>NC_092685.1:8110153-8430153 GCF_964275005.1 Diadema setosum
CGTAAGCTGAAGGCAGCAGTGCATAGCGAGGAAGCTGTTTAGCTGGGTTCCATGACATTTGCTCCTGCGACGAAATTGCTCTCATGAAATATATCGCTGATCTGCATGCTAAGCCAAACTTAATTCTATCTAAATTCTATCTAAAAGCATAACCCTGACCCTAATCCTCACATTAAACTGAACCTAAAACCTTATCACAACCTTAATGCTTAGTCCTTGGAGAAAATAAGACTTGAGCAAATGTCGTGTCAACGTTTAGCTGGTATGCTTCATCTGTATTTTGATTTCCATGCATATCACCATGATACTGTACATTCTTCCACAGACCTTCTGTTATCACAGTGCACTCCTATTAAAAATATTAATTTAAAAAAATCCTTGGGACCTGCAGTTTTAATGAAACTTTGGTATATAACCCAACAAATGGTAAAAACATGCAACCTGGGAATTTAGGGAATGAGCAGTTAAATTTTTCCTGAGATTTGTCATTTTTGTTTGTCCTTTCGGGGCTTTATCACTTTATGTGATATCAGACCCTTTACATTGTTACTATGCATATATACCGGGTGTCCCAAAAAAAGTGGAACGGTGGATTTTCATTACCTTGCGTTCTAATAGTGATATATTTTTTGACATCATAAGAAAGAGCATATTCCGCAGAAGACAATGATACCAAAATCATTAAATTTGATGCAGTACTTTTTCTTCTACGCCAATTTCTATAAATGAGTCATTTTCAAATTTCGCCGGATTTTTTTGCGACTTATGAGATAATAATTTGGGCGCAACACGCGATCCATACGGTGAATATTGTGTAAGCTCAGTGATCCATGTCAACAAAAGATACAGCTTTCACATTGGGCGCGGGCCAGGAAAAAACAGTGTGTGTTTGTGTGTGTGTGTGCGTGCGCCCAATGTGAAAGCTGTATCTTTTGTTGACATGGATCAACACCTTGTGCAATTCACCGTATGGAACGCGTGTCGCTCTCAAATTATTATCTCATACATTGCAAAAATCCAGCGAAATTTGAAAATGACTGCATTTACAGAAATTGGCGTAGAATAAAAGTACTGAACCAAATTTCATGATTTTGGTATCATTGTCTTCTGTGGAAGATGCTCTTTCTAATGATGTCAAAAAATATATCACTTTTAGAACACAAGGTACTGAAAATCCACTGTTCTGCTTTTTGGGGGACACCCGGTATTGTGTACCCAGTACACTATTTTGACATTGCCATCTGTTGCATATTTGCAGGTAAAGTGTACTATTATGTGTAATATGCAAGGGAATGCTCTATGATGTTGAGCATGAACTGTTGGTTGCTGTTATTCAATCTTTGGAATTCACTATTGGGTATAAGGTCATTTCAATTCTCACTGTACTTCAGACATAAACAAAAGAGGGCAAAAGAGCAATACTAATCTTGAAACTAGCTGCCAGTCAAAGCAAGAATATCCTTCAAGCTTCTCCTACTGGTCTACAAAGTAGTCAACAAAAGAGCTCCAGAGTACATTGGAGAGTGTCTGGTACGACACTCTCACTCTAGGCGCACTCGTCTTTCATCATCTGTTACCTTTACTCAGCCACACACGAAAAAACTAGCCGGAGATGCAGCTTTCTCTTCTGCTCCTAGGCTGTGGAATAAGCTCCCTCCTCTTCTCAAATCTTCACCCACACTTGATCATTTCAAACAAAACTTGAAGACTTATTTATTTTGATGTCCCTGTATGTGCACTGGACTTATACTGTCACTGCCTGGTATTTTGTATATATTTTATCTCCTATGGCGACCAGGGATGACATGTCATAGCGCTTTGCATCCAGTGGAAAAGGGGCTCTATAAATGTCTATTATTATTATTATTATTTAATATCTGAGAAGTGAAGACAATTTGAAACTTGTTGTAGCTGTGTCTGACAGCTAAGGAAGAGTGATGTGGCACCTGTCTCTCGGTCAATCTACGTGTAGGGTTACATGTACATAGTGGTAGTTGGGCAGCCTAAGGAGGATGTAACATACCAATTAGTAAAAACAGTTGATTTTCTCAACAATTTCAAAGGTGTTCACAGAAGTAAGCCACATCCCTTAAGTCAAAGGATGATACAGAGATTATTCAAACTTTGAGACATTGTTTGTACCAATAGGTTCAAGGTGTCTTTCCAGATGCAAAGAATTAATACAGGTACAAGTTTGATGTGGTAAGTTTTTACAGTTGCTATACAAACAATATTGAAACATTATTATCACCACTTGAGGTCATTTTAATATGTACAATTGTAATTGCCTCAACTTGTAATTATTTCACTGCTTTCTTGTAGTATGATTCAGTTTCAAGGCTTCTTATACCTGTGAAGCTATATTTCAGTATTCAAGGAGGAAACTGGATAATTTTTCCCTTGAAGTTTCTTGCATTGTGAGTTCGAAGTATGCTGTTTTAATCGCAGAATTTAATGTTCATTTGGCAATAAACTTTGTATGATACCTAAAGAGTAACTCCTTGTAATCGAAATGGTGTAACTTTGAAATGAAAAGAGTTCGAGCAAAAGATTGAAGCAGAGGAGTTTGTTTTCATTGTGACATTATTGTGCACCATTTTGATGGAGTACCCTCTTTTGTTGTGTATATTTACCTTAAGTATCATACAGTTTAATTGCCATCAGTTATGCAGTGAGAAATGCTATGTCCTTTTGATGTACTGTTCAATGTTTTTGTGAATTGAAAGAATATCTAAAATCATGAGAAGCAGACAGCAGCATCTTTGTGAACTGCCGACCGTTGGTCACCTCTTACATATTTTTTCCAAGCTATAAATTGCGGTTTTATGGCCTTAGGGCTTGATGTGAAAGTTTTGATACATCAGGATACAGCCTCTTCCTGACAACAATAATACAGATATGTAGTGGCTATTTTTAAAGTGCAGTAAAGCACACAGGTCCACCTTTCGGTGCTCATGGCAGTTCAAGAAAAATGCATGTAAAAAAAAAAAGCATGAGAACAAAAGGAAGAAAATAAAGAAACTAACAAGCAAATACATACCCAATAATGAAGCAACTTTCCTGAACGTTGTAGATTGCAGTTATGTAATGTAAGGGGAACGAATACATTTTCAATTTGGATTTGAATGTTTCTGTTGAAGACAGTCGACATAATTGAATAGGTTTTGGTAACTGAGAAAGCATGAAACCCCATCCACACTTTCTTCTGCATATTTGAAGTAACAGTACCTCTGATGATGAATATGGACTTCGTGTTTGGTTGTATTTGGAAATACATACCGGGAGAGTTACGCAGGTATGTGGGGGATATAGAATGAGCTTAATGAATGATAACAATATGAACACATCCCTTTTTTTTCAACTAGCAGCCAATGTAAAGAGTGGAGAATTGGTGACATATGGAATCAGTCTTTTTCATGACCACTTTCTGTTCCACTGGGCTGTAAATCCTGTCATGTTAGGAATGCCTTTATCTTATATTTTATGGATTTTGCCAGAAATGTGAGAAAAATTATTTTGCATTAACTGGCAATAAGTGTTACTATTTCTGTCTAACATTCAGTCATGTTTTTTTGTTGTTGTTTAAATCTCAGGAAACCATATTCATTTTCATCCATATTGACTTCTAATTGGGCTTTTGATTGACAGACGTGCATATTTTTATTGTGGCCAAAAGCCAAGTACAGTACATGTATGTATCAAAGAGATTTTTCTCCTCTCCACCACTAGAGGGCGAACTATACAATGGTGTCCGAGATTTCATGGGGGCTGCTATTACCCACTTAGTAATGGCAGACTTTTTGAGTAGTGAAATAACATTTTTACAGCACATATTTGAACTTTTGAACTTTTATGCAGGTACGCATTTTTAGATTTGGCTGCTCCTCGTTTGCTCGTTTGCTAGCATGTTAGCATGAGGGTGAGCATACCGCCTCATCGTCTTCTTGTGCTCCCTGTGCGCTCACAAAACAATAGTACAGGGTGTATGCATGCTCCGCATTCTAGTACTTACTGGGGAAAAGCTCTTTGGTATTTATCAGCTATTGAAACATTACAGTGTCTGTAGGAGCTTACAGAGCAAGGGAAATAACACTTTGACACAATGTCTGACTTTAATGCAGAATACATTTCTTCTTGCAGACACAGCTAATGGATGTTATTTCACGGAAAGTGTGTACAAAGAGTCAGAAAAATGTAGTGAAAATGACACATGTGGGCAAATTGTTAAATCTTTGTTGTACGTAATAAACTTGCATCACCAGAATGAGAAAAAAAAATGAGTAAATAAAATAAAAACTAAAATAAAAAGAGATGAAAGGAAGCCTCCTGCTCCATAAGTCTGGATTGCATTGTATTTTTACCCATATCTTGAGCCTGTGTGTACATCCTGGTAGCAAGGAATGAGCTTTCCATGAAGCACTGCATTGCATTGCCAACAGCCATGAAGCCAACCATGGCAATCCAGAACCTGAGCACCTTGGTAAATGCATGTGCCATCTTTGAAGACTGTTCAGAGAGGGAGAGAGAAGAGAAGAGGAGAGAAAGAGAGAGATTATGTTAAATCACTATATGTTGAATTATTACACCGATAAACATGGCTAACACAAGGCTGGAACAATATGTAAGCTCCATTCTTCTGTATTAAAATACAGTAATGTATGAAAATAAACACCGCTCTCCGGATCTTTTTTTTTTCTTTTAATAGCAATGATAACCTTGTGAATTATCAATTTCAGGTTCTATGTGATCAAATTCCAATGCACAATGCCTGTAAGTAAATTATGCAAACAATGTTTTATCTGTCTATTATGTCTGCATAATAT
Organism: Diadema setosum; assembly: GCF_964275005.1. Lineage (NCBI taxonomy): Eukaryota > Metazoa > Echinodermata > Echinoidea > Diadematoida > Diadematidae > Diadema > Diadema setosum. Next base: position 8,114,977 of record NC_092685.1, read on the forward strand.
GTCTCTTAACATGATGTAATCTCATCTCACGAGTCATAAGCTCAGCTTTTGTCAAAATGGACGGATACATGTAGGTTAGCTCTTGAATTGTCTAAAGAAAGGACTATTCATAAGTCTTACACATGCAGTTTAATTGATACTCCATCAAACTTTACAAACAATTGACATTGATCTGTAGAAGTAGACAAAAGTCATCACAGGTTTACACTTTCAAAAATTAAGGTATACAGTATGCGTCCTTTATGCAGAAATCTGAGTGAATCAGCACTAAGGTACTTTCATATCCATGTCAACATCTCAAATTCCACTGAAAGAAATTCCATCAAAATCACCGCAAATATTTTATAGATTTCCAATTACACATGTAAATATGAACCAAACTGAATATTGGAGTGTGTTCATGTCAATGTTGACTTTCATGTTGTTGCTCAACACACTTTGTGAGCCTCACAGTACACAGCAGCTGCCTGCACAATCTGAAATTAAAGTTAGTCTACGATCATGCGACCTACATTGTATCTTCACGACTCCATGGGAGCTAAAAATCAATGTACTAACAAATATGATTATGGCAAACTGAATGGAGTTGGTTGAGAAATATAGTTCATAGACTGCACACAAGAACACACACAGACACAGAAAGACAGACACATTCTTTTCTCTGACTTCTTTCAGCTTGCGTAATCATTATACATTAATTTTAGCTCCTGGTTACTTGAAAGATTCATCACATAATATTAGATGGGTAAATTCACTTCAAATAGTGCAGATAGCATTAGGACACCATGATAGCAAATATAAAATTGAAGAGGCTCACGAAAGATCATTGAGTCATTTTGAGCAATGACATCATCATCATTACATTCACATCATCATAGCATAATTGTCAGAAGTACAGTGTAGTAGGTGGTCCTGTCGAGACTTCCAGTAGTTGCTTCATGTAGTAGTAGTACATGGTCCTACCAAAACTTAGTGTACATGCGTGCCTGGTGAACAGACAAGTACAGTCTCATTATTAACAGGGAAGAGAGTCGTGTTAGGAGAACCAGAAAGTTAACATCAATATCAACACTTCCTAATCACTGGTTTGGTTCAAATTTGATCGAGAAATTGGATTATACACACGACATAAGCCAAGTTACATCTAACCCCGGGGCTCTCCTTCACACAGTTATAGTTCCCATTTGGGCTGGTCGTACTTTATAATACATCCCAGTATTTCAATGATTTTGGTGCAATTTATTTGATTTTGTGGAATTTCAGCTATCTATATCTACATTAATTGTATTACCCCTAACCTCTCAGCAGCGACCCCAATACATACCCTGCTGTACAGCGCCCCGCCACGCCGGGGTTATATTACCCCAAGCTCCAGTTAAAAATCCATCAGTAGTATTTTGGAGGGGAAGCTCCCATTAAATGTAAACAAGGTTCAATTCAAGCTACCAAGTATAGAAAAAGAAAGCAAGTAGACTCTCCTAGTCTCTGTCTAGACTATAATTTACATCATTTATCAAATGCGTTTAAATTTAGTATAGCGCTTATGCATCTAACTTAATTGGTGCCACTCTTCTTCTGTATCAAATGTCAGGTTTTCTGCAATCAAGGGTATAATTGTAAAGGAATTAGCTCCAGTTTTTGTTCACCTAGTAGCAGTACACGTGATGTTTTCTGACGTGACATATTCGTCTTTCGGTGTTTGTATGCACGGATTTTAAATGCCAACATAATTTTCGGTAGGTGGGACAGCTGACAATGACAGAGCACCACTTTTGAACGAACGTTTTGGGGTTCTTTCGTTTTGTATGAGGCCGTTTTTTACACAGCTCAACACAACTTACTTGTGAAGAAAAGAACAATTTGTAATAGTATCCAACAGGGAGAGGGTTCGTCTCGTTAGCTGAGCTGAGCTTGCTCCTCCTTGATCCAGCCCGTTTGGTAAAGCCAGCGCTAGTCGACAAGCACGCGCTACTATACTGAGCTGAGCTGAGCTGAGTAGCATGAGCAAGCAGCATGCAGGGTACTCGTGGCGCCGTAGCCCCCGGGTACGTCGCTGGCCACCGCGGCGGCGGTGTAGGTGGGTGGGTACCGGGTGGCGATTTTTTTTTCCGTAACCCTAACGCGTCGAAATTGCCAATTGTGTCACTTGAGCAAAGACTATCGGTGTACTTGGCTGGTTTTGTACGCATGCGCTTGGACTTCTCACTGTACAGTATGTACACATATACCAGTGGCATGGTCGTCTGCTAACACAGAATCAGATTCGAATGTGAATGGCACACCCTTCAAACATAACAACGGGTTTGTGTGTATGTGTGTGTGTGTGTGTGTGTGTGTGTGCGTGTGTGTGTATGTGTGTGTGCGTATGTGTGTGTGTGTGTGTGTGTGTGTTTAAAAAAGAAGGTGATTCAGCAGCACAAGTGTGTGCGTAAGGCAGATATGGATTGGCTTGAAGTTACTAAGTAATCAGAAAGCCTTTTCTGAGATATTCATGCAGAATTCTATGTCAAGTAATACGCTACGCATGGTATAATGTGTATATATAGGCCTATATTGTACTGTGTGTAAGAAAAATATGATTTAGAAGCACAAGAGATAAGAATTCAGCTGCTTATTTTTGTTCAAATTAATTTCATTGTAAACATGGGCCTGAAATATCGATGAAATTCTAATGAAGAATATCATTTCTGTATTATTCTGTTCGCACTGCAAGTATACACTCAACAGTAACACGTTCTCATTAATCGAAGTTCCAGAGGAAAATGAGAAGTGAGGACACAAGTCGTACATGGTAAGTTGGAGCTTTATTCGAAGACGTTTCACATGAGCAAACCATTCAGCAAGTATATCATTTTACAAAACTCAGCACTCAGTATATCGTGTACAACATAAGCAGGGAGGTGACTCACCTTGCTGGTATTAATTCTCTCACCTCCCTGGTACACGGGAGGGTGCCTTTTTCAATCAAAGTTACAAATCACTGGTCACTTTGACTGACAGCGATCACTTGTGTTCAGATTATTTATGGGCTGCCTTACGCGGCAGCGGAGTGAGCGTCAGGTGGTGTCCGTTGACAAGCCACGAATGATTTTTTTTTTTTTTTGGGGGGGGGGGGGTAGGATAATAGTGCTGCTTGATATAATGATGTGTACATAGGCCGTGAGGTAAAAGAAATTTCATTTCAATTCAATTCAATTCGATTTTATTGTCCGTTTCTGGAAATTTGTTTTGTTAGCATGCACACAAGTTACATCGATACATACAATATATACAGAGCACACGTTTAACATGGATACATAAACATGATAAAAACACAAGAGATATACAGCAATACTATGTCAATGTCATTGTCAGAAATATATGACATTAAAGAAAAATTAATCTGTATAAATCAACGTTGTGTTGGGTGTGGTGTGCATTAACATACACAAGTGTGTAAATATGTATCAGATTTATAATAACTATATAAAACTTTTAAACATACATCTTTACGTCTAAATAAGTGATTGTATATATCTCGAAGGCTATTTACGTGCGTGTGTGTGCGTGTATATGTGTATACGTGTGTGAACGTACAAAAATGTAAGTCTATGTTTTTTGACAAAACCGTATAAATTACATCCATACGATTGTTCTTTTTTTTTTTTACAACAGCTGAGATAATAGTAATTTGCTAGTCAACTGTTAGGATGGCGTTAACAGCTATCTGTGAAGGGTTAGTGTATAGGATCGCATTTGTATAACATAAAAAATCTACGGTTTAAAGATGTTAAAAGCAATGACAGTATTCAATGAAACATTGTGTCAACATCCATGTGACGTTTACATGAATGGTTAGTCCAGCGTGGCACGACATAACTACGTGCATGTATAAGGTTGAGCCAACATTGGTTCGAAACCAAGATGTTGACTCCACTAGGAATTAATCACCTACACAGTGTTCACAAATTCATTCTGCCCCCCCCCCCCCCCGCAGAAAAGTGGTGTTTTGATGTGCTCGTCACTTAATTTATGAAGAGTATTTTGATAATTTTCTCCTTCGTAGGCATTTGTAAAGATATTGAGAAATTTATTTGAAATGTATTTTCCATGATGTTTTGATGAAGTAATAGAACTGATGTCACAGAGGTTATTTATAAAATATTTGGAGTGATTACTAAAGAGGATGAATTTAATACAAACATGTATTTTAAAGGTCCTGTTTACCGTTGAGAACAGTGATTTAAAAAGTAATGTTCAAGATAACACTTTTGATGCATGTGTAGGTCATTCCACATCCCACCATATAAAACGTTTTCAATAAAGCATGAAATATAAGGAGAGATCACTATTTTTCTTACTAAACCATAACTGTAGACGGTTTAATCTGGAAACATTTTTATTATAACTATTGTACACATTTTGTATATCTAAAAATACATAACATCGATGATAATGGTTCAAATATTTACATTGGTTGTTTCTATCCCTAACGCACATTTAAGAACTACTTTGAAGCACCAATGCTGGGTTTTTGTTTCATATGCAAAAGGTAAATGATGCCTTTACGTTAGAGTATGACATTTTGCATACATGTACTTTCTTTTCTATTCTCTTGTATAGGAAGTCGCTGGAAACGTCATAGATTGCCTGATTTTCTTGATCGATTATACTTTGTTGAAAATTAGAATGATACCTTTCTTAAGAAAGTTTTCCTCAATCTTTAACCAATAATATTTTCTTATTTGCCACTTGAGGGTTTTTTTTTTTTTTTTAAAGAAGTTATCTTTAGTTTGGACTTCCCCTTACTTTAGGTTTCAAATACAGACCTGTAAATTCATCTATTTCAACGTTTGACGTTGTATCTCAGATCAGCAAAAGTTGTCGATTTCTACAGCCTGGATGCATTAGGATGCGTGCAGAAAATGCACAGAAATTGGTTAGGAAAAACATATATCACTAATACTAAAGTAGTCATATGAACGGTTGAATTGGCAGAAAGGGATGGAACAAACTTTATGAACATCCCAGCTAGCAGACGGAGGTCAAAAAGACGTCTCAATTTGGTCGCAACTACATGGTCAAAGTTGTCGCAAGTCTGAAAATGACCAGAAAATGACGTGATTTCACCGTCTCTTTGAAACGAATTTATCACGTCATGTTATGGACCTCTTGCTGTGTTATGTCAGTTTTGCGACGTATTTATTACCTAATATTGGTGACATATTGATGACGTAAAATTAACGTCAATTTTGCGACGTAATTTTTACGTCATAAACACGTATTAATGACGCAATCTACGTTGGTTTGCAACGTATTCATAGCGTTATTTAAATGACGTCTTAATACCATAATATATACTTTGTTTTACAACGCATTTATGACGTCATATCAGTGACGTATTAACGTGAAATTTTCTTCAGTTTTGCGACGTATTTATGACGTCATATTAGCGACGAACTAAAGACGTAAAATTCAAGTCAATTTTGTGACGTATTATTCATGTCGTATTTACGACGCATAAGTGAAGTAAAATTTACGTTGCTTTGCAATGCATTTCTCACGTCATATTAATGACGTATTATAACGTGAAATTTAGGCTACATTGTTTTGGGACGTATTTATGACGTTATATTAGCGACATGTAAACGTTATGTTCCCGTCAGTTTTGCAACGTCTTTGTGACGTCATATAATTAGGCCTACGAATTATAGTTTTATAGTTATATCAGTTTTTGGCAGCGTGTTTATTACCGCATATTAATGACGTATCATGACGTTAAATTTACGTTGATTTTGGATGTATTTATGACGTTATATTAACGACATGTAAACGTTATGTTCCCGTCAGTTTTGCAACGTCTTTATGACGTCATATAATTAGGCCTACAAATTATAGTTTTGTAGAGTTATATCAGCTTGTTTTGCAACGTATTTATCACGTCATATTAATGACGTATTATAGCGTGAAATTTAGGCTACATTGTTTTGGGACGTATTTATGACGTTATATTAGTGACATATGAACGTTATGTTCACGTCAGTTTTGCGACGTCCTTGTGACGTCATATAATTAGGCCTACGAATATAGAGTGTTATAGTTATATCAGTTTGCTTTGCAACGTGTTTAACGTTCAATTTACGTTGTTTTGCGACGTATCTATAACGTTGCATTAGCGACGTATTAACATTATGTCCACGTCAATTTTGCGACGTCTTTATGACGTCATTTCATTAGGCCTACGAATAGTTTTATAGAGTTATATTAGTTTGCTTTGCAACGTGTTCATCACGTCATATTAATGACGCATTATAACGTTAAATTTACGTTGTTTTGCGACGTATTATGACGTTATATTAACGACATATGAACGTTATGTTCACGTCAGTTTTGCGACGTCTTCATGACGTCATATAATTAAGCCTACGAATTATGGTTTTGTAGAGTTATATCAGTTTGTTTTGCAACGTATTTATCACGTCATATCAATGACGTATTATGACGTTAAATTTACGTTGTTTTGCGACATATTAACCAAGTTTTTCGACGTCTTTATAACGTCATATTATAATAAATCCTACTAATTATAGAGTTTTATAGAGTTATATCAGTTTGCTTTGTGACATACTGTCGTCAGAATGACATTATCACGTCATTACTGTCGTCAGAAAGACGTCGAAACTGTCAACAATAAGACGAATTTTTGTTCAAATGGAAGATATAAAAATGACGTCATTATTTAGACTTCAGAAAGGCGCAATAATTGTCGTTTGTTTAACGTTTATAAGCCAAGAAAGCAGACATCATTTAGGCGTCTTAAACTGACGCCAGAAAGTCGTATTTCTGCTCAAATGGATGACGTCTAAAAGACGACATATTTGTGACGTCTTTCTGACGTCTGGGTTGTTATACAAAGACGTCATAAAGACGTGTAAATTACTAATTTAAAGACGAGACTGACGTCAAAAAAATCTTTTAGACGAAAATAAACAAAGATACTGGACGTCATATTAACGTTTCAAACTGACGTCAATATGTCGTATTTTTGCTCAAATGGAAGTTGTCCAAAAGACGTCATTGGTGGTTATATAAAAGTCTTCTCAATGACGTATAAATAATTCTAAAGACAAGATGTACGTCAGAACGTCATGAGCACGTCGTTTACACGTCAATTCATGACTTTTTAACGTATATTGGAAAAGAAAACAAGGAATACATCTGAAAGACGCCTTTTCTTCAAGAACAAGGGAAATGGACGTGATTTTGACGTCATTTTGAAGTCGTGGCCAGTTGGTTTATCAGTATTTCAGTTTAAGATCTAATAAAGCGCTTGTGAGCACCTCAAGGTACAAATCATGATAAAAATCTAACCTACCCTACTCCTGCAAATGTCCTAAGCCTTATATCTACGTCTACCACCTATTCATATATAGTTGCTAGCATTGTTGTATCACGTTTAAGGGGAAAAATTTGTACTGCTTTATGACATGGTTGCTAAACTAGGTCACAGCAGCTCAATCTTGAAATATATAAATATGTGTTCATAAAACACGCTGAAGTTTGAATAACAAACATTTTTTTAACAATAGAGTGCACAATTTCTGACACTTTTATGATTATAACCAGAATGTTTACTTTTTCAGACGTGAACAACGACCAGCTGTGACCTCGCTTTCATTTTCTTTCAGAATAACTCTTGATTACGATTTTTACGTTAGCATACACGAAACTTTGCAAGTAACGATATACTGCACACCTACCACACCCACACAAACACATAAACACACAAACACACAACACACATTGCACGCACTCGCACATACACACAAAGACACATACACAAAGTGCATGGAAGGTTTTCAGGCGCCCGCCGTCGAGTTTTCGGTGCAAAGAAAAGAAAGAAAAAAAAAAAAAACACACACACACACACACATTGCAACATTGCTGATAGATTCCGTACTTTTGTCCAGGCTTGGTATGGAGCTATATAGGACACCATTATGATGGCTAACATCGTTTAAACGTATATCAGTTTCCTATAAATGCATATTATAAAAATGCGTAAGTAGCATCTGTGACTCTGCACAGATGCTTGATGTTCCAACTTAATGAAAAGACCTTAAATTTGGCTAATATCGGGTAGATTAATTTTCTTTTGGTTATCCTTCACCATTAGAATAAATGAAATTAATTTGTGCCAAATAACAACACATTATATAACGATCGTTTCAAATCGCTTCCACAAATGTGTATTACTCATAAACTCATGAACCCACCTGGAAATCTGATACCAGTTTATGCCAGGTGATTGTATCTATATCTAATATATCGATCATGAAGTTTCATAAAAAATTACGAGTATAACAAGAACTCGAGTTTTGGAGCGCGCTCGGTAACCAGCTAACACGTGTGAATGCGGCTAGTGTTCTTATAAACAAACAAACAAACAAATCAGTGTTTTAATATTCAATCATTTATCTTCATCATTTCATTGAATCGACTTACAATAAGGATGCTAGGCCATGTGGGCATTGAAGGGAGGGATCGAGTAGGAATATATTGATAATCGCGATGCTTATTTAGACTGATGAAAATGATGAAGCTGAAAATATCTAAGAGATTTCGTGAAGTTGTTGATGGATTGTATGGTGACATGAAAAAAAAAAGTATTGATAAGTGCAATATGGTGGAGGAAGATTGCTTGTGGTAATTTGTATACGATGGTAATACGAGTAGCAATTATGGTGATGATGATGATGATAAGATGATATCCAGTTGTGAAATGATAGTAATGGTGTTTATGGTCGATCCCACAGAACTCTTTTCTGTGATCGATCCCTCAGTTTTATAATCTAATTGAAGCAATAACGGTAGTGATGATTGCTTGATATTAAAGGAAACCAAAACCCAAAAGAGCAATATGGATTGAGTGAACGCAGCAACATTAGTGAAAGTTTGAGGAAAATCCGACAATCGATGCAAAAATTATTCATTTTTATAGCTTTGGTGTTGTAATCACTGGATAAGGAGACTACTAGAGTCCATGACGTCATGTGTGGACAACAATGTAAAGAAAACATGAAGAGAATTCGACAAAGAAATCATTTTTCATGAAAATTACACATTCCATCAACTTAATTGATACTGACATAAGTTATGTTAAAGGCAGTAATCATTCCCCCTACTTTCTGAAAGTGGTTTTTATAGTATCCCCTTATCCAGTTGTACCAACATCAAAACGTTAAAAATGCATAACTTTTGCATCTTTTACAATTGTGCGATTTTCCTTTAACTGTCACTGATGTGTTTTACTAATGTTGCTGCTGTCACTCAATCCACATTTGGGTTTGGGTTTCCTTCACTGATGGTCGTTTTGGTAGAGGTAACGAGGCACTTGATGAGGAGATCTATTGGGTTGGCAATGATAGAGTGAACATAAAAAAATATAGACCTATCATCTATATTGATAGATCAATTCAAACCGTACGTGATATTAGAATGAAAATGAGTTGCTGTTTGCTTTATAAATCCTGTTTCAAAATGCCTTTATAAAGCTGATTGAATTAATATATTAATATAGAGATATCGAAATCGATGATTACTCTCCCCCAGCTTCTCTTCCCTCCCCATCTTCATCTTGGATGTTAGTGCATGAGAATTTAATCATATAATCTTGATCTACATGAACCTGAACTAAAAAGGAGCCTACTACGCCTTTCTGAATCATTTTTTTTTTAAAGCACAATCATCGTGAGGTTGGAGAAGTATAAACCCAAATTAACCAAGTAGTGTATTCATGTTACCCAATTAGACCTAATGCCCACTTCGAATCTGATTCTGCGTGGCTTAATAAACATGATCAATGTTAACAATAGCAATTGCTGCAGTTGTACGCCTATATAGGCCTATATCATAATTCATTCCAAGCTTAGATTTCCAATTTACTTTTGCAAGATATTGATGAAAACTTCGAGTTTGCATCTTAACAACAATTTGTACTCCATGACTGAATTTCTCTTTTCTAATGTTTTCATCGAGACGCTCAGCGCTTAGAAACATTGTAATAAGCGCTTTATAAATGATATTTATTATTATCATTAACAACGCAAGTCTTGCGAGACAAAAAAAGTGTCAGCAGACGGCGAACAAAACCACAGGAATACCAGTAGTGTAAGCAGACGGCAAAGCAGAACGCGATGCCGATGGCGAAGTGGAAACACACACACACACACACACACACACACACACACGCACACACACACACACACACACGCACACACACAAAGCCGTTGTTATGACAGTTCACAAGGCTGCGTGCCATTCTCACATTCTAATCTGATTCTGTGGTTAGCAGACGACCATGGTACTGTATACAAGAAAGCAACACAAGTATCGCAACCAACTAGTACACTGATAGTCTTTGCTCAAGTGCCACAATTGGCAATTTCGACGCGTTAGGGTTACGGAAAAAAAAATCGCTACCGGGTGGCGGGTGCGTCGTCCGCTGGTGTAAAAAAATTGCATGAATGGTATCTGAGAGCGGACTCATGAGGGCGCATATCGCAGACGAGCAGAGCGGGTCTCTATCATCAAATCACAGAACTCTTATCTGTGGTCTAAACCCAACTCGAACATGTGCATGCAACATTGAAAGAGAGAATTCGCCTGCCCCAAATGTAAACAGAATACATGTATATATTTCAGAAAAAATCGACCATAAATGGATAGTAATAGTAACAATAACAGTGATTTCAATGATGATGATGATGATGATGATGATAATAATAATGATAATAATAATAATAATAATAATAATAATAATAATAATAATGATAATAATAATAATAATAATAATAATAATAATAATAATAATAATAATAATAGAATAACTAAAACCTAACAAATCACTGATAGTTTGGGGAAGTGTTATCAAAAATAAAATTTACCGCAGTTATCGCAGTCATGCTAACATGTTGTTATGCTACACTTTGAAACAGCTGCAGTCGTGCATGGTATCTGTTTTTGTGAAAGAGAGATATGTAACATATGAAATAATTGTAATCTTTTATATGTAACTTGTGTCAATATAACCTATGTTAGATAATTTGTATGTTATGTTTTCATCAATATGTAATTATAGAAAGGCAAAAATAAAGCTACCTCTACAGATGTTCTGAACTTATATTCAAGCATTAGATCAAGCCATTATACCGTATGTCCCCCTCCCCCCCCCCCCCCCCAAAAAAAAAAAAAAAATATATATATATATATATATATATATATATATATATAATTGTAATTATATATATATATATATATATATATATATATATATATATATATATATATATATATAACGGAACCCTCCATAATTATAACTTTAACAATAGTACAAGACAATTTCAGGGTATGAAACTATAACTTATTACTGACATTTTACCACAAAAAAAAAAACATCCGATTTGCTTCAGTGGTCAAAGAAAAATGAGGAGTTTTGTAGAGCATATCAGGAATCCCTTCCCTCCAAGTTCTGTCCATTGTGTTCACACATTATTCAGTTCCAAGAGCATCCATGTGCTGAACTTGGAAGAATCAGACCCATGACATAATTTACAACGATCCGCATTTCTCTGTGACCACCCTAGTAACCATTAAAATGAATGGGGATTTCTGCAAAATGTAGCTAAAATGTTATAGTTTATGACCTCGAAGTAGCATTTAAAAAGTTTAATCATGATATTGGAAGTTATCAGCGCGAAAATTCGATTGTAGTTTTGTTGGGGACATTATACTGTAGGCCTACATGTAATATGAAATGGTCAGGCTTGTTATGATTTTACTATATAGTGAGACCCTAATATATTTCATGGTCGCACCACATTCCTGACACGTTAATTATTTATTTTTTATTTATTTATTTATTTATATTTATTTATTTATTTATTCTTTCATTCATTCATTCATTCATTCATTCATTCATTCATTCATTCATTCATTCATTTATTCATTCATTCATTCATTTTTAGGAGGATTCTGTACGGTATGCAGGACCCATGTTCGAGATTTAGTGGCAAGTGATTCTTGCACACTGGTGTTTCACCGTCAACTTTATATATTTTACAAGGGCCTGTACTTCCTCCACCATCACGACGACCACATAAAGCATAACAATGACGTATTTCGATGAGATGTAGGAGGTAGCCATCATCAGCAAAGGCTATGGCTGGGTTGGGTTGGGCTGGGTTTGACTGGAAAATCGCATTAGTGAATAAGCTGCCTATAACACAGTCGTCTCAAGAAGAGCAAGCATAGTAATGTAGAGAAAGACGGGAAGCGAAAGAAAAAAGATAGAAAGAGGTTAATGTGGGGTGCAGGTGCGGGGAGTCTATATAGCTCTAATCATTTTGTGTATCAGTTGGAGCGAATTTTGTCTGGATAATCTAGTTAATATAGGATTCAGGGGCGGCGCAGCCGTGGGGGCCGTGGGGGCTCGGGCCCCCACACTTTTTGTGCACCATACAAAGGAATACATAAGGTGTCATCACTTAGGGCCCCCACACTTTTTTCAACCCGGAAGTACGTAAGAGGCACTACAATGGGAGGGGAGAGAATGAGCTGAGGACCTTTTTTTTTTACTTGTCAGCTGAAGAAACCCGGAAGTGGACGGGTAGAGATGAGCTGAGGACCTTTTTTTTTTTTTTTTGCTTGTTAGCTCATGAAACCCGGAAGTGGGCCCCCACACTTTTGAAAACAGTGCGCCGGCCCTGGGATTGTCACGTTTGTGTGTGTGTTTTTTTTTTGTGTGTGTGTGTGTGTAAGCCTATACGACATTGTATTTGTGATGAGAGGTTGGGATAAAAAATGGAAATAGTGGAAAATTTATACTCCTCGTCCCGGACCGCATATCGGGGTACAGTCTGGGAGGAGTACATAATACCTTCAGATGTAAAATCATTTGATTTATACCTTTTAGTTTGATTTGAAATAATATACTCATCAATCATGAAAAACGGAACATCATGGTATAGGGATATAAATAAGGGAACGGGCAAGCGGGGGACTCGAGGGTGTGGGCGGGGATTGAATCGCACCGGGCGCGCGCCCCTCTTTAATTTTTGTTAAAACAAAAGAAATAAAAAGAAACAAAAAAATGGGGGCGCCCCCCCCCCCCCTTAATTTTGTAAAGGAGCCTCCCGTTATCGGAATTTCTGGATCAGACCCTGCACCTCGACCTACACCAGCTGGCACGCCAGGGAGCTTGTGCATTTTTATATACACTAAAATTGAAATTCAACGAACCTTTGGATGTACAACTACCAACCCCGATATGCCGTCATAATAGCCCAGGTTACGACGTTGGTTGTCATACCTAGTTACAGCGCCATATCGTGTCCGTATATAGCCGCACAAGCACTATTAGTACGACCATATACGATCGACTGACATACTTTTGATCTGAAATAAACAAGCTTGTTTATTCTGAGGATATTGTGATTTATTTCGGATCCAAAGTCTGCCGCGGCGGCTCTGAGATGTAATGCCATCATGCGGCAGCAAAATTTTAGCAATCGGCGATTATTATGATCCCAATGCCAATTAAGCCAAGTTTTTTTTAGCTGTGTCGACGTTTCTGTTTGTTGTTGTTTTTTGCTTTTCCGCAATTACAATAACAGTGACAGTAATTGTACTTTTCATATTTTTTCGAAAAATTTTATTTCAATTTTGAATAGTAGGACCCATTTCAGAGTGAGAACTTGTCCCATGATTACTATTTCACGTCTGTCCGTGGACTGGCAATAAGACATTAGTGATGCCAACTTCGTCGAAAGTCAACAAAATCATTAACAAAACGAATTCATTTTTTTTTTATAAGTCGTTTAAAAACCGACACATTCCCTACAGTTATATTATTTTTCCACAAAGGTTGGCACTAGAAATTATTACAATAAACCAAAAGTAAATCACCGTAAGCCGTGAATACTTCTTCCCAAAAAGGATTAGAGGTCGGCCCTATGTACGAGGCTTGTTCATAGGAAATCATTGCCGAGGCTCATATCTATATCGATGGGTCTGTGGTGTAAAAACATGCTCAATAATTTTTCTGACCATTTTATCCATAGTAAATAACAATTGCCTAATCCATGGTATTTTCATGCTGTAAGCTGTGCATAAATAGTTACCATTTTCTCTCCTCCTTAACGTGCATATGTCTGAAACATTTGAATACTGTTAATTTAATCAGGTTTTCTTTCCCGTAAGCTGTGCATAAATAGTTACCATTTTCTCTCCTCCTTAACGTGCATATGTCTGAAACTTGAATACTGTTAATTTAATCCGGTTTTTTTTCCCCATATAAAACCATGAAACGTATCATTAATCTCATTCAAAAATTACCTTTTTTAGGACTTGGCAAAGACAAAAATAAATAACTTAGTTTTGATAACAACAATGGCTTGATTACTACAACTCTACCATGCACAGTTGAAGAGCGTTTACGCCAAGTGTTCATTTGTTTCCTAATCACTTCCTTTTTTTCTTTCATAATGATCATACTGAACAGTTCTCTCTAAATCAACAAAAGACTAGTGTATACCCAAATACTTAAAACCTCCTTCATTAATACAATGAAGATTCCTTTCAGGAAGCAATTTATCTTCTCTTTTCTTACATTTCCCTATCCATATAAATTTTGTTTTATTTTCATTGATTTTTAAACCAGATATATTTGCAGATCCATCAACAATATTCATTGCAATAGATAAATCCTGCTCTGTATACCATTAATGTTAACCATGTATCATCTGCATCTACAACAGTGTATCTTGATTTATGATAATACGCTTGTGTGGTGTCACCAAGTTACGGTGTCACACACCGCCCATCAGACACCCTGGCCATTTTTCCCCTCATCCCCCTCCCCTCCCCGCGGCCCCCTCGGCCTCCCCTTCCACCTCCTCTCCACCTCCCCCTTCCCCCACCCCATCTTGCCAACACGATTTATCACACACACGCTGACACACATAGCACGCCGTGCCAGTCCGAGTACACACAACCCCTCCTTTGGTATCCATGAACGCTACAGCACCCCTCGGATCGGACGTTCCTGGTATCTGACACGACTGGCCGGCTAGCTATACACCTACACAAGTCCCAACACAGATGCAGTCACAGCGTGTGTTCATATCATTTGTGTTGCGTGCCGACGCAAGGAGTGTTTTCCCTATGATGGTGATCGCGAAGACTCGAGACGGGACAGAATAACTTGCCTTGTCGGATTAATACTGTTGGATATTATCTAAGATGGTCGCTCGTAGGTCATTGAGAACATGGCTAACGTAAAGGTTGCCGTCCGTATCCGTCCTCCCAGCAAAAGGTAAGTTCAACGATGGTTAAATTTCAGTGATCAATGTCCAATCGTTGCGTACTTGCTTCCCCGTCACTGTCGGCTCGAATCTTCTCCAGCCAGCATACCTTTCCTACCAGTTCTCGGGGTACCATGCACGCACAGATACCCGGCTCAGCCGCTCAGCTCAGGACGTGAGAAGTCTGAGAAAGTTGTCTCTCTCTCTCTCTCTCTCTCTCTCTCGTTTGTCTCGGGAATACTTGTTCAAGAAGTTGTGGAGCTCAAAACTAAGAAAAATGCAAACTGCACAGTTAAGGTTTTGTTTGTCATGTTTGTATGTTTCAAAGAAAATGCTGGACTTCTCTGTTTAGCTGTTACTGTCTGTGGTGAACATGTCATTCATTTGAATTGAAAATTCAAATTGAAAATCATCCACATTTATGACCAATTTCTTAGATGGAGACGTGTATCTGCTATCACTTGTATCAGAAAAAAAAAAGTGATTAAAAAAAACGGATGTGTTTATCTCCCATATGAATTATGATGACATGACTTTACACTGGCCAATAAGCTTACCATTGCTTATGTACATGATCTTTTGAGTATGATATTACCAGTACCACTGCACTGCACTAGGTAGGAGCTACAATCAATGCATCAGATTTCTTTAATCGCTGTTTTCAGAAATAGTCATTAGAGGGTTTATATAATTGAATGCCAAACACATTGTAAATCATAGAAATTGAAGTAGCATGGTTTCAATTTTTAGTTTAAGCAAGATACAAATTACATTGTATTATGCTTCATTTTTTAGTGATCTCTGCACTGTGAATGCTTCATTGCAAAAATCTGCAGTAGAGAAAAAAAAGATAAGCTGCTTGTGTTTTCTTGAAGAAATGATTGAAACTGTAGGGAATTCCTTCAAGGACATCTTGTCAGGTTTATGCGTGATACTTGTAAATGAATCCCATTTTCTTTGCTCACTTTTCCACTAATAGATAGTGCATGTCACAATTTCAACAATGCCAGGGTGAGAGAACAGCTAGGTGTGTCAGATTACCACACCACATATCTGCTGTCCAGCCTGAGTGGGGGAGCGAATCGACCAAGTTGGGGGGGGGGGGGTGGGAGAGGTTTACTGCGAGGGAGAATGGACTGGTACTAGCCAGTTGAAACATTTGCAGATATTGTTTATGACACTCCTGTATACATGTACTTCAGTGTTTTCTGCGATGTACAATGTATCAATTGACTGACCACTCTTTAATGAGTGACATAGGGCTTGATGCTCTACATTTTATTACTGTAATCCCATAAAACTGCAATGTCGATGAAGACAAGTCTTGTTGGCAGTTGTGTGTGATAGTTGTGAAGTACAGGTATTTTTATATCTCAGAATGACAAATTCCCAATGATGTTTGTTTCTCCTTTGTAGGGAAGAAGATGCCAAAGCCACTGTTGTTGTCAATGACTTCCAAGATAACGTCCTTGGAGTGACCAATTTGAAGGTACTATCCCTGGAAAACTTGATTTATATGCCATTTTACCAATTACATTCAAAATCACGATATGTCTCTTTACATTTGTTACTATTGTTGCCATTGTAAACTGTTATTAATGTTGTCGTCAATATCATCATCACCTTTAGTCATCTTTTTGTAATAATCTAAAGAGGTCTTGAAATTTACTGAAAATGTCACATTCAACTTGTTGAATACATTTTTTTCTTCCAACCGTACATGATGTAAACAGTAATGTGGTACCATAATGAATGTGCACTTTTTATGCTAAAAGGAATCCTTGATGTCAGAACACTGAAATCATATTATCAAGTGATGGAGGACTCAGTAATTGGTACACATGTAATCAAGTGTGTATGTTGATACTTCACATGACTGTTTTACCAAAGATGATTGTGAAACCAAGAGGACTGATAGGAAATAATGCACATTCCTGTTTTGACAGTTGGCTCAAGAGACCAGACCAGTCAGTTTACAAACAGACCTCTGATTCATGAGGAAAATATTTTGATGAATTAAATATACCAGGCCAAATTCCTTCTGTAAGTGGAGCCAATCATAGAGAGTTTTGCTGCAGATTCCTGAGAGTTGAATGGAATGGGGTCTCTATTAAAAGTGTCAATTTTATTGATGATACATGCGCTGCATGATGAAAGGCACCCTATGTAGTGATAGTCTTATTTTTTTCTTCCTCATTAGATTGCAAGAGTGATATTTTATATTTGTGTTCCACATTTGACTTAATCTTGGCAAGCAATTGAGGGGTTGTAAAGACTAGAACTCCTTCTAAGACACTTTGAACATCTGTTAAATCAGATTTGCTATCAGTGATTGCATGGAGCTGTAGATTGTACCATAAATCCATGACAGAAGTTTGCAGGTATTCTAGGTTACAGTAAATATCTGAAATACAACTGACTTGTTGCTGCACAGCTGTTACCATGGAAACTGCACTTGATGTTTGATGCTGCTATCATAAATTGGTTTCTGAATCTGGACCAAAAGTAGTAAACTGTTGTATGATTTTGAACTAGATTGCATGCAATATGTGAATGGTTTGAAGTTTTGTTGCTATTTTTTTAAGGTCATTTTTTTCTCTGTGTGTGAATGCCACCTACATGTACTTGCCAGAAGCATGGCACATTTAAAGTTGGTAGGAATACTCAGTGCAAGGTTGGCTTTACAGTGACAGAATAATTTGTGCATCAAAGGTTGTTACTTGTCTTTGCAAGCTCACCCAAATCTTGATTGATATTGCTGCTTGAAGTGAAAGCATTCTCTGAATTTGCATTCTTCTGTTCTGATTGCTTGAGGCATCTTCCATTAGTCCTAAATGAATTTGATATGAAAATCTGAAAAAGTGAAACAGTATCAACATTGATACTTTGTTGGCTGTGATATTAACTTGTCATCCCTTATAACTTTATCTCTAGAGCACATTGTATGCAAAATCTCAGTATGTGTTAAAGGAGAAACTTTTGTGCAATTAGTTCTTCACACTTGACCAATTTCATTGTAGTTCACTATCTTAACTTGCTTTATGATTCCACAAATCAGAGCATGTCTGTCTGTGAAGTATTTACTTGATCTCGTCAAAATTGTTTAATTTTTGCTGTTGTACGTATGATGCAAAATTTACAGCTATAGTCTGCTATATAGTACAACAGGCATAAATCACTGGTGCTACTCCAAATCTGTATCACATCTGTCTACCTTCATGTCTGTCATTCTATCTTTGGCTGTCTTTCTTTACCTGCTTCCATTCTGTCTTCACTTGTACAGCTTGAGAACTCAGAGAGCGGTAACCATCACAAAGAGCGGATCAAGCACTTCTCATTTGATTACTGCTATTTCTCCCTCGATAAGAATGCCCCCAACTATGCCTCCCAGGAGCTGGTAAGTGCATGTGAACTCCTACCATTGCTGTGGTAATGCAAGCATCCAATGGCCATCCCAAGTAAATTACATGGAATGAAACAGGAAGTGTGCTATGCATAATGGGTCAAGTTATTGTGTCATAGAGTTCACTTCAAAAAATTAACTTCATGTATCTATAATTGTAGGTACATGTGTACTTGTGAGACTAGTGTTTCCTATTTCACTTTAGGTATTTGTTTTAGCATGCTGAAATCTCTCTTTTTTTTAATATAGCACAATAACATGGTTATCAAGGAAGATCATATTGTTGAATCCATAAAAACCACAATGTACAAAAATGTAGCTTCAGGAATCAATTTTGAAAAGAGCAGTTCTGTCATCTAATGCCATGGGATTAAACAATGTTATGAAAAAAAGGCATTGCTTTATAAGATACATACAGGGATTGTGACTGAGAAATACAATATTTATATGATGTTGTATTGTATGGGTTTAATGTCTCCTTTGAAATGTGTGTAAACATGGGTTTTATGAGCGTTGGTCCCTCTTTGCTCTTTGTTTCCCCTCCAATGGTGAAAAGCATTTTTAGCATTTTTAAGCTTTAAATCATGAATGTGATATGGTGCATACTTAATATACAGATGTTTTGATCTTATTCAAATAGAAAAAAGAATATTGTTTCAAAATATTACTATTTGTATGTGTATGTGTGTGTGTGTGTGCATTTGTGTGTGTGTTTAGTGTTTTTTTTTTTTTTTTTTTGTTGTTGTTTTGTCAATGTTGGGTGTGTGTGTTTTCTTTTCTTTCTTTTTTTTTTTTTTTTGGGGGGGGGGGGTGAAAAAAAGCTTGTCAGGCATAAAGTTAACATGAGAAAGACCCCTGAGGCTGAGTGCCACACCTATATACAATGCGTGAGACTTGGTAGCCTGTGTCACACATAAAGTAATTGACTCTTGTGAAATATGATTAAGGGAAAGAAAGTTACTTTATACAAATGCATGTTTTGTTATTGCCCGGCATGTGTGTGTGTGTGTGTGTTTGGAATTTTTGCTAAGCATAATTTTTACGTATTTTCCATTTGTAATTATTAAGTAAAATCAAATAGAGGTGGGGCACTATAGTCTTTTTTGTCCCCGCCGAACGAGTTCGAGCAGGGGACTATGAAACGGGCTCCGTACGTGTGTGTGTCCGTCCGTGCGTCCGTCCGTGCGTCCGTCCGTGCGTCCGTCCGTGCGTCCGTCCGTGTGTGCGTCCGTGTGTGATCAAAATGTTCAAAATGCTACTCCTTCGCCATTTCTAACCCGATTTTGATTCTGTTTGCTTTATATGATAGCACTACATGGGAGCTTTGAAACTTCTACACAGAATTTCAATTGTGACCTTTGACCTTGACCTTTGACCTATATTGTACATTTTGCTTCAAAATGAGCACTACTCCTTCGCCATTTCTTACCCGATTTTGATTCCGTTTGCTTTATATGATGGCACTAGGTGAGGGCTTCAAAATTTCTACACAGAATTTCGACCTGTGACTTCTTTGACCTTTGACCTTGATTTTTGACCTATATTGTACATTTTGCTTCAAAATGCTACTCCTTCGCCATTTGTAACCCGATTTCAATTCCGTTTGCTTTAAGTGATGGCACTAGGTGAGGGCTTCAAAACTTCTACACAGAACTTTGACCTTTGACTTCTTTGACCTTTGACCTTGATTTTTTACCTATATTGTACATTGCCTACAAAATGCTACTCCTTCGCCATTTCTAACCCGATTTTGATTCCGTTTGCTTTATATGATGGCACTAGGTGAGGGCTTCAAAACTTCTACACAGAATTTTGACCTTTGACTTCTTTGACCTTTGACCTTGATTTTTGACCTATATTGTACATTTTGCTACAAAATGCTACTCCTTTGCCATTTGTAACCCGATTTCAATTCCGTTTGCTTTAAGTGATGGCACTAGGTGAGGGCTTCAAAACTTCTACACAGAATTTTGACCTTTGACTTCTTTGACCTTTGACCTTGATTTTTTTTACCTATATTGTACATTGGCTACAAAATGCTACTCCTTCGCCATTTCTAACCCAATTTCGATTCCGTTTGCTTTATGTGATGGCACTAGGTGAGGGCTTCAAAACTTCTACATAGAATTTTGACCTTTGACTTCTTTGACCTTTGACCTTCATCTTTTTACCTATATTGTACATTTTGCTACTAAATGCTACTTCCGGCGGGGACATATATTACGCACCGCGTAATTTCTACTTTTCCTTGTTTTTTTTTTGGGGGGGAGGGGATTGTCTGATTTTGTTTCTTTGTATCGTTTTTAGTAACCTTTGGCTTTGGACAAGCATACCACAATTACTGGACAGCTTTTAAAGGGGAGGTAAACCCAAAGAGCAATGTGGATTGAGTGAAAGCAGCAACATTAGCAGAACACATCAGTGAAAGTTTGAGGAAAATCGGACAGTCGATGCAAAAGTTATGAATTTTTTAAGTTTTGGTGTTGGAACCGCTGGATGAGGAGACTACTAGAGGATATGACATATAAGTGGACAACAATACAAAGAAAATATAAAGGAAATTCGACAAAAATTCACTTTTCTAGAATTATGAAAGAGCAGTGGACCAACCGCTTTCAGAAAGCAGGGGGAATAATTGCTACCCTTAACAAATGTCAATATCAAGTTGATGGAATTTGTAATTTTCATGAAAAATGGATTTTTATAGTATTTTCTTTATATTTTCTTGTATTCTTGTCCACTTATACGTCATAACCTCTTGTAGTCTCCTCATCCAGCGGTTCCAACACCAAAACTTTAAAAATTCATAACTTTTGCATCGATTGTCCGATTTTCTTCAAACTTTCACTGATGTGTTCTACTAATGTTGCTGCTTTCACTCAATCCACATTGCTCTGGGGTTTATCTTCCCTTTAAGAAAAAATGGACATTGTGGCATCTGAACCATTCATATGCTTGTTATTTTGTGACCATAAGTGGTTAAAATGCAGATGGCTTGAAGATATTCTCTTCATATCACAGGGGTATTCATGTTTTGACAGTGACAATTCCAGTGTTACTGGAAGTGTTTTACACTCACAACTAATAGTGGATGATGTTATATACATCCAGTGAGGCCATGTTTTAAGATAAAAATGCATATAAAATCTTTGAATTGGTTCTCCATCTTACTGTATGTTGTATTGCTGAATGACATCAATACTATGCCTTCTAATCTGTGTTATACTGTCTGATGAATTTGTTAATGTCGGTTCTTTGTGAGAAATGTGACATTGACTTCAGAAAGGGGTTTACAACCTCTTTCCATTTTAGGCAACCTTTCCCTCACCTATAAAGCATTCTGAGCTTCACTCTTCTGTCATGATCACTTTGCAGCAAACCTCAGGAGGTATTCATGATAGAGATTCATAATAAAATATTCATAATCAGACACAGTTGTTGTTGTTGTTTTTTTAGCATCACTCACATACACACACATAAAATCATCAAATGAAGAATCAACTTCAGTGCCTGCTCTATGCAGTGCAGTTGAAAACAGAGGTCTGTAGCCTGGCTTGCAAGGGGGAAAAACAGACTGTAGTCATTGCACGCTGGAGAGCTATGCAGACCTGATTGGTTTACCAGCCAAAAATACCCCTGCCATTTCTTGTCTATAATACACATGAGACAGACACGCACATAGACACACACACAACCCACTGAGAAGGCTAGATGTCTCTATCTGAAGGTTTTCCGATGCAGTTTATTTTTCCTTCACTATTTGATAGTCTGAACTTCCCACAGTTTTTCGCTCCAGTATCAGTGCATCCCATTCAAACCTCCTTTCATCTTCCCAAAACTGTGAATAAGAAAATAGACACTGAATGATACTATAGTGATAATCATAAGAAAATAATTATGATAAAAGAGTGAAAAACAGAAAAAAAATGATATGATGATAATAAGACAAAGCATCACTGGGTCTTGACTACATATGTTCATATTGTTGACTTGTGTATTGATGTTGAATATTTTTTTAATGCTTTTGAGGATTCTTCAAAAAAATTTTGTTGAAACAATTATGATTACCAGTAATTTTCTTCCCTGTTTTGATTCAGGTGCATGATATGAATATAGATCAGCATACTTTGTATTTATATGCAATTGTATTAGAAAGTCTGGAAAGTCTGAGATGGAACTTCAGGCCAACACAACTTCTCTTATCTGTATAATTTGTACACAATAATTGTATTGTAAGTACACAGGGAAAGTGGCTGGTGAAAGATGAGGGAGTTGGCAGCCCTCGATATACCCATTCACATTGCAGTGAAATACTGACACTGTCTTACATTGTATTTTGTAATGTGAACACAAATACACCACAAAATACATTGCAAAATACCGTGGTACACTGTATTTAGGGTGGTAATACAAACTTTTACGCAAGAAGGCATATGAGCTTTGAGTATGAATCTTGTCACAAAATACCATGCTTTACACTGCAATGCATTTCTCACACACCCTTTAACCTTAAACGCTTCCTGTCTTTAGAAGATCATACATGTAACAACTTACGTAGTCCTACATTTGCAGTGTTTACCTCAGAGAAGTAGGCCTATACTTTCGGACCAGAAATACCCAGTGTTTTGTGAATGAGAATGTTACTGACTGAAATACCATGGTATTGCACCAATGAGAATGGTGACCGCAAATTACTATGATATTTGATACCATGATGACATGAATGCACCGTATGTTACGAGTTATTGCAGAGCAGCAAGCCTCTTGCATCCACTTCGCTGAGTGGCAAAGCCCAAATATACCCTCTGCTTACTCTGTAGACTGTAGTGTGTTGCAATCATAATCTACCCTGTACTGTACGTGTACTTCCTTCCAGCTGGATTTCTTGGCTGTCCTCGAAACATTATTTATAAGAAAGGCTCCTTCTAGGGGGGTCACTGCCCTTCTTGATTGCCTGAGTGAAAGCTATTTCCAGCCCCACTGGGGTGAACAGCAGGGCGAGCTAGCTCTCTCACTGTCCATTATTTACATACATCTTGTGCTCGCCCATTCATTTACTGACCTACCTAGGAATGGATGAGAGGCAATTTTGTGCTCTGGACTTCCTATTAGATTCATTGTGATTTGTCGTCAGTCAGAGACAGGCATGAATATGAATCCATAAATATGAGGAAACACCGATTTGTGGAGGCCAGTCTCAGAATATCTGTGGTGAAATTGCAAGCTTATCCAAGCAGGGGGGGGGGGGGATTTATTGTGTAGACAAAATAAGTGTACTCTCAAGGGTTTTTGATACTAGATACATGTACTTCATTCTTTGTCTGCCATTGTCATTGTCAAATGATATAGAGTCAAAACAGCAACATTGATTAAAATTTCAGTTTTCCTCTTTACAATATTACATTGTACATTATACAGTTTATCTTTTGCTTCATCTGTGAAGCCACCAGTATGCAGAATTTACTTGCCTACATTGTAGGGCAACAAGAACTTGCTCTCTGGCAAGTGAAATGTACAAGTGTGCATTTATAAGGGTATTTGCCTGTGAAATGTGTCTAGTCTCTGGTCTGTAAGCCATCATAGAATGTAGCATCAATATTCCTCATTCCAAATGTGCATGTAAGTGTACATGAAGATGCACTTATGCTGTTGAAAATGAAAATAAGATAGAAAAACAGCAAATTACAGTGCTCAACACGGTACAAATGTACATGATGTAGGCCTATGAACTGTCTTGCTAAATTGAGTTGACCTATCATACACCAAGTTCAGCAATTGATAATGCATCATTATTTAACTACTTTTTTTTTTGTTGAATTACATGATTTGGTTCCCCACTTTATGTGTTGCATAGGTATAAAATTGTCAGGTAAAAATTGTCTTGCATACACACATAAAAATACAGATTCATGCTACTGTGATGGATGTATTGCTCAGGCATTGCATATCTAGGGCTGCAGAGAATGTGAACAGAGTACATGTGTATACCATGTACAATTGAAATAAAATGCAAAAGGACAAAACATCACTTAGTGCAGGAAATCCAATGTGTTTAATAAATAGTATTGCACATGCTGTACATGCAAATTCAATTTGCCTTGAAACTTGGGCGAAGTTGCCTGCAATTTGTGCCTGGTCGATACCAATTTTCCTAATCTTTGGGTCATCAGCAGCTGTTCACAATTGTCTCCCATCAAGCAGTGAGTGAAGAAGACATAGAGAGATGGAGGGGGGAGGGAGAGAAAAACACATAGAAAAGAAGGCTGCCAATCACCATTCAACTAAAATTCTGAGTGTCATGTTGAAAACCAGATCAGCAAATGCCGTAGGTTCAATGTCCAGCGAATGCAGACATACCTCGCATCTTCAGCTACTCTTCGCTCAAACCTCCAACAAACCAGAAAACATGTTCCTTTGTCCCCAAAGGGGGTTCGCCCCAATTTGTAGTATACTTAACTCCATGCCTAGCGACAAGTTAGCTCGTCCAGAGGCTTAGGCAGGCAGGCAACCTCCAAATCCTTGGATTGCCAACCAAATAAGGCAAGCCATTTCATGCCAAGGGCAAGGGGGGGGGGGGGGGGTAAAATGGGAGAAACAAAGTTGAAATACCTTGTCCATGCCAGGACAAGAGAAAGCACTGAGCTTCAGTAATTTTTGCCCTCTATGAGAATGGCAGCAAATATTTGCACTTCCAAAATACAGATGACATTTAATATCATATATGGTCATTTGCCAGATTTGTTTAGTGTCTAGTGAGTGCTAAATGTGCATTTTGGGATGTGTGTAGTTTTGGCTCATTAAGTGAATGTAGATGGTCTAAACCAGTGCCGTATAGAGAGTCTGGCCAACTCGTAAATTGGACGCCATGTCGTTGCCCAGCTTATGATATTACGCGTTACAGGGTTGGTGTGTACGCACAGATCACAATGAAAACCTTCCAAATAGGGGGTAGTGAACAATGGGCACTGTATATTAGTGCACTTTGGTAACGACATGGCTCCGCAAAGATCACGAGACCACTTTTGACCAATCACAGGCTTCAAAACTCATAATACGAAAACTGAGTTGGCCAGACTCTCTTTATATACGGCACTGGCCTATTACCGCTGTTCAATGAACCTGTGGACATCATTTCCAGTGAGCATATGGTATTATTATTCTACTACTACTACTGCTTCTACTACTACTACTACTACATCATGTACTACTACTACTTTTTTACCTTAGATGTACACTATATCAGATGCATTTAACAGTCGAGCTCATTTCTGAATTGTTTGTGCAGAGTAATAACGAGATGAAATCAGAGAGACACAGGTTTATGGAAAGAATCTTTCATTGATTATTTAATTTAGGTCATACAGCTATATGCACAACCTCTGATGACGTGCCCTTCTGCCCTGAATGTTCTCTATCGAAATGCAGTCTTCACATGCAGTCTTTATATTGTTGCAGTGTTTTTGATTACCAAGCATTGTATACATTTGTAGGGTCACTGCTTTTGTTCAAGCAGTCTGCACTCCAAGGCAAATTAATGGTGTGAAACTTTCTGTAAAAACCCATCTGTTCTCCCTAAAACACTCTCAATTCTTTGCCAGCATTACGCTAACACTGTTCCCATTGACGGTTTTCTCTGTCCATTGTCATCGTCTCACGATGAAAAGAGCTCATAAAATATGGATGAACTGCTGAAGGGAGACACCACCCAAAGATGTCACGGGCCAAGCAGTCTGGCTATTGTCCAGCTAGCCGTTGGTCAATCTGAAGTAGCCCAAGCTTGTGCTTCGCTGCACAAAGATGGTGAAAGGGGATGCATTGATCGGTTGATATATCCATGTATTGTGGACAAGCTTTGAAAATTGAGGGTGGGGGGCATGCCTCATGAAAATGTGAATCGTTTAAAGCTGAGTCAAACAGAAAGAATGCTACAGGTAATTGGTGTAGTTAGAGGACAAGCCCAATATCCTGCATGAAATCTGTAGCAGCTACTCTTCTCTTCTTGGAAGTGTGATGCTATTAAAATCAGGAGGAAAGAATCAATGATGAAATATCTTGCATGATTATATACTTGTATGACTAGCAGTTGCCTTCTTTTCCAAACTCAATGGAGTTCTTGATTTGGTAGAAGCCCCTGTATTAATGTGGCGTTGCAATTGATTACAGGATTCATGCTTATTGTTTCCTAGTGGCAAGCAGTGTAGGGAATAAACTTCATCATTTGTATTGTAATTTGCTCATATTATACTTAAGAGGAACCAAATGATCCGTGTTTCCAGGTGTTTTCTTCTTCAACATAATCATAATTATCTTCTCCTTTTTTTTGGGGGGGGGGGGGGTCTACATGTGTGACAGAGGATTTCCTTTCCATTTGATAATCATAGGCATTATTTGATACTGAGGAATGATTGGGAATTGGTATATTGTACACTACCTTGCCACATGTGCAGTGACAAATTATAGATAGCATCAGCGTACAGCGTTGTAGGTATTATCAGAATACTTTACAAATCAAGCTAATGATGTGATTCTCTTCAAGAAATCTACAGCTAGGTGATGACCCCTCTGTGTTCTGACCATGTGTCATTGTAACTTTCTGTTGGTTTTCCTTGAGAGATGGACTCCGTCACTGTTTATTTTGCCATGCAGAAAGAATTTAGTTAAATGTCTTGATGCCATTCAACCAAAAAAAAGGAAAGAGAAAATGGGTTTGTGGTCCTGTTTATTTTATGCAAAGAGGACTGTTAAATGGTCCATGTGACACTACATTAGATCAAATTTCAGTATGGAGATTGCCATACTTTTCTTACTGGCTGTCTACACATAGTTGCACTTGCAGAAAGGTTAGCTAAGGTACTTAAATAACTTCCTTGATTCAAAACACAATATTCCCTGCAGGAAATATTCTCCTCTGCTACTCCAAAGCAGTTACACATTTGTAGTATTTGAAGCATCACGCGTTACCCCGGGGTACCGTAGATCTCAGATGTGATTCCCATGCAAAGTTTTACACCTTTTCAGGGAACATAGACCAACACCTCTTTAGCAAGATCACAACTACTGTTACAGAATGGGCAGTAGAGCCTAACACCTGACTTGCCCTGTACAAGAATCATTTTATTATTGTTCACGAGTGACCGTGGATCTTTCTCACCTTCCTCCATTGTTTTGGAATCATCCATCAGGGGGAAAACTGCTGTGTGTTTTTATTCCCCGATGAGACTGTAGAGGCTGAATAGCACAGCTCTCAATTAGACAAGAGGAAATCAATAACATATTGACGAGTGAATGGGCTCTTCCCAAAGTCACGTATGTTGAAAACTATGGACATGTTGTTGCAGCATGCAAATTAGTAGTGAAAGCATGTCCACATGCTTAGTCAAGACTTAGTGTAAATATACACAATGCACACTTTCCAGTACATGTACCTTGGTATGCTGTGTTACTACCGTGTAAACTTGCATAGAGTTCACAGTAACTTGGATGTGCTTACAATCATTGATTTTGCTCCACACAGTGATATTCTATCCCATTAAAGATGTTCTTATAACTTAATTTTGCTGGTAAATCTCTTAACTGTTTATGAACTCAGTGCCACAAGAGTGTGTATTTCTGTACTTTATTCATTTATTTACCTTCAATAAAAGAATGAGGTTACACATGAGACCAAGAAAAATAATCTGTTCAAATTCTTCCTTTTTTATTGGAATATCATGAGGTTAAGTTTATACAACATGTGTAAATTACAAATCATAGATCATTCCATGCAGCAAGGTTTCACTTCACAAGATAAGAGTAAACAGAGCACTTTCTTCTTATCCCCGCAAGATTACCAATGAAGTCAATGTAAATCTATGTTTTGCATTTTGAAATATCCTGGTCTGCAATGTCAATCTGTTCTCTTTCATGACTGAGTTGTACATATTCCAATTATAGATGATGTTTCTCTTTCGACATGCATTGGAGTTTTTTGTGATTTCTATTAAAACTGTTCTTTTTTTTTATTAAACTTAATAAAACACACATCCTATGTCTTGATGGTTCTTCCTTGCTCCTTTTTTCCGGGCTTTACATCAAAATTCTGACATCTTGTATAATATTGTATATATCGTCGCTGGGGTGACAAAACCTCGTATCTCAAAATTGTCAAATGTTCAGGAGAGTGAAAAAACATGGCGGCCAAAGCACTATAGTGAATGGGAAAGCCTTCTCTTTGACATGTCATGGTAGCTTCATTTTTGGAGTAAGACAGTTAGGATTTGGCCAAGACATCACTTGACCCATTATTTGACCATTAAGCTAAAAAAAAAAAATTTTGACATTTTTGAGATACGAGGTCTTGTCACCCCAGCGACGATATGTACTTATGTGTGTAGAAAAACTTGTAACTTAAAATGACATCAAATTGGATTTGAGTGAATGGTCTGTGGGTGAATGTTTTGACATTATAGACTAATAATGCCATGTAAGGTATGACTAATATTGTAGCCATCATGTACGTTGTACATACAGTGTATATTCACAAAGAGCAGTTGATCATTTTTGTAGTGTGCACTGTACAAATGTATGTATATAGTTCAATCCAGTTAGCTTTTTATAAACACAGGTCTTTCTTCATCTTACCAGTGTGTGTGTAATTCATACCTTATTTCAGACCCACCCTCTGTTAATCAGGAGATGGTGAGTCTTTGGTTATCAAGTTACTGTCCTGGACAGCATAGTGCTCATACGTGGGGTCAATTAATCGTGAGCATAGTAGCAAGACCTGCGCATTGACAGATTAATATAGCATTGAGTACGATATTTGACAACATCCCTTTGTGTGCCAACAAGGGACGGATGCTACATTGAATATGATGCTCATATACATACTGTATGTAGCTACATACAATTGTACAAGCTCTACAGCACCAGTTCTCTCTTCAGAGGAACAAAGTGTGCAAATGCTATCAAAGAATTATGGTTATGTTGTATGTGCCATGGTCATTAACTCACATTTTTTTTTGCTATGAAGAAGCAGTCAAAACTGTATAGCTT
Source organism: Diadema setosum (assembly GCF_964275005.1). NCBI lineage: Eukaryota > Metazoa > Echinodermata > Echinoidea > Diadematoida > Diadematidae > Diadema > Diadema setosum. The sequence goes on from NC_092685.1 coordinate 8,144,755, forward strand.
TGTTTGTTTGTATTAAGGAAAAAAGTGCCCAAGATACAGGTGACAAGTGTAAGGAAAAATGTAAAATATGAAACACAAGTGATTTACAGTACTTGCAAACAGAGGTTGCCTCGAATGAATTAATGAGTCAGTAGTACATTTCCTTGAAATAAACAGTTGATAAAAACTGTGATATTCCCTGAGCATGTTCAACGTTTGTAAGTAAAGCAAATGTTTATTCAAATGGGAGAAAACAAAAACAAAATCAACTCTTCGAACAATCATACAAATGATAATATACTGTAAATGGAAGAAATACAATCTCATTATCTTGACCTCGAGATAGTAGTCCATACTGGGAAATAAAATGTAATTGCTAAAGCTGAGGGATATGCAGATTGCATTCAAACTCTCCTGTCTCTTTCAATCTTGTCAGTCTTCACTATATTGTGCAAGTTCTACACAAAAAGAAGGCTTTTGTTGTCGCTGCATCTAGTCTTTTCGAGGAATTTTAACAACACGGAGCGAGTGAGTCACCATCATGTCATATTTTGTCAGAAAATTGCTTTTCCAGCGATTCTTCTTCATAACCAACGGGGGCAATAAGAGGATGGATGGCGTAAGATGCATGGGACGATGCGGTTTTGATACTCACTTTGTCAATGGATGTACAACAAGCTACAGTACCTGGGTGAACAAAGCTACAAGACATGGCTCACTGGCCCTATGCAAGGAGTTTGAGTAAACAGTCTCATGTATAAAGTTAGGAGATCAACTCAGGAGTTGGAGGGATGTTGGCAAACTTGCTTGGTACTTGACAAACTTGTGCAGTACTTGACAGAAGGTTTTATGCAGCCAAGAGCCTACCTGTTTAGCAGTTTGACAGACAAATAATTCACCGGTGAAAGATGTGTTAAATATACACAAAAACCAAACTGTTGGGTAACGCTAATCATGCTACAGGTCTCAGATGATTTTGCTGAATATTTATCTCCCTGTTTAATTTATGCACTTATCATAATGAGTCACCACCACAACAATGACAAAATTGGGAAATTCTGTTCATGTTTGATTTCTGTTCTGAATGTCTTGCCTCTCTGTAGCAACCATGTCTTTGCATAGTGGATATTTGTTCAACACACTTGTAATAACTCCATGAATTATAGAAGAGACAGTCAAGAAAGGAATACACTCAACCCAGAATGCATTCAGCATTGGTTTTACAAGGTCAGAGGACTTGTATTGTTCATAGATAGTACGTATGTAAATTGTATACAACATATTCTATTTCTCTCCTTGGCTCAGATAGTACCTTTGCAAAGATGTACACTGCAATAAATGTAATGTATAGTGTGTAACAGTGAAGAGTGGCCCTATTCACTTTGGATAACAGATACAAATTTGTATCTAGTCAGAGATGATCATTTGGATTGTATCATTTTAGTTAATGGCACATACCTGATAGTGATTTCTGTCCATATTTTGGTTAGGATATCAGAGAAGACTCAATTTATTTGCTTCTTCAAAGCTGATGTGATGCAAGGTATAGTCACACTTAAATTCTCAGGTCAAACAGAAATTGTTTTAGGTGAAGGCAGTGATAAGAAAAAGAAAAGACAGAATGTTGAGAAAAATCATGAACTATAACAACATGTGAATTGGAGGCCATTACCGTTTGAATGTCATGAAATGATCTGGTACATGTATATTGTACATCCTGTGAGCTTTTTGTGACCATTTTGATCACCCATCGCACCTGTCTTGCTATTAATTTTAGCCCTTTGACCAAAAAGATGAATATATGCTTACTTTGACTCTTTTTGTTTTTTGTTTTTTTAAGGAAATTGAGTGCCTTGGATGATATGTTGCACATTATGTCCCTGACGTGTCTTTAGCAGAAAAATTTCCATCAAGAAATTTGGAAATTTCAGTGGCATTTCATATGATTTCACTTAGTAATGATACTGAGTCAAAACCACAGTATGTATTTGACCGTTATATAGAACAAATACTGCAAAATAGCTGTTGAATATCTTCAGTATATATATCCATGGCCCTTTGCCAATATTTTTCCAAGATTTTGTCTTCATTTCGTAACTTAACACCATTGCACTTCTTCCGCTACTTCTATTCAAAATCAGTTTTTATTAAAAGGAGCTGTACTCAATGTGTTGTTGAAGGTGAATGAATTCTTCTGATTTCCATTGTGGCTCTGTGTGTTGTTACCTTGGGATAATTGTGAATTGAAATTTAAGCCCTACATAACAGCTGAAGTTGACCAGTAGATGTCTGGATGGAAGGTACCGGCCATCTCACCTGCCCACTTTCTCCTTGACTTGTTGGCCAGTGTTCAAGCGCAGTAACCAACACAAAAGGCGTGGTCAAACCTCTCCATCAATGCTTTCAAAACAAGGGGGACAACAATACAGGAACTTCTTTTCACTTTGTGCAGATTAAAGCAACCGGGGTATTAGCTTTCACTGTTGATTTGCTCTTGTGTATTGGGCTGTAGGGAGAAGCGAAAGGCATGACAGAGTTGGTTGTAAAAGCGCAGCTTTACTTTCATGCCCCATTTGATGATCAGTCTGTTGCTCAGAGTTTCAAGCAACCCTTCTAATTTTATACACTGACACTATTGCTGATGACTTAAGAATCGCAGACCTGTCGCTAATGCAATGTAAACGATTTGATTTAAAGCCAGTGTTGATACTGAAAGCACTAGAAAGTAATTTTGGGTTTGGGCAACTGAGCTTCTGTAGAAAAAAGGGAAGACATGAATAGCATACATATGGGGCAGATAAAGTACACACTGGCTTAATGTGTATTTTTACTGAGGTGGCAAAGTGAATAATTTAGGTGTGTTGCTGATTACCATGGTAATTCAATAGCAATGATATTATAAATAACATTTATATAGTACAAGTATTTCTAAGTGCTTTAATACAGAACTAAAAAATTGAATTAAAAATGCAGAATCTACATGTATAACTAATCTGAAAGTTGTATCAAAATACAAAACATAATTTCAAAGATTCTGAGCTGTGTATTATAATAAAAATAGGATTGATTAGATAAGTGAGTTTTGAGCAAATGGTTTACACTGCAGCAGTCAATTTAATGAAATGAAACTGCATTTGAGGGTGCTTTAGTTGAACTGATCTATGATACACACTCAAGTGGTTTGCTTCAGTTGGAAACATCTTTTTTAAGTTTATTGCAACTGATTGACATCGGCATAGATAATGCCCTACATCGGCATAAATAAGTGCACCAAATTAATGAGTGTTTAGTAGTAGCCACGATAAAAATCATGGGCATACAAACTCAGGCAGGATTCACACCTATGACCTCCGGTTCTAATCCTGCCTAAATACAATTTGTATATTATGCGTTTTATTTTTATCGTGGCTACTACTAAAGCACTGATTAATTTGGTGCTTATTTACAACACTGCAGGGCAATTTGTCAGTCAGTTGCAATAAAAACAACTCAAAACAAGAATTTCAGTAATTTGAATCTTAAAGGTTTAGTCTAAGAAAATGAGAGAATTGAAAAAAAAAACATATCATACAACAACACACACACACACACACACACACACACACACACACACACACACAGACAGACAAAAGAGGTCTCCAGTGATGCTTGGTTCCTGGTTGGTTTTACTCATTTGATTGATATTTGGTATCTCTATATTTTTCCAAGTAACTGTTATTCATCAGATACTATTGTTCATACTATCCATATTTAATCAATAAAGTGAAAAAAACAAACAAACAACAACAACGGACTTTCTTTAAGGGAAGATGATAATTTTCATTCCGTTACACTCCTTTTGCAAGCTTGGCGTACTGGTATACACTCAAATACTAGTATATGTAGTTCAGTGTTCCATAACTTTGAAAACTGAGCAGAGCAGGATCAGGTTTCTTTCCAGACTTTGCATTCCGTCTTGTTGATGGAACTTCTCACCTGGGATCTGCAACATTCTGTTGGGGTTGGAAAGTGACCGTGGAAATTTGGCAGCAAAATGTGTCAAGAATGTTCACACACGATGTTTTGATGTTTTGCTCAGCAGCAGTTGTCTGTGTCATACAGAATAAGTAACTCAGATGTTGCAATAAGAATTATAAATGGATGTGATGATGCATGTTCCTTTGCTTACTTTACCTACATAAAAAAGGAAACAAAAAAATCTGGCAAGTATTTCATGAAAGGAATATAGTACAAATGTACTTACTACTTATTGTGTGTGTAGCATATGATTTTTTTTTTTTTTGGGGGGGTGACATTTAACAGATCACTTTTTCTTCCAAACACATGAAATTCACCACATACTCTACCGCTGACGGGTACAAATTCAGAAAACCAGAAATTTCTGTATATTGGAAATGCTGATTTTTTATCCATATATTTCAGGATTATGATGAATCAACCTTGATTGGTACTGCATGGTAGCAGTAGTCAAACATCTCAAATAGCATACATTTAAAGGTTCACAAATTAGTGTAGTCAATACGCTGTGAAAATAAGTCACACAAGTGTGCATCATTTGTATGCAATTTGCAAAATTGGCACAAGGTATCATGTCTGATGAGAGCGTAATGTATTATGCACACATGTAATTACATGAGGCGATAGGGGGACAGAAGAAGATAAATGCATAGAAGTCTGCAGGAATGAGCACAGCTGACATGTATCATTGTAGAGAGTTAGAGAAAAAGACATGAAAGATAATGAGAGAGAGAGAGTAATGACAGAAGGATGTTTAATTTTGGCATGACACTATTCAAATATTAGAAGTGCAATTTACTCTTTGTCACATGCCTACATGGACAAGTGAATCTGAAAAGTATTTAGCTCAAAATCTGACACTTGCATGAATACATTGCACAGACTCTCAGAGATTGCTTTATTTGCTAACTGTTGTTACATAGAATGTAAGTGCACAGTTCTTATCTGAGTGGATTATTTGTCATACTTGGTACTTTTTTTTTCAGTGAGACATATTCCTTGTAATCATCAATCAGGCATGTTTTTTGTTTTTTTTGTTTTGTTTGTTTGTTTGTTTGTTTGTTCTTTTAATCACGTATGAGTTACAAATGTATGCTTGTCTTTGACAATCAAGTATGTCAGTCTGCACCATGCCCAATTTCAAATTTATTACATCGCAAGTAATACATTTTCTTTTCTTTTCTTTTCACAGAGCAGACATGAAAGGTATAACAATTGTCCACCATAGGTACTTACATGTATCCTTCAAAACCATATATCAGGGTTCTTAGAGGATGTATGCACAGAATCTGAGAGAGATTTTTATTAGTCAGTTCCAAACTGTGAATGATGGAAATGGAGATAATTCCTTGTACATTGCTGGAAGCACTCATTGAACATGTAATCTTCAATGTATTCTTCCTACTACTCATACTGTGAAGTGGAGGGTACAGTGATGCTGCCCCCCCCCCCCCCCTTCACTACAGCTTGGTCCTGTCATACAAATCTTCTACTTGCATTACCTGCTTCTGAGGTTTGTTTGAAACCTGGTAACAAGGACTAATCATTCTTTGGGATAAGGATTCTTACCAAATCCTCCAAAGTAGATAATCAGATTAAAATGCAGTATTCCATTCAGTGAGGATGGAAAGGTCCCTCCCTGACTAGTGGTGGTGGGCAGGAAGCCTTCTGGTCCCATGAAGAATAGTGAAATGATTGTCTTTCTTTGTGGATGCCTTCAAATAAGAACATAAAGGGATGTGGTTCTATAGAGTCAGTGCTTCATCTTCAATGTATCTATGTAGTGATGTAATTGTGCTAGAGACTCCAGGAGATGACAAGAGTTATACAATCTGTATAAAGGTATAATACAATGTATGTCTAAATTGAAAAAAAAAAGGAAAGTAAAGAAGGTACATGTATTCTGTTTCAGATTTTGTCCTTGTGAAATTGTTGCTTTGTGAGTGCAGTTGTTCCCCAGTGTGCACATCCATTTTCATGGTTTATTCTCTCACCAACAAAGATGTCTTGAAATTTGACTGTATACATAGGGATCACACAATCCTCAATCCCTTTTGTATTGTGATGGCCTTCACATGGGATTGTCACATTGCTACACCTCAATGAATTAATCCATTTTATCCTTGTTCAAATTGCCTTTTTTGAAGATATTAAAAGCAGAGAAACAGAATGGTAAAAGGTCATGAAAAGTAAAAATTTATGTAGTAAGAAAATATCAGCTATTTTTAATTCACCTATCGTAAAAGCAGGAATGTTTTCATGCATGAATTTTTTTTTTTGCAAATTTTGCAAGGAGCCAAGATTTGCGAAATTAAAATGTATGTTAAAGCTCTCATCTGCTCTATATGACGTGCTGAATGCCAGTGATAATTCGTGAAGATTTCATGCCTTCAAAAGTGCTGTCAGCTCTAATTTGCAAAAATTTCATGCTGCTAACATTGCTGGTCTTACAGTAGGCCTATACATTCTATCAGAAGATGCAATAATGTCGTCACCTCACAAGGCTGATATAGTACAACAACCCCACTCCCTCATTTTACTGTATAGATGTGTCATTGCACTTCATCAGTTTGATCTAGAAGCACTCATCCAGTAATTCTAAGTTGTCCTAGTAATGGAGTCTCTGACACTTCTGTAATCTAAATAAGCATTCTCTATTTCCTCTCATCAGTCTAGGCCTACCTTTGTCCCAAATGTAGGCAACAGAACCCCAAGAGGCTCATTACACTATACACAGAAGGGTGTTAGTTGTGTTGACCAGTAACCTACAGTAATGCAAATAACCCAAGATGAGAAATATGATTTATGCATGCTTGCAAATGAAGGTCATTTCTGCAGCTACCAGGGGTCCATTTCGTGAAGTCATCGTGTAATGAATCTCAGAATGGCCAAAGTTGCTCATATGTAGCCATGTACTATAAAAGTAAAACCATTTCATATCATGAAGTCTCTCATAAATGTGTTTAATGACCGAAAAGTCTCTCAGAAGACTGATTATATGAAACAGACCCCTGATGATTGTCAGATTTCTACTCTCTCTGAATTGAAGAGTTAATGTACATCTTTCTGGAATATTTTTTTTTTTTTTTTTAATACCGGTACTTCTGCTGGAAACATTTTTTTGTGCTGCAGAAACCAGTACTATATTTATGGATCATATGCATATGAAATGCATGTAAATGAGAAATGTTGGCAGGGGCCTGTTTACAGTGTATGGCTTGATGGAGTCAATTTCAAATATGAATGAATGATCCTTGTTGCTAGATAACCTGATTTCTAACTGAAACCTGAGTGGTTTTGATAGATTCATTTTTGTGCCCTTAACAGCGTAATTCTCAGTGTTTGATAAAAATGAAGTCTCATTTGTACCGTTATTTGCATGTATAGTATAATGCATACATATGGGCATTAATACATGCATTATCAAAAACAAGCTTACACTCACATAAACAAGAAACCAGAGTGCATCAGATATAAAAATGGGTTATATAAAACCACAGTTAGTATGAGCACACTTCAGTTGGAGAGAGAGAGAGAAAAATGTACCAATGGTGTGAAAAGAAAAATTTGGTCTTAATTCAATTTCCTTTAAGACCATAAAGCACATAATGTTTGTTTGACAAGAAATAAAAATTAAAGGGAAAGGGCATTATGAGTGAGAAGGCTTCTTTTTAGAGAGACCAAGTTCAATACTTCAGTTCCTGATGTTGTGAAATACGTGCAGTTTGTTACGTACATATATACATAGTTCTTCTCCCTCCCCTTGTTTACTAAAGCTGCTGTGTGACAGTGAAAGAGGAGATTATTTATGATTTACTGTTAGCTTGTGTCACAGAACTCTGTTTGGAGCTCTCTGTATTGTCAAAGCTGCCCCATTCAAACATTTACATTGTAGTGTGGTTTTAGATGAGACGTCACTATAAAAAAAAAAGAACTTCTATAACCTTGGAAATCAGCTGAGTGTCTTTTCAAATTATGGTTTCATCTTTTATGTAAATATCTTCTGTTTGCTCAGGAATGTTTATATGATATATTGTACAAAGTATAAGCTGCAATTTGCAATTGTGGGATATATTGCTGTATTACTATTACAAATATATTCTAATTTGGTATTTATTAGGCTACAAAGGCCCTCACTTCCTACAACTGTAAGTCATTAAGTGGTCATATCCAGGCAGTGACATGCCATAGAAATGTTTGTCAAAGTATCATATAGTTGCACATTTTATTGAAATGATTTTGGCATGTAGTAAGTACAGTTGATGAATATGTCTTGTACTACATTGCAACAATTTTGTAATAAAATTAAACGTAAGAAACTGGCTCAGTAGGCCTACACAATGCACACTGTAGGTTTCTTTAATAGTCAAACCAGAACACTGTGATAATCAGATGGATGTGGGTATTCTGATTAATGACTGTAATTTTGGATTTGTAGATATAGCATTCAGAGGCTAAATGAAATAATGAGATACATGTACTGATATGAATCTGGATCATTTAACAATAATTCTTCCACATATTATTCTCTGAGGCTTGGATGGCTCAGCAATTTATAGAATTGTTATTTATTTGAATGGCTCTCACATCCTAATGAAAACAAAACATATTTGTTGCCAGAGAGATTGTTTGGAAACTGATGTCAACAAGACCGGAGAATAAAGCACATTTTACACCCCATTTAGGATCAAATGAGAGAGACTCAAAATGAAATGTGCACTCGTCATGCACTGGCTGTTGTACATGTACAGTGCTGAAATGAAATCCGGGCAGCTGTGAGGGGCAAGTGTCAGCGTACCTGTACCAAATCCAACAGAATAACAATTCAATTTGTTCATCAATCATATCGGTGTTGCTTTCGACAAACGGTTACAATTTAGGCGCCATTTGACAACATTGGGGAATTACGTGTCATGTGAGAATTCATCCCAGTAGGCACTTCTCGGGTTAGGTCACCAAAGGCAGTACGTGATCAAAACAAATCACATGACAAGGGATGAACATGGAGCCAAAGTATGTGATGTGTCAAGGCAGACCCAGGTACAAATGTACTGCATGCCTGAAACAGTCCCTAGAAAATGCTGCTGCAAATCCACATACAGTATGGCCGGGCAGCGTGCCATGGGCAACTGAAATAGAAGAATACTTTGCCAATAGACATCCAGTCAGAGTGTCACACTTTTGCTTGCTGTAAGAAAATAACAGAATCTCTGTATTGCCCATGTAGAGATGAAGCAAAAACACAATAACTTACAATGTCAAGCATGAGTGCAAGATGTAATGCATAATTGTATGCAAGCATATGTCTATGCTTTCTTTTAACATCTTGCAAAAACAGAACTGCCTGTGGACTGCAATTATACATCCGCATGCCCTATTAGACGTGTTGGAAAACTTATGATTTTTTTTGTACTGCCCCTTCCAATGATTCAACCTTTTCTGTGAAAAGTCTTTTTTGTAGACTATGAGGATATGGGTCACATGGGGTCAAAGCTGAGGAGGTCCTGCATAACAAGGAGAGAGATGTTTGTACCCTTTAGAGCTGGGGTCGTTGCCATGACGAAGGTACACAATAATCCACGCACTATCCTTATTGGCACATGGTGTTGGTAGTGTGTGCTTTTGTTGAAGATAGAAACTGCCATAAAGCTAACCGTTGGACCGGATCATATCTTGCCCAAATACAATTACGTTTTTACCCCATGCGTCTGCATTCCACTGGGCATAAAGGTCCAGTGATCACTTTGCTTTGAAACGACAGGCTGCATGTAAAATTCTTTAAGCATTTATCTTTTATTTTTTATTTAGTGAAGGTATTTTTTGTCATAATTTGTAAAGATTATAAGGGAAATGTTGGCATGTCAGTGGATTGCAGGTTTTAGGACAGAATGGTGCACCTTCGTATTTCTTTATTTTTTATACTCAGTAGATTTGGTCAAGAGTATAGAGATGTGTATCTTCCAAATAGCATGTTTTTGTAATATTAGTGAGATCTAAATGCTGCAAGCAAGAATATTTTTGCACATTATAGCCTTCATTGGCTTCTACAGTCTCATATATATTCCACACATGTCTCCCTCTGTTTTCAGAAGAAAAAAAAAATCTTAATTTTCATCCCTTTGCAGTTAGAATGGAACATCTCTTCTCCACAATAACCATACATTTCTTACGTGCTGGGAATATTTTTCCATTTTCTCCATGCTCTGTTGAGTTACTGTTCCTGTGATCAATCAGGCAGAAAATTTGTCATTCTTTCAGTTACACGCCCACACCCTTCACTACCATCATCACCATGCCAAATATCAGAATCAGAAGTTTGCACAACTCGTTAATGTTTCTCCTAGTAGAAGTCGGTGAGTCAAAGCAGAAAAAAAAAAGTTTATCTTATTCCAGTCAACTATTTGAAGGTGGCAAGGTTGACATAACTATCATTCAAGATTCAATCATGCCCCCTGGTTGCTTTGTTCTGTGTGTTTGATTTTCGTCTTACCCTTAACTAACAGGCCAAGAGTACACAATGAATGTTGGGTGTTCAAGTGGCATTTTAGACATGCATGAGTAAAATGTAACATTTTAGCCGCACATACAAGTTGTAGGGTTGTATACGATTGATGTTCAAGTCCTATATAAAGTCAACAGCAGACACTCATGCTAAAAGTGATGATTAATGCATATTGATGCATTCCTGCCATGTCCAAATACACATTTGATACTGAACAGTTTGTTCACATACAAACCTTCCAAGGTTGTTCTGTATTCAAGACTGATTACACTATGTACACTATACCCCCAATATGTGAATCTGCAATTGGTCATATAGGATTGGGCTGAGAATGTGATATGGAAAATTTAATCATAAAACGATATTGTGGACAGCAAATGCTCTCTTGAAGCGTCAACACAAGTACATATTGATTGCGCATACATTGTAGGTTGAATGAGATTTTGCATTTTCAAAGAAAAATAAAATATATTCCACGTATTTGATACCTACACTTTAAACTATTAGGTATTCAAGCATCATTTTCCTAAAAATCTTGTTATAAGCATTGGGAGTCATTTACTTGGAAATATAATTTCACCTGGAAAGTCTAGTTCTTCTGTTTGGAAAAAAGAATGAGTAAAAAAGTGGAAGAGGAAGACACTATACCCTTTAAAGTTGAGACAAATCTATGTTTTTGTAAGAATTGTTCATTGAAAAGCTGAGGTGTTGGTTGGTGTTGTCTGTATTCTCATGGTCTGATTCTCCTGGGTAGCACCCATCTCCTTGCCACAGCAACCCTACAATCCGATTTGTCGTTGCATCGCTCGGGATACAAAAGGGTTTCCCTTGCACAGAGAATGTTCTCCCAAGTGGACAAACAGGAGCTTTTATGTTTACCGAAGGCCCGCGAAACAAGCCCAGTCTATAGGGGCAGAGGTGTGCTTTATGCAAGACAAATGGGCGAATACAAACACTGTAGTAAGGACTGAACAAGTGATGTTTGTTTTTCATTGAATTGACTCCTAACTGTCATTTCTTGTCAGTAAGTAAGGAGCTGGTTTCATGGTCAGGATCAAGTGCGGATTGACAGAAAAGTTGAACATAATTTCACTTCAGAAATTCTGCAAACACTCCATCCTTTCAAGATGCTATCTCTCTCTCTTTGTTCTCTTCTCTGTGAAGCTATTCAATGTGTCCAGAAGGACATGCTTGTCAGACCTCAATAGATGCATCAGTATATGAGCCACAAATAGCCTCAAAAGGAAAGATGTTTTAAAGGACTCTGTGTCAATTTTGTGCACAATTTCCTTTTCCTAAGTCCAGTGTGTGTGTGTATGTATGTATGTGTGCTTTACTACAGTGAGTGTTCACACTCAAAGCATTTTAAATAAAGAGTCATTGTGACACAGGTTCAGGAAAACTGAATAGTATTTTATGCTTACAGTTTCATTTTCCTCTGAAAAACTGCAGAGAGAGGAATTTGGGTACACATGTACTAATTATCACTTCTGAAATCTAAACTAAGTATGATATCAATATGTCACTTGTAAGTTGAGAGTGCATACGAATGTGAGGAATGTGATAACTATCATTACTTGTGTTCTGAAAGTGTGATTTACGTACCTGATTCTCTATTCTTAAAGAAAAAAAAAAAAAGATTTCTTTTATTTCTAAGCCTTCTCTCTTTCCTCACCCCACAGATTTTTGGAGACCTGGGGAGGCAGCTGTTGGATGCCAGTTTCGATGGCTACAATGCATGCCTCTTTGCCTACGGGCAGACGGGCTCAGGGAAGACCTACACAATGATGGGAGATGAGGTGAGAAAGTCAACTTGCGTGGATATCATGTGGTCTCTCAAAGTTTGGGAATCGCCATGAACGCTGTTCTTGTACTTTTGGTACAAGGATAGGACCCAAACTCAGATGAAGCACCAATAATGAAAAGAACAAAAAAGTTAAAATAATCATGCATGCATGGATCATGACGTAAGCAACAGATGAACTGTTCAGCTTTCCACAAGGCATGCTTGAAAGCTGAAAGGGTGGAATTTGACTGTGAGAAGAAATAGTTTTGCCAAATTTGGCTGTAAAATAGTCTGTGTTTGGCCATGAAGACTAGCAGTGATCTGGCAACCCTGGTTGCGGCATCTACCTGAAATGCAAGCTATTCCCCCTCTCATGGATGAGAAAAACAGATAAAATCAATATATGCACTTTTTTTTTCTTTTTTGCTGACCTGATCAAGCCACTAGAAGATATCGTTTCTTAATAAGTAGTAGCCCTACATCTATCTCTGGTGGCCCCAATTTGGAATGTTTAAGCATGTATGGGATAATTCATGAATCCCAACTAAATTATTGATCTTTTTCAAACATCTGGAGATCATACATTGATTGTAGCTATCTGTAGCTCTGTAGCATATTAAAATTTGAATACCTTCTTGAATTCTAAATTAAATTTGAGTATACTATAAGGTATTATACAATTGTCATTGCATCCACTCCATAAATGTAGAGTTAAATATTTGCAGACATTATTTTTGATGATAAAGTCACTATAAACTCATTGGTCTCTGCTGGTACCTATTTTTAGAAAACGTTCATGACCAGTTTGTTTTATTAGACACTCAGCATGGATTTTCATGCAGCTAAATACAGTATAATCAATCGAATTGGTCATTTGTAAGTGATTCCTTGGATATTGTGGGTCACAGCTTGTATGTACTTCATTAAACATTTCTGAGCATGCTGGTCTTACAAATGCACAGAAGGTCAAACCTAGCACTGTAGAAAGGTCAATACACCAGGGATTGATCAACAATCCCGATGGTAGCCATCTTTACAACTTTCCAACTAATTAGAGTAGGATTACTCATTACTGTCCCCAATTACCACCACATCTGTGGAAAATGGGCTGAGACTCTTCGTTACCAGGCAACATGACGTGTCCTCCTCCTCCTCCTCCATGGATGGCAGATCTCCTGATCACTTTCACATCTCACCCCGTGGGGTTATTGCTGCTTTTCCCCTTAAATTTCAAGACAAATTTGCCTTTATTCCACCAGTGTAATGAGAAAAACAGCCATAATTATGCTCTCATAGCATCTATTATTAGTGCATGACATAAGGCAGTGACACATCACGAGGTGTGTAGAATATTGAGTATGCAGAATTTAAGATAGTTGGTGAGAAACAAGCCTTAATTTTCACATTATCAACAGTTACTAGGCTTATGACGCTATGCAGAAGAAAACGCACTTACACACATATGCACATGTATGCAAATGCACAACACGCAAACACACTCACACACACACACACACACACGCACACACAAACATGTAGACACACATATCTCAGAATAACCTTATCAATCTGCACCAAGACCAATGAGTAGCTGCTGAAGCTGCAAATAACACCCTGATGACAATTAGATGCATCTTGATGGGAGGGGTCTGCTTTACATATCCCCCCCCCAAAAAAAAAAAAAGAAAAAAAAAAAAGAAAAGAAAATGGCTTCAAGAGCAAAGAGGGTTTCAGCCTTACAGATGAATTTGTTTTTTATTGCATTTTTGAAACATATTTCCAATGGAATTCAGAGTTGTGGAATGTGTGAACCATTTCGCTATGCCATCACTAACTGCAAAGTATTGTTTAGATAATTATAATAGCTTTTATATAATTTTTATCCGATTTGCACCTTTTTAGATAAGAATGATGTGCAAAAAGCATTCTATATCACAGTAAATTTCTCCCAGAAGCACCATGGTCTATCAAACAAACAGCCAAGAAGATTTACTTTAATATGGGCCGTTAAAAATATACACCATGGTGGAAGTGAATACATGGTCAAGCTATGTTCAACTGCCTCAGTCATATTTTACCCAAACTTTTCCAGACTACAAACAAGAACATAAATTGAGCTAAACATACCATATTTTATTCAAAAAAAAAAAAACCTACTGACCACATTTTTACCACACATATTCAAATAAAATGTTTAGGAGGTATGTCAGTCAAGTTTGCTTTCAGATTAAAAAAAGATATATATATCTTATGATCATCAGATGAGTTTTTTAAACATATTTATAAACAAGATCTTTTTTCAGTCTGAAACCCCTCAAACCTTACCCAACACATGAGAAAAAGTAAACTCCCATGAGAAACAGCATCTGTCCCACTGTGTCTCTTTGCATTTACAATTATTTTTGGTAGCAGCTTTCTTCTCTGCATTTGCTCAGGGAAAAAAATGAAGCCACAAAAACAGCTACCACTACACCTTCCTTTGAATTGTGGTAGAGGCAGCGATGTATGCTCAGTAATTGAGATGAGATGTTCAGGTCCAAACTCATACATGAGCGATTGATTTTCCATCCCAATTTGTCCCTAATTTGATTAGCGGTATTGATGCAGTGAACAGTTCGTCTGAACGATATGGTCGAATCCAACTTCAAGGAAATGTCAAAGAACAAAGAATGACTTTGTATAAATTCATTTTGATTTTGTGATATTATTTCACAGTTTTCCCACATTTCTTGAAGAAAAAGTAATTTATGTAATCTCATGCTATTATTTGCATTTTTTTTTAAATAGATATGCTGAAAGCATCTGCTGGCAAACTGAGAATGAGTCATTTCCACTCACTTTTTTGTCTAATGAGATAAAGGTTGTTTATGATTTGCTCCCTCATTTCCCTTCTGGCAATCATGGATGTTTCATATAAGGCCAAAAAAAAAAAAAATGGTTGCATTGGCGTAACATGAGATTTTCAAATAGGGTCGGTCGGGCGGATTTTTTTTTTTTTTTTTTTTTTTTTGCTACCTGCATTTTACGTGTAAAACTCGCGCTCAGCTCAGTAAACAGTTACAACTGCTGCACCGAATGTGCCGTGTTCATCTATTCTACAAATCATTTATGAGGCCGATATTACTGGAATTATACCCCTTCACAGAATTTAAAGATGTTGAAATCCCTATCCTGAATGTTTTCACTTCATATTTTACTATTTTGACTTAGATAAGATAGATGCAAATTGACCCATATGTACGATCTTTTCATCGCACACGGCGATCTCTATTACAGTCCCACATATACAGATTCGTGTAAGTTCTCCACACAAGAAACCTATGGCAAAACTGGGCACAATACATCGCAGTCTGTATGCTACGTATACACTGAATAAATCTTGTTAGAGTACGTGTCCGTGTTGGAAACAGATGACGTACTGATCAAGGAAGGCTTATGCGAGGCGCTAGATCTCTCCCTCATACATCCGATATCCCCAGAGCCGTTTCCACTTCCGGGTTTGTGCGATCGCGATCGCGATCAACAAGATATTTGATATCGATAGCAAAAAAAAAAAAAAACATGGGGTCGGCGGAATTTTTAGGGTCGGGCGGGTTACGCCAATGCAACAATTTTTTTTTTTTGCCTAATTGTGGGATTGATAACATTCCAATATAATGAATTTCAATCAGAGTGAAACAACTCCTGGTATTAATGTCAACATGCTGACAAGAATAACACAATGTGCCTTTTGAAGGCCCATAGGGATCAAGATCAAGAGGAATACTGACAAGAACAGCAAAAACCCTTTTCTTTTGATTTCAATCAGTTTGCAAGAATAGTGTAAAATAACATCTTGTAAAAGATTTTGATGTTACTTCCTCAGAGGTCAGGGTCAGTAGTTTAAAGGACATGACATAACAAACTTATATTTGAATATCATTGTTTGAGAAAATGAAATATGACAACACATTGTAGTGACATGCAGAGGTATAGCTGTTGAAATTGTCATTCTATATATTTTAAGCCTTAAGTAGAGGCACAGAGCATGATGTTTAAATAGGTTCTGCTCTCTTTGGCATTTCATTTTTCATGCTCCCCTCTTATATGGCGTGCAATCTACAGACGGAGAAGGGACTGATACCACGCATCTGTGAGAACCTGCTGGACCGCATCAGCAGCTACGAGGAGGATGTCACCTTTAAGGTGGAAGTCAGGTATGATACCTCCATTTTGTGCTCTCATTCAAGCCTTTGGGTGGTCTGTTCCCAGTTTCTCTCTCTTTCATCGACACAGGCTTATGCCAAGGCCAAATTCATATACATGTAGCTAATGCATATCTCACTAGACATAATGATAACAATGATGTGTAGAATTCAACAAATGATCAGTGATGAATACGTTTTCTAAAATTACACATGTAAGCTGTACTGGTATAAGATTACAACAATTTTGCTGCTTAGCGGACTGTATTGTAAGCACCCTGTAATGAATGAAAGCTATATATACATTATATTACTTTATATGTTTTGTTTTTTTATTTTCTTCATTTTCCCGTGCATAGTTTCCTTGAGATCTACAATGAGAGGGTACGGGATTTGCTGGCCCCTCCCAGCCGGGCCAAGTACACGCTGCGGGTGCGGGAGCATCCAAAGGATGGGCCCTATGTTCAAGGTAACTATCAAGCTATATTTAGAGGCAGAGGGTTTTTTGGCAGATGGCTGCCAATCTCACAGCCCTTCACTGGGTGGTGTGTTCCTCACCACTGTGCTGTGAAGCAGAACTGAGCAAATGCAGCCATGTGTAGGGCAGTGCAAGTGGCAAGGCGTACAGCTTTTGTGAGGATCTTTGCAATTGGTTGAAGGTTTTTTCATTCTCAGACTTCTCTGGGCATTGTACATGACTGAAAAATGAGAGGAATCTTTGAGTATGGCATTTCATGTGAGAAAAGTATTCACTTAGTGTACATTCGCAAGATTTTGTTCTGTAATACTACTCTGCGCTAGAGAAATGGGGAGTCATATTCATTGTACCATAGTACTTTTCAGATATGTTTTATATAATTTAGTCTAAAATGTATGAACCTTGCAAAAGAAGCTGATGTGGTTACGGGGAATGTGAAAACATCAGGTTGATGCTAAAGAGACTTCACAATCAGTGTGGCTGCTTAGATGAATAGTAAGGAAATTTAGTCAGTTTCTAGAGGGGAATATCCTTCAGAAAGACATTCCAAGCCAGGAGGAGCGTAAAAAGGTTGTACTCCAGTTTCTTCTAGCGCTAGAAGTCTTCAGTTACCCTGCCCAGTTACCATGCAAATGTTTATTGTGAAGATAAATATGGTATGTGCCTCGAGAGGAATGAGGGCTGAAAGAGAGCACTGAGTGGAAAGGTGTGACTTGCCCTTGAGAATCATGTGACAGTCCA
This sequence comes from Diadema setosum, assembly GCF_964275005.1. NCBI lineage: Eukaryota > Metazoa > Echinodermata > Echinoidea > Diadematoida > Diadematidae > Diadema > Diadema setosum. The sequence goes on from NC_092685.1 coordinate 8,162,442, forward strand.
CTAGCATAACAGTAGCAGATTTTTTTTTTTTTGTTACCCTGCACAAAGAACCTGTAGTAGAGGGTTCCATGACAATTGCTCCTGTGACAATTGCTCCCATGAAATATCTGCACGCTAAGCCAAACATAAAATTCTGCCCACGAACGTAACCCTAACCCTAATCCTAATCCTTACATCAAACTAAACCTAACAACATTCAAGAGAGATTTTACGTAGTAATGCTACTTCATGTTCAAGCTGACTGTATGAAATCATGCAAAATCAACCAAGCAGAATGGTAAGAGTGTAATAAAAGTCAATTATGGTAAAGAAAGTTATGGAATCCTATAGTTACACATGATAGCACCAAACAGAGTACCACATATATGCAGATTACTTGAGGGGCTGATAATCAGTAGGTGTATTTTGTTGTAGTATATTTCATGCAATATGTTATATTCATAAAAGGATGCGAGAAATAGCCTCTGCATTCAATTTGATTTGAAGCTTTCATACTTATCATAATTCAATTTATGTGTGCCCAAAGAGTGATCTACAAGAAATGAAATAAAGGAAAAAGTCACACACGACGATGATTTCATTCCCTCATATGTCTCCCATATGGCCCTGTATGGAAATTTTCACTACCTTTAGCTTTTTAAAATCACATCTTAGGGCTCGGTCACACAGCCCAAAAGTCACGTAGATGCATGAATCACGCATGAAATTTGGTTGTGCGTGCTTGTCCATCGAGAATTTTTGCTGATTTACGCGATGAAAATCAGCTATGAATTGTGCAAGAACTACGGAAAGATCACTCAAAAATCACCAACAAACCACGCACTTTCAGTGCATAAGCACGCAAAGGTCCCAAATAGGGCGAATACGTGGTTGTGAGCAACGACTGAGGTCCATGGAAAACCATGTGTAATCTGCGCATTATCACTAGTGAACTGCGTATGAATCGCGCATGATTCGCGCATGAACGCAGTAGCGGCAACAATTTCGCAAACGATCACTGATATTCCACGCATATTTCGTGCATTGTCCGTGTAAGAACTACTCAAACTACGCAAAAATTATGTAAAACAGCGCAATACTGCATAAACTCTTACGCGAAGCCGAGTTTTGAGCTGCTCAAAACCTGGAATTGCGTAAAGCGCCGATCCGGCACACATCGGCGGACAACTACGAAGGTTCCACGTCAGACAAACTCATGAAATGCGCAAATCGCGCATGTATCGCATAAGGCTCGAATTTCTTGTGTGATTCATGCGTTTACGCGACTTTTCGGCTGTGTGACCGGGCCTTTAAAGAAAGACTTATACTTAATCGAATCATTCATGTATGGTAATAAATGTGCCACGATGACATTGAAAAAAAATGGCCTTTTACGGGTTTGTGGGTTTTACATTACAGAGCAATAACATCAATTATAGATATTTTTGTTCTTTTATGCAATCCGATGGGGAGCTTGTGAGGCGATGACAACACCTCATCTAGTCTGCATTATGTGGTTGCAACCAAAACATGATGAAATGTTTGAAATCCAGAATCTTTGCATTCAATGTCCAAGTATGATGAAAGTCATGCCAATCTGTTTGCCTTTGCACTTTAATGGTGCACGGCTGAATGTACGTAATTTGTCTTTTCTATTGTGACATTTGTTACATGTGTATTTTAGAGATATCATAAATTGGCAAAGGTTATCAATTTCACAAACAGTTTCTGTTTGTCTTTACAATAGACGATAATAAAAGCTTGACAGTTTTTGTCCTTTTTTCGTTGGATGTGTGCCACATTGCCACATTTATTTTCAAATGATTTAGGATTTATGGGAAATCATTTTTTTTTTTTTTTTTTTTTGTGAGCATGTTGTAGCATGCTGATACTTGCTCAGCTTGTCTCCATCTTTGTCTCTTAGATGCAACTGAATATTCACAATGAACTACATGTATGTTGACATTATTTGCCTGGCAAAGATTTGATTTATGATGACAGTAGTGATGATGAACAAGTGTACATGTGTACTTTTAAAGATACTTCTACTTCTTATTAAGCTTAAGGGCCATAAGAATTACTATTCAGAAAAAAAGGATATCTTGGATTCATCTTTTCATAGAATTCTTTTAGAAAGGAAATTAATTTTCATTTTCTAGAAGATATATATCTCATGTATAGAGTGTTGCGTAGTTGTGATGGACCCATGAAAGTTGAAAGACACAAAACTCCTTCCATTTCAATTCAAACAATGATCCTGAAAGTGGGAATTCTGGTAACAGCATGCATCCTGATATGCATTATTTATCTATGTGTGATGGTGCTACTAATGCAAGGAGATTTCAGTTGTTTGAAAAGAGAGAGAGAGAGAAGCAAATCTGTTGTAAGAACTTGGCAACTCACAGGTTGATGAGAAGTGTACCATGAGATTAAGCGATAAAACACTGTAAAATTGCACCGTTAATTGCTATATAATGTCTGGAGTATGAATGAAGGGAGTATATTCGCAATAATTTGTGATTTTGTTTTTTCACCATTTCAACAGATCTGTCACACCACCTGGTGTCAGATTATGAACAGGTCCTCTCACTGATGAATGCTGGGAACCTCCAGCGCACCACGGCCGCTACCCACATGCACGAGCTGAGCAGTCGATCCCACGCCATCTTCACCATCACTTTCATTCAGGTATGCACTGAAGAAAAATTGAAAATGTAAAGTAACAAGGGCAGGGGGAGATACAGTATGCTTTCTTCTTTGTGATCGCATGGTAATGTCTATATATAGCCCATGACATCACTTGCCATGATATATGGACTTCTCTGCCAGCGGGAATTGAAATGATCCTCTTACCCCATTTCATCCAATTTCCTCGGAGTAATAAATTCACGTAACCCAACGTACTGCAGTACTCATGCATATTCATTATGTAAGCTGACCATTAGTGGACATTCTGTAATGCAATTGTCACTGAAGGTTAGGCTTGCTAGAAAATGAAATGGGATTTAGTTCAGTACAGAGTGTAGGGCCTACAAAGTGTACATATCAAGGAAAGAGCTAGCATACTTTCAGTTAAAGGGAAGAACCAGTTATGACACAGCTAAAGCTTTAAAAATAAGGCATTTTAGAGGTTGATGTAAAATAAAGCTGTAGGCAACTGTGGTCATCTTCAAGTAAATGTGAAGTTTGTTTGGGCAGGATTTGTGGAGAAACGTCTAAAATGAGAAATATCATTTGAAATGAGATTTGACCAGCAGTCTAATTTCATCTAATTACAATTGATCTTCAGCCCCCAACTGACCTAATTACACGTGCAATCAATCATCTGGTCATTAGAAGTCTACCGTGGTGTACTTATGCTGAATCTAAAAATAGTTCATAGTACAATGATGTTGATGGCATGACTGGTTGACAGTAAATTTAAAAACATGAATCATTACCAAACATTTTGAGGATGATTTTAGAGCACTAACACTTCTGTACATCCCTCTTTATAACCCCTTCAGTACATCCACATTAGGATACCACTAACATAGTTTATTACACAGTCATCAGTCAGAGTTAAGCTGGCTAGAAAGCTTACTGCTGTACCAATCATTGTACCTACATAAGTACAGATTCCATTTGTCGCCGTGGTATACGATAATGACATGCTGCACAGAAGATAATCAAGGAGGTACTGCTAGCAATGGTGGATTGATTGCACAGTATGCAATATTCAAACTTTTGTGTCCCATCCATTTTGAAATGTGTAAGGTGTCAGTAAAATTAGAAATAGATGCAAATACCTTTTTGATTAATTTTGGTGTACAGCGTACATCTCATATATCATGCTGTCAATTTGTTGACCTGAGGTAGGGCAGAGATGTAATATCTAAAGCGGTATTCTATATACAGGTCTGATGCAAATTAAGTTGGCGTGATGAATCTAACTTAAAAAAAAAAAATGGAAAGTATGAAACACATTTTTGGTTTGCCTGTTATCAATGACTGTAATATAGTGACTCAGATATACCTCACAGGGAGTAAGGTACATGTACCTGAAGTAATGGCATCAGAATTAAACTCCTAATTAGCGAAATGTGCATCCCAAACCTGTGATGAGTCCCTGTCCACCTTTCCAGAGAGAGACATCAAACTGCTTGGCAGGCACAGAGGGGGGTAGGGCTGCTTGATTCTGGGGTCATTATCATACGTGCCCAATGAGGCCAACGAAAGGGAAATTCAATATGACCAATTTGATTACACCACAAGATGGTGTCGTGTGCTGTTCCATTAAAGGAGATGAAGTCACCTTCTTAGCTAGGGCTGCTGGACCGAACCTCTTTGAACCCCCCCCCCCCCCTCTTCCCAACCACCACCACTTCTACCACATAGAGACATATATTTTGTGAAACAGTTATAAACAACTACTATATACAATGTGTATTGAAAAAAAAAATTATTCTGATTAATAGCTATCTTGTTTTTAAAAACAAAACAAAACAAAAACAAAAACAGAAGTTTGGGATCATCATAATGCATCCATGCAGATGACTAAAACATGTCTTGGTAAAATATGATGAAACTGGTCATCATGCAAATTACTGTCAGGCTGAAATGCGTTGGAAAGACAATTAAGTTCTCAGTATGATACTGATCAGTGTCAATAATCTGAGACCCAGAGACTAAAGCAATTACACAAGTGATTGAAGATTGATTTTCTTTAGATCAGAGGAAATTGTTCTAATCAGGCTGTTCAAAAGGTTTTGGAATGCAGGAATATACATTTCATAATATCTTCTGACACAAAGTGTAAACACACACACATAAAGTACAGAGCTTTGAAATTTGTTTTATTTTTATGTGTGTGTGTGTGTATTTTTTCCATAGTGAGTCTTGGACCTCACCATGAAGTAGTGTCAGAGCTTGTGTGTATGTGACTGTATTTCCATTGCTCTGTGTGAGCATGATTATGCACCTTAATACCACAATTCACCACCCTAATGCCACAACACAGTTTTCATAATATAATTTGAGGAAAATTCAATGAATACTTGCTTTTCTCATGTAATTTCGATCAACAACTGCCTCAAATCACTCAATCAATTTCTAATCCCGTGACAAAATGTTTCTTCACTTCTGCAACATGCCACTGCATTTGATATTGACCACAGCAATAAACTCACCGAACATGTCTTTCCAGCATATGTATATGCATTATCCCACTTATGTGTATTTGCAGAAATACCACACCTCACTGTATTTGCATGCCTCTAGGATAGGGAGTCGTCACGGATGATATAACCTGTGTTTGCAATGCAAACAGATTTATGGAGATTGAGGACCTAAAGATCTTCTACAGACATGAAATACTAATTTATTGTTTGATTGTACATTAATGGATGCAAAATAGTTCCACATGGTAATAGAAATTATGTCAGTATAAGAAAGATTGGAGGAAAGGACTTGAGGTGTAATTTCAAGCCACAAGAGCACTCATTAGAAATTACATTTGTTTGACATTCTGTCGCATATTTTGTGAAAGATGATGCATGGTATGTCCTTTCCTTTGATGAAGCACAATGTCGATATAAAGTATAAAGTGCTTGTAACCTATTCTTTTCAAGATTCTGCAATAGACTTATAAAATAGAATGAGGTTGTTATAGACTTTGGGTGGTATAAGTTTAATAATGGACATGTTTTGTACCCTTGAGCTACACTAAAGAAACTGTTCTAAACTATCTTCACAAATTAAGAATTTCATTTTGTTTCATTTCTTTCATCCAGGCAAAAATGGCCCATGGAATGCCCAGTGAGATTGTTAGCAAGATTAACCTGGTTGACCTGGCTGGAAGGTAAGACCTATGTTTCAAACAACCAGTAACAATTAAATATGTGTATAATTTTTGTCTCTACCCAAATTTACATGTGGATCATAGCTCTTATCAGATAATCAATTTGATCAGAGGCATCTTGTAAGTCAAAGACTGTAGATGAGGGCTTCCTGCTCCATGGCTCATTTTCAGAGTTTGTGCATCTTAAAAAGTAATCTCTTAACCCATTAAGTCCCGAGTATACTATGGCAGGTGTCTATGGAAAATGCATGTTGCAGCAAAATTGATCCATCAACGGGTTAAAACTACTGCCATGTTTTGGTCATAGAATTATATCTTCCTAAATACATCTAAATGAGCATAACATGACATTTTTTGCAGGGTTAGTTTAGACAAGTGCAAAACTTGTAAGTCCGAAATTGATTTTTGGTCAGAAGAAATAATGAGACTATGAGACATGAGACTATGAACAGTGTGGCAATAATTGTTACACTGCATCTTTCTTCAGGGGGGCAGTGTACTCTGGATTATAATGATATTGCCACCTGAGGGCGCCATATAACTTCAGTGTTGTGTGAGACTTGCTGTGAAAAAAAAAAAAGAAGAAGAATGAAATCAGATGGATGAAACTTATGCTTCACAACAAAAATTGAGAACATTTGGCATCATTATAGTGAAGAAATATGAATAATAAAGACAGTGATTTTTAATCTGTTGACATCTGTAAGCATTGCTGATTATATGATATCATGTGTTCTGTGTTTTTATCTCCCCACTCGCAGTGAGAGAGCATCCATCAACACCAGCAAAGATCGACTGCAAGAAGGCGCCAACATCAACAAGTCTCTTGTCACCCTGGGCAACTGCATTCAAGCTCTTGGTAAGAGAATGGGAAAACTATATTCCATTATTCTGTTGAGATTGAGGTATTGGAATATTGTTGAGAGTGATAGGATTCAAAAATATGTTTGTCATCAATTTTATTGATTGAGTAGTTGGAGGCTTCACAGTGTTTGCAGTGTGTGTGTGTTTGTGTTTACACCAATGAGTAGAGTGATATGTTTTTATAAATCACCTTTTCATATATGGGGAGTTTGTGATAACACAATAGAGGGGCTAACATTTGAACAGTGCTAGGAATCACCTGTGACAAATTGACAAAAATGCGTTCTCCACTTAAGAGGAAGACAGATTTACTGTTCATGGACTTACATCAGAGTGCAAAATAAAGTTACAGAAGATGTGTGCTAATTTCATTGTCATCAGATATTCCTAGTTGGCATTTAATTAGTAGTGCTTTATATGAAAGATATTTACTGGTGTGAATTTATTTGCAATCAAGACCTTTGAAACTGTGAATTGTTACATTAGTTCCAATACAAACATATATTTCAGTCAAGACAATGTATGTGCTACTTTCTCTCTTTTTCTGTGTGATATATGTTTAAACATGGATGTACTACTTTGCTTGTCCACTCTTGAAAGGCTGGTGAAAGAGAGACTCATTTGTGTTACTGTAAACAAAAATGATATTTGTGATAACAAATTTCCATGCAGGTCCCTCAGTGGATAAATCGTTATATGTCCCCGAGACATACGTATCCCCACGCTACAGGAAAGGTATAACTTTCAGTGTGAAGAGCTCATTTCCTAGTGTTCTGTTAGCTCTGGTGATCTTTTACAGCCTGCATAATAGAGTAGTGGATCACATATCACTCTATTAAAGATTGTTGCAACATAGAAGAGATGCATTCCATTCTCTTTCATTCCATTGTATGTTCAGAATCTTATCATGGTGTATTGAGAATCTAGCCACAAATTACCACCTGCTATAATCTCATCAACCAGGCATGCTCATCAAAATATCTGTCTCAGCACTAAAGACAAAACTTTCCTACCCTTTCTTTTTATAAAATGACTGTCTTGATTGAGAAAATGGCATGTACCATCAGGTATTCTTGCATTTGCATCATGAAATATCTAACATATTGGCATAATGAAAAGTGTTAGTTGTTTGTTTGTTTTTGTTTGGGTTTTTTAAGATGAATATTGAAAAAAAAAAGTTTCTATATTTGTGCAAGACAACATTATAACTTGTTATCACAGTCTTGATCTGTGTCCAATGCCTACCATATTGAATTAAGATGTTCAATCTGGTTCAAAGCATATGCTCAAATAAGCATGCCTGGTTTTTCAAACATAAGTCATTAGCCATGTCAGCCATCTGTCCCTACTCTCTGGATCAAATTGCCGAGAGCTATTTATGTAGCGTGCATCAGTCAACATCCACGTGGTGTGCACATCATTGTGTGTTCTCTTTATGTTCAAATAAAACAGGTGAAGAATCCCTTGAATGTGGTAAGATGAGTTTCAGTGTGTTTCAAAGCTTTACGCATCATTTTCTCCCCTCATGAATCACCATCTCAAACATTCCTTGTTTGCTTAACAGCGATTTTTCTTTTTCTGATTGTTCTGTCTGAAAGGACATGGCTAACTAATAATTTTCAGTTCTAGTTCAAGATTTTTATGCTAATGATATGTTCAGACTGCTGGATGTGGTCCTTGCGGTGTGTATTTATCACTACATAATTATCCTAGTGTTTGGAAAGAGAAAATGTATATGTGGATGGGGCTATGCCAAAACTTCATGATCAGATGTGCTTTTAAAAAAAATGAAAAAATAGAGGAATCAAATTGATAAAGATGTGAAAAACAGAAAAGGGGAAAACATCTTGGAGCATGGTGACTTACTGAACATGTTACACTGAAAGATACTTCTTCTTAAGACACTTGCAAAAAATGGTAAAGCTAATGTTGTATCTACCTTTGTTTCGAGTGTCATGTAGCTTATGAAGCCTAAGCCATTCCCTCAAGTGACACATCCATCAGGACTTCTTCCTGCTATGTCTTTCTTTCAGATCTGATATCAACTCATTTTACTGTAACTCATTCTCACTTCCTTGACTTCTGTGAGCAATTTTAGTCTTTGTAGCCAGCATGGCTTATATTTATTCATCTTCTGTGAAACATTAACTGAAACCTCTGTTATCAGCTCTGCATTCTTATCCACTACCTTATGATATCCATGAAACTTCTGATTAATCAAAAATCTTATTTTGCATCAGTGTCTTATTCAGTTATATTCTCAGGTTCATACAAAAATTGTTCACAGATTAGGTCTGGGGCCTCTATCTCGTCTTAATATCTGAAGGCAATCATCATTGGTCATTTTTATGATGCAGAAAAACAAATACTGTAATCTGTGTGATCACTTTTGAGAAGCAGTATTGATTGCATTGCATTTTTAAGTCATTGCAAGTTTTACTTGAATTTGATGTATTTTGTCAAAAGAACTATGGTGTCAAGCTTGAAATATTGGTCTTATCCTGCTAAGTTGCATTTTATAAATTGAATTATACCAGTTACCATTGGTAGTCAAAGAAGATTGTTATCTCATGACGCACAGCAATGATAGGGCCAGTTTAAATTGCAATTCATTGTAATCAGTCTGCATTTTTTGAACCAATTAGTTTGTTTTGAATGTTGGAGTTAAAGCACACTTTGAACAGTTAAGCTTGAAATTTGACATTTATTTATTGTTATGATCCCCATTTTGCTTTGAATTGTTAAGGTGCATCAAAAATCACCTCAGTGAAATCTCACAAAATGAAATGTATCATATTGATATATTCTTTCAATATTCAAACTTGTCATAAAAGTATGACTCACATTAAAATGAGCAACTTCTCTTCCTATCATAAATAAAATTATAAGTTTAATTGTTAAGCTGAATGAGATGAGATGAATGAAAAATAAATTTCTCTTCAAAGCACAAGCTGGCTTAATTTCATGGTATTTTCCAAAAGCAAAATCTTTACGGAATTGTCCCAAAAATATCCATATTAATACTGTATGCATAAACTGGTAAAGTAACAGGAAAAGATATGCAACAATTCTAAAGATGATGACACACTGTGTGTGTGTGTTTTTTTTTTTTTTTTTTAAGAAATGGATAGAAATCAGTCAGCCATGTCATAGTATCTTCAACATTAGTTTATACATTACTACACGCTTGGTGGCTGGAATCATTATATTGACATGTTTGATTTTGAGATAGCAAAAAGAAGTGTATTAATGAAATTGTGACAAGCTATATGACTGTTGTTGTGCTCAGTGAATTTAACTTTTTTTTTCAAGTTGTATAATGTTACGACCAAAATCACTCTGAGAATGATCGCACAAAAGAAACAATCAACTAATGTTCAGGCGGTTTATTAACAGTGATATTGTGGGTACAGACTCGTAATCGGTTTTCACATCAGTACAATAATGATCAATAAAACAATTATAAATCGGTAGTGAAATCACTTACAGCCAAATTTGAAAGCAAGTAATCCTTTGACAGTGTCCAGATACGATGTTCGATGCACCGATGAATGATCCTTGACGCACCGATGAATGGTTCCTCCGACGTAACTCCAAAGGCACTGGTTGCAATAATCCACTTTATAAATCCAGGGTAAAGTCCACGATAAACAAGGTGTATGTCCACGGCGAAACATGCAAAATCCAAACGTTATGACGACCACGTCCAGTTGATGCGTTGAATGATGATTCACTTTATAATGTCCAGCAAAGAAACCAGCCCGTCAACAGCTTTGCCGTAATAATGTCCGTTGACACTAAAATACGGAGTCTATCTCCAACGTAGGCAAGTTAATTCTCTGCAGGCAAAATGTCTCCCAGGCCTTATCTCCACAAACACAGTTTGTATAGCAGGTCAGCAGGTAACACAGGACTGACTATAACAAGTCGCTTCAGAGCCAAAAGTGACGTAACTCTCAGAGCAGAGGTGTTGGGTACTCTGCCTACCTCAGAATTTCTCCTGCTTTTATAATCCATTCACCCCTTTCTAGTACATTCTGTAATTTTCTCCAACCTGGGGCCACATACCTGAACATACTAGCAAGTCCAAATTCCAGGAATCCTGGATGACTCACTGCCTAATATGTGCATAACATCATTGCCAAAATTAACTACCAATCACATTGGGTTACAAGGGCAGTGCCTCACTCAGCCAGCACTTCCTAGAATTTTCTGGAATGGGTTAAATCATTCTAGATTGAGTGAGCTATAATGTATTTCCTGTCACATGCATACATGTACTGTAGCTACATTGTATACCATGTAGAAAATTCTCCACTGATCTGGTCAGCCTGTATGTACTATATCTATATCATATAGAATGTTCTCCATTAATCTGGTCACCCTGTGTACATACACATTAAACAACCATGCATACAGCCTTGATACATGTACATAACTACTTGTGTGTACATTTGTGACACCATCCCCCATGGGAAAAAGAAAGCCTTGCTGTAGCAAGGGTTTCTTTTACCTTCACAATTTCTCATCATCATTTATAATGACTGTGAGGTAAAATCCAAGTCAAGCAACAATAATCACATACTATCACATGTCTTTTGAATAGCTGCATTAATTCCATGTTCTCTTTTCATGGATACCAGTTACAATGATATTGCTTGGATTCTCGGAGCTTATACAATCATGTCAAACTCAAATTGCATACCGGTACCTCAGTAATGGATAAGCTAAACACTGTATGTGTAATGTGAGGTGAAAACCTTTCACCCTTAACTTCTACTGTGCTATCCACTACCTATGTCACACCAACTGACTTTCTGTCATAGCACTCTTTCAACATGTTGACATGACACATCCTCTGATTTTTGCGTCTGTCTGGCGTACTGATCACATAGTTCACATCACTGAGTTTCTTTTTGACACAGTATGGGCCACTGAACTTGGCTTTCAGTGGTTCACCTTGTATGGGCAGCAGTACAAGAACTTTGTCACCTGGTTTGAAGGTTCGAGCTTTGGCATTTTTGTCTGCCTTTCTCTTCATTGAGTCTTGTGACACTTTCAAGTGTTCCCTAGCTACCTCACAAGCCTTTGAAAGCCTTTCACGAAACTTTGACACATAGTCAAGTAGGTGGACCTCATCATCCTCAGTCATGAATTTCTCTTTGATGAGCTTCAGTGGGCCCCTAACTTCATGACCGTACACCAACTCAAATGGGCTGAAACCCGTCGACTCATTTGGGGAGTCCCTCGTTGCAAACAGCAGGAAAGGGATGCCCTTATCCCAATCCTCGGGATACTCCTCACAAAATGCCCTAATCATTGTCTTTAGGGTCTGGTGGTAGCGCTCCAACGCACCTTGGGATTGGGGATGATAAGCTGACGACTTCAGCTGCTTCACACCCAAACGATACATCACCTCTTGAAATATGCCTGACATGAAATTTGACCCTTGGTCAGACTGCACTTCCTTGGGCAACCCATACCTAGTGAAAAACTGCACTAGAGCATCTACCACAGTCTTGGCAGTGATATTTCTCAATGGGATAGCCTCTGGAAACCGTGTAGACATATCCATGATTGTCAAGAGGTACTTATGACCCGACCTAGTCCTAGGCAAAGGTCCAACACAATCAACTAGAACCCGACTGAATGGTTCTTCAAACGCAGGTATCGGAATCAATGGCGCCGGCTTCACTGAATGCTGTGGCTTACCAGCCACCTGACATGTGTGACAAGTCTTGCAAAACTCAGCCACATCCACATTCAACCCTGGCCAATAGAAATGCCTCATGATCCGGTCCTTTGTCTTTCTGACGCCTAAATGGCCGCCAACTGGTAACTCGTGAGCAATCCTCAAGATCTCACCGCGGTAACTGGGAGGGACAACAACTTGATGGACCACCGTCCAATCCTCATCAGCTGGCCTATGGGGAGGTCTCCACTTCCTCATCAAAATGCCATCTTTGACATAATAGCACTCAGGGACCTTTTCAGCCTCAGCCTCAGAACACGCCGTTTCAACCAAGGAAGACTTGCTAAACAGCCCATCACTGTTAGCCTCGGAGCCTAATACAGCAACCCCATCATTCAAATCCTTGAAAAAGGTTTCTGCCAACCAAACACCGGAATTCTCCTCCACATCAACAGAATCCGCATCATCTTGAACAGCTCTACGAGCCTGAGACCTAGTCACAACACAATCTGGGAAAATCCCAGGAAACTCCTCCTGCAACTGCTCAGTTTCAGCAACCACCACTGGTTTATCCGAAACAACTGGAGACGCAACCACCTTGTCCCCAGCCAAGTCATTCCCCAACAGGAAGTCAATGCCTACCATGGGCAACTCAGGAACAACTCCAACAGTGACAGGACCAGAAACTAGGTCACACTTCAAATCCACTCTATACAGTGGTACTGACATATAACTGCCATCAACAGTCTGAATCAAGACTTTTGCATTCACTGCACTATCTGGTGGAAAAGTCATACCACCATCCACCATCAACGACTGAGAGGCCCCCGTATCCCGCAGGATGACTACTGGTTTACCTGCCTCACCAGAAGTACATGGGGTCACCTCACCATCAAACAAAAAGCTACGATAGCTCTCATCCACCTGCTTAGTTCTATCTTTGAATTTGGGAGATCGACTTTCAATGGCCTGTGTTTCACTGAAAGGGACACTATTTTCGGGTAGGACACTTTTTGACATGACAAATCCCATGTCCTTCTTTGTTTTGTTTTGCAACTTCCAACATTGTGACTTTACATGCCCTGTCTTGTTACAGTGAAAACATTTGATGACATTTGCACTTGTACTGGACCCTTTGTCAGATTGAGGCTTTGGTGCCGATGAAGTTTCAGAACTCGTGCCTTTTTCAATACCAGCATTCTTTGGATTGCTCGACTGATTTTTGTCTCTCTTATTTCCAGAGAAATTCCTGAAAGGTGGTCTGTTGTCATTTCTGTGGGTCAGCTCATACTCATCAGCCATCAAGGCTGCTTTATGCAAACTTGTCACTTTGTGATCATCCAAATGTGACCGCACACTGAAAGCAACACTCTTTTTGAATTCTTCCAAGAGAACAACCTCACGTAGGTTATCAAAATCCTGATCCACTTTCAGGGACCTGTACCACCTATCAAACATCATTTCCTTTTCACGAGCAAACTCAACATGTGTCTGGCCTGGTTTGCGGTACGAATTTCTGAACTTATGTCTGTATGCCTCTGGCACCAACTCATAAGCATTCAACACTGCCTTCTTGACTGTAGCATAGTCACGTGATTGCTCTTCAGAGAGAGATGAGTACACATCGGCTGCTTTGCCGACAAACACACTTTGAAGGAGCAAGGGCCAAAATTCCTGTGGCCAGTTCAAACTGTTAGCCACCTTCTCAAATGACACAAAATATGCATCAACTCTGTTTTCTTCAAACTTTGGCACCAATCGAATGTTCTTAGCCAAATCAAATTCAGAGGGAGCCCTTTCACGATTTCCAACAGTCTGTGCATGAGTCAATTCCATCTCACGTAATTTCAGTTGTTGCTCCACCTCAAGTTTCTTCATTTCAATTTCTCTTTCAATTTCTAATCTCATCTTCTCTTTCTCCATTTCCATTTCTCTCTCCTTCATTTGCAATTTAGCAAGCTCAAGCCGTGTTTAATCCGAAATTTGAGCTTGATCTGGAGTGTCAATTTCTTCTTTGAGCTCCATGTGACCAGCTACCAAGTCAAGAATTTCTGCCTTTCTTACACCTTGTGGAACATCAACATTCAAATGCTGTGCAATAGCAGTCAAATCGCATTTGCGTAACCTTTGCAAATCTTTGAGGGACAAATCTGTCCTCTGAACAAATGCCTGAACATCCATTGTACTGATTGACATTGTCACATGTATTACACACAATGTACAATTGAACAATCAACTCACTGGTATTTTGTCTGTACTAATACTCTAGATTCCGGAACGTTCCAAATTCTAAGTTTTGGCTTTAAATTCACTTCTCGGACACAAGCCCCCAATTTTGTTACGACCAAAATCACTCTGAGAATGATCGCACAAAAGAAACAATCAACTAATGTTCAGGCGGTTTATTAACAGTGATATTGTGGGTACAGACTCGTAATCGGTTTTCACATCAGTACAATAATGATCAATAAAACAATTATAAATCGGTAGTGAAATCACTTACAGCCAAATTTGAAAGCAAGTAATCCTTTGACAGTGTCCAGATACGATGTTCGATGCACCGATGAATGATCCTTGACGCACCGATGAATGGTTCCTCCGACGTAACTCCAAAGGCACTGGTTGCAATAATCCACTTTATAAATCCAGGGTAAAGTCCACGATAAACAAGGTGTATGTCCACGGCGAAACATGCAAAATCCAAACGTTATGACGACCACGTCCAGTTGATGCGTTGAATGATGATTCACTTTATAATGTCCAGCAAAGAAACCAGCCCGTCAACAGCTTTGCCGTAATAATGTCCGTTGACACTAAAATACGGAGTCTATCTCCAACGTAGGCAAGTTAATTCTCTGCAGGCAAAATGTCTCCCAGGCCTTATCTCCACAAACACAGTTTGTATAGCAGGTCAGCAGGTAACACAGGACTGACTATAACAAGTCGCTTCAGAGCCAAAAGTGACGTAACTCTCAGAGCAGAGGTGTTGGGTACTCTGCCTACCTCAGAATTTCTCCTGCTTTTATAATCCATTCACCCCTTTCTAGTACATTCTGTAATTTTCTCCAACCTGGGGCCACATACCTGAACATACTAGCAAGTCCAAATTCCAGGAATCCTGGATGACTCACTGCCTAATATGTGCATAACATCATTGCCAAAATTAACTACCAATCACATTGGGTTACAAGGGCAGTGCCTCACTCAGCCAGCACTTCCTAGAATTTTCTGGAATGGGTTAAATCATTCTAGATTGAGTGAGCTATAATGTATTTCCTGTCACATGCATACATGTACTGTAGCTACATTGTATACCATGTAGAAAATTCTCCACTGATCTGGTCAGCCTGTATGTACTATATCTATATCATATAGAATGTTCTCCATTAATCTGGTCACCCTGTGTACATACACATTAAACAACCATGCATACAGCCTTGATACATGTACATAACTACTTGTGTGTACATTTGTGACAATAAATAGCAACTTTATTTGATGTGTGATTGTCTTGCAAAACTAAAGAGGAGGACTTTACTTTTCTACTTTCCTTCATTTCTTGAATTTATATTTATTTGCAGTGTGGGTTTGCTGCTGTTTCTGTTGATTGCTTACACACTTGCATACAAAATAGTGCGTTGTTTCTTGTTTTTCTTTTATTTGATGGCACTTGGTGGATTTTTTTTTTCCAGCTTATTTGGTGTGAGTTCCTCCATATCTATGTCCTTAAGCAAATGTCACATCAAATGTGTCTGATCCAGCCTGGAAAAAATTGAATCTTGGAGTCTTTATGTTATAGAAATAGAAATGATGTGTATCAGGAAGTGTACTTCAGATTAAAAAGAATAAATCTTTTCTAAATTGATATGTATTTACTTCTGTTAAAAAGGTGTTAAGATTAGTACATCATAGCTGGCTTTGAATTTCATGTTTACGAGCAATCAAAAGACTAACTCTTTTCCCATGTAACCCATGCACATGTACATGCCTGAATATCTATCAAGAATATAATTGATTCTATCTATATTTGATATTTATTGATGTACAGAAAGTGTGAGTCACATGACACTCATTTGAAGTATACAAAAGTTTGGATTGAAAGTGTATATATTACAGTGGGAGCCTCTGTAATCACTAGTATTGTTGTACTCAGCATGAAAATTGATATGAATATAAATATAAGTATTTATTCATAGAAGAAAGATGTTCATGCACATGAATACAAAATATGCAGCACTTAAGATGTTTATGCATGATGAAAACCTATATATGCACTTGAATAAAAGTATAAAGGACTTCAGATGTTTATGCGTGATGAAACACTATTATGTAAGCAACTTCACATTGAAAAGGACTAATTGTAACGTGCTCTCATCGTACTTTAAATATGTCCTTTTTTAATCATCATCGAAAAAGACAAAGTTACAAACCTGCTCATTGAATATATCAAGTGGTCTTTTTAGAACCATACTAGTGAAATAGTTTTTGCAAATTTGTTGTTATAGAGAAACAGCCTAAACTGCAAGCTGAGACTCTATTACCTCTAGTCAGGGTACTGTTTCATGAAAGTTGTCAGCCCTGACAAGTTGTCAGTCTCTTGCAATCACCATAGTAACAGTCAGTGACCAGAGCTTCTCAGCCAATCACAAACAAGGATTTTACTGAAATTGTCAGAGGCTGACAACTTTCACGAAATGGTGCCCCAGATGAGAGCAAGAGATAGATAGATAAATAGATAGATAGATAGATAGATAGATAAATAGATAAATAAATAGATAGATAGATAGATAGATAGGTAGGTAGGTAGAAGAGAGAAAGAGAGACAGTGAGAGAGATGAAAATATCATGTACAATTCATCATCTCTTATTCTTACATAGCTATGTTGTTAACTAAAAAAAAAAAAAAAAATAGCTTTCTTTCCCTGTGTCCTTTTCTGATTAGTTTTATATCCTTCATAACTCTTTAAAGGATGTTGTTTTATTCATGTGACACACAGTTTTCAAATGTTTCTCTATAGAATTATAATAAAAATTGATGGAGTAGGCATTGATTAATAATTCATTTATTTTCATAACTTTTTCACATGAACCCATCGCCAGTTAGTGGCTGCTTTATGATTACATACTGATAGTGCCATAATAGAGGCTGTTTATTGTCTTGTTAAGCTGTTAATGTAAGTCATCAAATGTCATCATCATGAAACATATCTTTCAAAGAAAGCATTTCAGATAAGTTTATATTTCAAAGGACAAAAAAGGGTGTAATCTGTTTTTTTAACATCCTTCACTCTAGTTGGTTTTGTGTATGATGTACAGTACTGTACGTTAAGGTTAATGCAAGATTCTTTTTTCAACTTGAGAACTTTCTTTGTCCTGCAAACATTATATGATTTCATTTGTCTATTTTGTGCTTCACCTTTCAAAATTTGCGTGCCTACATATCTCCATATTATCATAGTTATGATCTTATGATTTGAAGATAAAGGCCCAACTTATCAAAGGTAGTCTGAACTTAGTGCATGAATTATGAAAATTACTATCACAAACGACTATACAGACACCCTATAACGATCAAACACTGACACTGTCATATGCAAGTTATGCAAATTTCATGCTTGTTTTAGTCAATGGACTAAATTTAAACTATGAATTTGATTTAAACTACCTTCATGAATTTGAGCCATGTGTTTTTTTTTTTATATTTTAATTGTTTTACTTGTTATAGTCCTATTGTTTCTTTAACTCAAGTGTGAACTTCATTACTTTTACAATATGGGTAGATACAACACATGATTCATGAGGATATAATTAAGTGTGCAATTATCAGTTGGATTGTTATTCCACACAAATTTCAAACATTTGTGCATTTGAGTATAGACAGTAATTCCGTCATAACTTGACGACCGAATCCTTGTGCTCACAGCGGCAGATAGCGCCCTCGCGACAGCCAGCATGGAGAGTCTGTCGGTGAGCGAAGCAGACTGGGACACCCTGACTAGCCCCAGGCGTAGGACAAACTTTGTGCCTTACCGGAACTCGGTTCTCACATGGCTTCTCAAGGACAGCCTGGGAGGCAATTCCAAGACCATCATGATAGCAAGTGAGTGTCTCCATGGCAACCATGTGGATGCTGTCTCTGTTAACCCATTCTTGCTGTGTGAGTGTGTGTTCATGTCTGATATGGGTCAATTTGTTGTTTTCTGGGAAAAGAAATTGGTACAAGACATCAAAGTAGGACCACAGGTGTTAATAAATTTTTGTGGTGTTTTTTGTTTGTTTGTTTGATTGTTTTGTTTTGTTTTCTTGGTCTGTAATTTGGATTGAGCTGAGGTTTTAATAAAAAGAAATTCCTCTTGTTGAGTTTTGTTGAGCTGTTTGTGTCATCACATGTGACTCTCTACATACAATGCTACTTGTCATAATGATGATGATAGTGAAACTGTTGAAATGATTTTAATGTTGATGTAAATGATAGAATGAGTGTGATATTGATGATGCAAACAAAGTGTTTGCAGTTATACATCTTGTGTTATCCATCAGTAGATGGGTTTAGTAACATCAAAATGGAAAGCATGTGTTGTTAATGACGAGAAGAAAACTTAACCAAGGCTTTCCCAACATATCAACAAAATGGATTCTTAACAGTGAATTGTATTCCATTGGAATAGAGGAATTGATTGGTGCATCACCAAGATGTGTGTGTGTGTGTGTGTGTGTGTGTGGGAGGGGGTACCTTTGTATTCACAGAATTAAGATTTGAATGCATGAGTATAGCAATTTGTAGCACATATCTGCTGTCCACATGATGTGTGAAGTGATTGTAATGTGACTTTGAATGTTGAAACTCTAGGATGTGGTTCCCCCTTCAACCTTCTCAGTTTCACCATTTCACACCACCACAGAAAATTATAGAAACAAGTTGGCCATGGTACAGACAACGTTAATGTTGCAATGATACCCCTGACATCAAAGAGTGTAACATCAATGGCATGTTCCCCTTTCTCCAATGTCAGTGAGAAGGATACAATGGCATCCATGGCATCTTGGCTGTTCATTACCACCTTTACACAAAGCATGCAAGGAGTACATGCAGCTGTGGAATAATTGTTGATTCCCAGATGCATGCCTTCCTTTGTCATGTATTCAAAAGGAGCCAACCCACTTGTCTCAGAGTCTGTTCCACTGACCCAGTCCCATTTGCTCAAGTCAATTTCAGCAAGGTCCTCTAATTGAAAGGATTGGTCTTAACAGTTCCGGCAATCGCTGGCTAATTGTTCCCTTGTGACAAGGGGATAAAGGACCCACGAATTTTCCCTGAAGCCCTTGTGATTGTTAGTGGCTCAGTGTCAATGTAACACCTTTTCTGCTGCCAGCGTGTGTGATGTTTGTCCAGAAGAAGGGGGAACATGGTAAGAATTCTTTCTGGTATGGAAAGTGTGTGTGTTTGTGCTGTTATACACTCTTCACTGGAAAAGAGATGGTAAAGAAGCAGAGAGCAATTTTTGGATCAGTGTGACTGGATCAGTGTGATTGGCAATGCAGTGTTTGAAACTTGACTGTCTTTGGCAAAATGCAAGGATTCTTGTATTTTATGACATGGGAAAAGTATGTATAGCTTCCATCATTATTCTCACATGAGATTACAAATGTTTTTGGGGTTTTGTTTGTGGATTCTTGCTTTGGGCTGCTTCTCAGTGTGGAAGTTGAGTGGTGCATGCTCAAATTACTTTTGCCTTAAATGTGAAGTTGTGATAGGAACTTGACCAAAATTTAAACCAAAGTTTATGATTTTGATCTAGTAATGATTCCAAATTAACAAAGAGTTTCTATTTTCCCCTTTTTGATTAAAAAATAAAGTCTCAGGGGTGTAAGTCATAGTGGCTGGTACATTTCTTACTTTTGGTGCTCATTTTAATCAATTTAGTCATTATCATTTCAAAGCTGCCATTTTCTCACTATATATATCCAATGCTTTGTGCTTCAACAAAATTATATACGTAGTCTTGTACGTGTAAAAAGTTGTAAATGATGTATCTTTCTTGACAATATTATTTGTACCATTACCATCAGTGAAACAAATTGTCAAACTCTTGTATCCATTTTTGAATGTGTATTTGAGTATTTTTCATAGTCCATAAAAGTCCATAAAACATGCAGTAAGCATGAAGCATGCACATATTTATAAATCTTGTCTTCTGCTGATATTCTCTATGGTCATAGTATTCTTCTAAATATTTTTCTCTTTCTTTTATGGTTACCCAGCAATCTCCCCAGCTTCCATTCACTACAATGAGACCATGAGCACATTGAGGTATGCACGGCGAGCCAAGCACATCGTCAACCAACCAATCATAAACGAGGTATGTTGCCCTTCTTTCGTCTGATCATCTGCATTTATTTACATATGTGCAAAAGTGAAAAGATGTCAGCTGTCGGTGCTGGATAATGCAGGTCGGTGGTATGTGTCTGAAAGTGTACGATTGAAGAGGTGTGTTATGTATACTGTAAAACATTATATTTTTGTGAATTGGAGCCAACGGCCTTTTTGCGGCATGAAATTATTGTGAGTTGCCTCTAAAATTCAATGCATATAGCGTAGACAAGACCTTTTGCATGCATTTTAATTTTGCAAATCTTGGCTCTCGCGAAATTCCTGTAATTAAAATGCATGTGAACATTCCTTGTTTTACAGTATTCTCAGCCTTTGACCCAGAACTTTATGTCATTTCAGGATAGGACAGCCTGGACATGTAGTATTGGCTTGACTGAAAAAAAAAAAAGAAAAATGATGCTGAAAATGGTTTCAGTGGTGTATTGTCCCTTTATTATTGTTCCTGTTTGAAATTTTAAAAACAGGAAATTTCTCAATGTCACCCTAGTTTTAAATGTGATTGGGTTTGGGTTTTTTTAGTTGAACTGCAGCAATTTCTCAACAAACTGTGTAATTTAAATGATCATAATGTAAGTGACTACTGGTAATCATACCTGCATTAACAACAAAAAGATTTGATGATACATGTATCATGAAGAAATGTTACTGCTTTCTTATCCAGTGAGCTCTTACTGGTTTAATTGTTTCACTATTATTTGATTGTGCTGAAGATGATTCTACGTCTAAAAAAGACAATTTTCTCTGGAACCTGTTCCTGCATCCCCAGAAAACTAATCCTGGTTGAGTTATGTTTTGCATTGTACATTACATGTCTATTCATGCTATGTGTTATTATTCTACATCAACAATGATTCATGTTTTAGGTAAGAGTTTCAGATTGATTTTGATTGATTGATTTTTGGTTTTGTTATTTTTGTTATTTTGCTTTTTTTTTTTTTTTTTGGGGGGGGGGTTATATATGTTACATATTTTATTACTCATTTTAAAGTTGCCAGGTATTGTAGTTTTGTGGTGGTTACCATACTGGGGGAGGTGGGGGGTTACCATTGCTCCTTGCCCCACATCCAGGCCCGCAACTTTCCATGGCCCCTGCAATCTAACAAGACATCTAATCAAAGTACCTGGGGCCCGTTTCATAAAACTTGTCATCAGTGACAAGTTGTCATAGATGTGACAAGCTACTGAAATCCTTGCATCTGACTGGCTGAGAGCAAATTTGTCATAGAAATGTGGCAGTTGTCACTTATGACAAGTTTTGTGAAACAGGCCCCTGGTATGCTTTGCATGTCACTGTGCATCATTAGAAGTAACTACTCCAACTAAGTGGGCTTTATAACAAATATTCAGGAACAGACATTTGGACTTTTCTTATTACAGAAAGCAAGAGATATTTTTCAGGCGTGTGTTTGTACAAAGAGTTTTATCAATATTTCCTTTGATTCCTACTGTGTAAGTCCACAAAAGCAACAGTGTGAATCAATATTGCTATTCATGCTTTCATTTTATAGGAGAACAACTTCTATGAAATGAAAGGAGATTGTATCTCTTTAGTCAACATGATTTTTTTTTTTTTTTTTGGGGGGGGGGATATTTGGGGTGGGGGTAGGAGGGATATACAAGGGGTTATTCATAAGTAACTTTAAGATATCAGTATTGGAGTGATGTTATGATGTCATGCTTTTCAATTGTGAATAAAGTTTAATAGAAATCCTGTAACATTTAGTTTGTTCAAGTGCACCATGCATTTAGCAGACTGGATTGTGGATGCTTGTATTTGGTTGTCAATGCTTTACCATATGAAAGTATTATTTTTCTTTATTTTCAAGAAGATAACATTGCAGTGTGATTTTGAGAAATTGAGATGATTTTTTTGCCCAAGACTTTTGGATGTATGTATGATGTAGAAAGAAAGAGGGATTGTTTTTCAGCCCATAAGATTCAAAACATTATCTGCTCCTTCAAAAAAAAAATGACTGAATTTCTGTAAGTAGTGTCAGTCTAAGAGATCAGAATGTTATTGAGAGATAAAAAGATTATATGATTCATTGATCTCCTCAAGGGTTCTTGTCCTTATCATCCACTCCATCAGTGACGTGTCTCTGGGTGCATATCTCATCTGGCCCGGCTGAACCTTTTATATTTGTATGCCCAGGGCTTAGGAGGGATGAAAACAGTGTCACTGACTTGTCTGCAATTAGATTTTGGAGAATGCTTTGGTTTCATATGCCCTGACCAGGGCCTCCAAGATAGCATATCTATGACAAATAACCTCTATAGTAAAACAATCTCAACATCTTTAGGCGGCCACGCATGCAACCCATTGTAATACAAGCTAGCTATTTATGCCTGCCATTGGAGACTCTTGCACAAGGTGCCATGCATTAAGTGCATAGCCTTGTATCTAGGGCATCAACCATTACCCTAATGTATCATTTACACATCCCTGCATTATGGATGGTGTTCTTTTGTGGTTTACGTTTTCCATTCGCTGCCTGTTGCTAGGAAATGTGGTGCCTGTTGAGCCTCCCTAGAATACGCAATCTCTTCTTTGCATCATACATGAGCACACTGAGTATTGACAGACATGACCGTCAGCCAGTGTGAAATATTATGTAGCGCTCCGTTGTTGTTGTGACGGGTGAAAGTGCATTGTTGTCGAGGATGAGACGAAGGGCTCACGGCACCATCTTTCTCCACCAATTTCCCCCAAACCCCCAGGACCGAAACGTGAGGCTGATCCGTGAGCTGAGGGAGGAAATCAACCGTCTGAAGATGCTCCTCAACAGTGCAAGTCTGGTAAGATGGCCATTTAGTAATCTTCCCTCGTTCAAACTGTACATGCACACAGACAAGACATGCGTTGTGTCTGATGTTGTAGGAAGATGTGATGAGAAAGATGCTGTCATTTATATGAAAACACCATGACTGTCAGTGGAATACATCTTTAAGATTTAAGCTAGCAAAAAACAGAGAGCATTGTTTATTTGTTTTGGAGCTTAATTGATGAGACAATCAGCACTTATTTTTTTACAGTCCAGAGGGAAAATATATTTGCAGTGCATTTTATGTGGCTATTTTTCTGTCATATGTATTGCTACAAGAAATTTATCATTGATTTCAAAACTAAACATAGGAATCTGTTAATGATGCATTGGTGTTATGTTGTCTGTAGAGCAAGAGCTAGGGTTCTTTGTGTAAATATTGCACAGTGTTGTGAATATTCTCAGAATGTCCTATGTTGCCTTTTCTGCTCATTATTTGTGTACCCTTCATCCTTCTTCCTAAAATACAGGACAATATCAGAGTGATGATTCATTCAAACAATGCTTATTTCTATGAATTAAACTCACCAAGAACAAAGTGTGATATATATGATTATATACATGAGTGTATGTAAATATAATACATAAAGATGTGTGTATGTGTTGTGTGTGTGTTTGTATGTGTTTATATCATGTTGAGTAATCAAAAGCAATGTAATTAATAGCTTTTTGTAGAGATATGTTGCTCAGAGTGGTACCAATTACACAAATACGTTGCGATCTTGTGGGATATGTTGAAATCTTGACAGAGTATTAACAGTTGCACAGGTTTACAATTTGGTCAAATGATAGTAAACAGAGGTTTGTTTGTTTTTTGTTGTTGTCGTTGTTGTTGTTGGGGGTTTTTTTTGTGTTTTTTTTTTTTTGGGGGGGGGGTTTGGTGGGGTGTCAAATCTTTTGATTGTTCATTACTGTACATGTTAGTCTGCCAAAGTCACAGACTATAGTATAATATGTTGTGTAAGACCAAAGCATGAATACTGTTACATCTCATATTGAATGTGTGGTACAGTGTTGGTTTATGAAATATAAATGATAAACACTTACTAGACCAAAATATGTATGCTATTTTCCCATGAGTGTATGCATTACATACTTGTATCAAAGTTGCTTAACACTTAAAAAAAAAAAAATCCAAGTATGTACTAAGAACGCTTAAATTACATGTGCATCACAGGCCAGCTCACAAGCATCACTGATCCAGGACCAGAACATCTGTCGCATGCTGCAGGAGAATGAGCAGAGGGTGGACCAGCTTACGGAAGCCTGGGTAGAGAAGTGGAGGGATGCAGCACGCATCATGCAGGTCTGTTCCAAGTGACTCATGACCTTTGAACCCTCCTCCTTTCTCCTTCTCCTCCTCCTCCTCTTCTTCTTCTTCTTCCTTTCCCAGATTGTCTTGATGAGAAAGAGTTTGAATGTCAAAGGCAAGATATGCATTGCAGTGAGAGGGGATCATAATGTGTGATTTCATCATGTAGAGATGTTGCATAAAATAATTGTTTTTTATACGCATGAGCAGTTAAAAGTTTTAAAACCCTAGCTATGATGGATGGGTCTCTTTCACTAGATTGTGTGACTTAGAGCCAGTTTTCTCCACCTGCATCGTTGTGTTATATTTTGGCGGATGATTTTGACCAATCCCATGAAAATGGATTTGAAATGGCAGGTGGAGGTAGTGCACATTACTCTGTTGCAAGTCTACATGTGTCTTCAGTGGTGAAGTGAAACAATCTATTGTGGGAACAATTGATTTGAATGGAAACAGTGATTGTTTCTCTCATTCTGTTTGTGTGCAGGGTTAGCATTGAATACATGCAGCTGTTTGTGTGTGTGGGGAGGGGTAGCATTAAAAAGATATATGCACCTGTTTCAAACATCTATTTCTTTCTATCTAATGAATAGTATAAGTATAGAATATTGCACTTCTTCAGCATTACCATAAACTCTATTTCATTGCCCATTCCCTCTTGTAACTCAATATGTCATAAAAAGGTGTGACTGCCAATGCACTGTCAAAGGGATGAGTAAGAACCCAACTATTATGGCTACTGCAAATACAGGTGGTATTATGCAAAAGTAAATAAAAATTTCTCAGGTGTGTTTGAAGAATATATCTCAGCCTGTGCCTGCGTGAAGGTCAGGTTTATGTAAATTTCATTTTGTTTGTTCAAGATATAGTACAAATATATAAATATAGCATGCATGGGAGCTGATAGGTAAACATTTGAATGACAGTGTGTATCAGGATGTGGTCATGGCATTTGTAGAAGACATGTCCATTGCTGTAATGCTTACAGAGGTGTGACATTTGAGTCTGGTAGAATCAGGTGTGTGTTTTTTGTTGCTGTGTCAATGTTTATCATTTCACTGTCAAGCTTTCACATGTGGTTTGTCATGCATGCTTTTGACATCTCTGGGTTGTGCATGCATTATATATCACCCAGCAACTATTGCTCAGGATACATTCTGGATGTGACTGGGATCCATTCTGTTCAAGAAATTCAAGTTGAAAAGAAAAGTTTACACACATAGGCCCAAATTTACAGAGGTGGCACAATCTTTGTCCATGGTTTAAACCATGGACAAAGACTATGGGTGTTACAGTATATTGGGCGCCAAGTGTCACATGGCCTATTTCGTTATGAAATCAGTAATTTTGTTACAAAATGTTAAGATTTCATCAACAAAATGATCATTTCGTTGACGAAATGACCACTAAATGACTGATTCCGTAATGAAATAGGCCATGTGACACTTTTCACCCCCCGTACAAAATTACGGTCTTCGTCCATGGTTTCATGGACGAAGATTGTATCACCTTCATAAATTCGGGCCTTAAGTTTCCTCTGGCCTACAGGAAAAAAAAAAAGACAACTAAGGCATCAAATGTAGATTTTTTTTTTTCATGGGACTACAAAACCCTTTGTCTCATTGTTCAATGTAAATGGTCATCATTTTCAGCTGTGGGTTTTTCTCAGTTTTTTGGAAGAACAGTTAGATTATAATCCTGTGTTTTGTGTGTGTGTATGTATGTATGATGGTAGGAGTGCAACGTTGGGATTCGCAAGGAGAGTGTTGGTGTCATCGTGGAGTCTGAACTACCTCATCTGATAGGAATGGACGATGACCTTCTCAGTACCGGTATCATTCTCTACCACCTCAAGGTAGGTACAGTCTTTAAGACTACTAAATCTCACTGGCAACACAGGGGTGCTTTTATTGGGGGGGGGGGGGGGGGGGGAGAGGGGGAGATGGGCACATCTTCAGCTGAATGTGGTGTCATTGTAGCCTCATTGGG
The DNA here is from genome assembly GCF_964275005.1 of Diadema setosum. Classification (NCBI taxonomy): domain Eukaryota; kingdom Metazoa; phylum Echinodermata; class Echinoidea; order Diadematoida; family Diadematidae; genus Diadema; species Diadema setosum. The sequence continues at coordinate 8,189,331 of NC_092685.1, forward strand.
CAGTTCTGACCACTACAATGAATTTATATCACTAATGAAGAATATCACTTTGTCTTAAAAGGACTTGATGCTGTGCTAACTCTTCAAGAGATTGAAAGAGAAGTCCAGGGATGACTTTGATTTCTTTCTGCTGAATATGAGTTTGAGCTGTAAAAATTACAAACACTCTCATGCTTCTGACTGCTATCACTACACAATATTTTTCTGGAAAGTTAGATAGCTTGCAGTTGGTTATGAAATACATGTGCATAGATGTTTAAAAGATTTATGTTTAAATGACATGATATTCTGAAGTTTTTTATCTTCTATACATGTAAATGAAATACATTTGTGAGTTGTTACAAAATGTAACAATGAGAATGCCTCAAATGACAGTAGAACAGAAATTGGTGAAATGAATGTCATTTGGGTTTTTTTTTTTTTCTTTCCAGGAAGGGAAGACAAAGATAGGCAGAGAGGATGCCCCGGAACGTCAAGATATCGGTGAGTATCCTTCCAAGGTTTGTTTGTATGGGAGGTTCGTATTTGTACGGCTTCTTTCCGTTGGCATAGCAACTGAAGCTTTGGATTATGTGCAGCTGTTTCCATGGAAATGCAATCAAGTACTCTTGTCCTGCATTCATGTTTTTGAGCATGTTGGAGAATATTGTTTTGTGGAATTTATTACAATACTCTTCCTAATGTCTTCGCAGTCTGATGCAAAACATGCAATTAATCACACATCAAACGAGACCAACTGCCTGTGTGATTCTCCATCTTAGACATGTTGATCTGGGGAGACTGAAATTGCTCTCTGTGAAATTTTCTCTTCTAATCGCTGCATCTCACCTTATGCAATCCATTTTTAATCAAAAGAGTAATTTTATCCATTTGTATGTCATGATCAGCAAATTGATTTACAATTATCGATCATTTCAGAGAGTTTTGATGTCCAAAGATGTATGTTTACATTGCTAACCTGTGACTGGCCTGGCCTTTTTTCTAATGTCTTTTAGTTCTCTATGGGCCCGACATGGAGATGGAACACGCCCTCATCACAAATCAAAATGGCCGAGTCATCCTCACCCCTCTAGAGGACTCAAAGTGTGCTGTCAATGGTCTTGATGTCACCAGGCCTGTGGAACTCAGTCAAGGTAACTTCATTAGAAATAGTAGAAAGATAAGCAGACAATGTGCAAATATGTCACTATGTATGTGATGGTTGTGTGTGATGTTGATGTGATATTGGTGTTTTGTGGCACCTTTTATAGATATATGGAGGTGCTACACTGTATCTATCCTTTGGTAACTTTTTTTTTCTGTTTCTCTGTACCAGGAGCTGTGATTATGCTAGGAAGGACTAACATGTTTCGCTTCAACCACCCCGCTGAGGCAGCAAGGCTGAGAGAGAGACGAGCAGTAAGTCATCAAGAATTTTTTTTAAATAATATCTTTGCAAACGATTTCTTGGTCCATTTCTTTGACTCACTCATCCATTCAGGGAGTCATGTAATCAAGTAATCAAACCAACATGTCATCGTACATTCTTCTATTTTTTTTTTAATCCTTCCATGAACCCTGTTCCATTCATACAGTATATGATTCGAGGAGAATAGGGCATGGAACATGCCTGAGTAATCAACAAAGAGTGCTTCTTTCTTTCTCAGGTGTGCTCCTCATGCAGATCAAATATAAGTACAGTGTAAATCACACCTTACATTAATACATGATAACTGAAGACTCCAGAGGGTATCGATACCTTAAGATGTCTGTGGAGTTAACACCCTGTGGTTCTTAGCTGATGATGTCATCTCCCATGGAAGCACCCTCATTCATTTGCAAGTCAGCAACAAAGCAAAAAATAAAAAAAAAATAAAAGACTGCAAAAGATACTGACCTATGAAGAATCATAACATGCTCAAGACATGTCACTCAAGAAATGCTCTCCTGTAAGAAAGATTAAACATAAATTCTTGTTAGGGTTAAAATCTATGCAAACATTTAAGATTGGAAAAAAGAAATCAGGGTTATTGGTGATTTTTTTTTTCTCCATAATACAAATTTGATGTTTTATATGGACTGCACCAAGCTGTAAATCATATGCCAATTAGAAATCATATCATCTCAATCCCCAAATTTTCCTAGTCAATATTTCCATCTGTATGGATATTTTGGCTGTTATTTCAGGTTTTACAACATGTAACTCAAATTAGCTGACTACAGTTACTGATTCCTAGCATAAGTGTACCCTTTCCTTTTGGAGAGACTTGCAAAGACCAGTACATGAATCATCAAAGCCCTGATGTGTTGCAGAGAGTCAGATCTTATTCCACAGTATTTTTGTTAGGAGTCAGGTTATAAGACTAATAATGTATTTGTTGGATGGAAGGAGAAAATTCATTTGTTTAATTGACCTTGGGGTACCTGCTACATGTAGCATCTTCTGTTTTCCGCTACAGTATTGTAAAGGAAATTTACAGACATATGGATTGATCTCACTGATAGTGAGATAAGAACATGTAGTAGGCAAACCTGGCTAGAAGATTTATTGCCCGACGCACACATACCCACAACACTTTAGACGTAAACATTTTCATCATTATGAGCCGACACTCACATTAAACATTCTATTCTGCATGTATGCCTGTGTGGTATAACATTACCCCAGTATGCATGAGTTTGTGGTTTACATTGTGTGTACGAGTCAGAGCATGAGCCAGAAGGAGTTGCCCCCCTGTGAATTGTTTACCCACGCACTCTTGTTGTCATGGCAACGGGGTAAGACCAATATTTGCCTGGGGCTGAAATTGATGACGGACTGTATTTGTGCATGAGGTTTATATGACTGATTGAGCATGCTATCTGGAAGGCATAATGACAACAGTGGGACTTTTAGCATCTCAGTTTATTTCACCCTCTGCTCAGGAAAACTGTTCTCTGAATTTCTTTTTGAGTAGTTAATTAAATTGAATTCAAGTGGTTTTTATTGATTTTATAAAACATATAATGTAAAACAAAGCCAACAGATCGACTGAATTGTTGTTTATTTCACAATGAGTTAAAATTACACACTGAAAACAGACATGTAGAATAAAGAAACCTTGATAAATACTTGGAATAACATAGCCATATGTATGTTCGAGCTAAGATAAGAAGATTGAAAAAAAAATGAGTGTTTGTATGAGGTTAGTTATATCCTACCATGTCCTAAACCACTCTTCCTTACTCCACATACAACATTTGTAGGATAATTCCCGCCCCCGAGCAACATGTACAGTGTGAACATCATTTCATGTATTTCTGTTCCACTCAAGTAATTAGATTTGATTAAAGTGTGGGTGAAGACTTATCTCTAAGTAGAGTATGGGCAATTTTCTTTCCATCTATCATTTTGGTCGTGGTGAAAAAAGACAAAACATAATCTTTGTGTATTGAAGGATTTTAGGAAGTAGTGGTTACTAGCACCTGTAAAGGGTATCTAGCCATATCAACGTAACTGTATATATCACTGATGGATTGGTTAGCAATTTATATGCCTGTTGTATGATGGTGATGGAGTACTCAGAATTTGATAAAGTCATGAATTTAAAATTTTTCCCAATGACAGATCACCATCTCATGCTTTCCCTCACTCGCTCACTCTCTCGCTTCCCCCGTGCTCCCTGAATATTACTCCATTCAAACACACTCAATCATCTCCACTGGAAAAAGTCAGGCCACATCTAATGCCTGGGCTCTTGATCTTAACAATGGACCGTTCTGTGGTCATAATGTCCTTCTCCGAGTTAATTGCGTCCATTGAAACGAACTCATATGGAGGCTAGCAATCTGGAGAAGGGAGCTATTCCGCTGTGAAATATTCAACCCTTGGGCAGTCGGTCTGGATGGACTCTAATTGTCTCTCTTAGCATGTGGTGAATGGATGTGCATGTCTATCATTTATTAAAAACCTATGGTGGAAAAGACAGCATGATTGGGGCATGGACACTTCTGACAACTAATTGCATTTGACCTGTGTACTCTACATGTTCTCCCTCACCCTACCAGTCCATACAACCTCCCGGCCCGCTGCGCAGAGTAAGTCCTGTTTGAATTCTTCCTCTCAGAGAATGTCGGGCACACATTGCACCAGTCCTCACTATGTTAATGCACCCACCGTGTTGTATGTAACTGTCTTTCTGTGCCCTGTGGCTGGTTATTCATGTGTTTGCTAAGAATTCATGTGGCAAAGTAAATATTCACCCTTTTGTGGCCTCTTCCCCCCACCCCCCCCCCCACCCCCATCTGTCTGTAACATAATCTCTCTGTACCTGTATTTCTCTTGCTCCAACCGTCCCTACAATCACATTTTATCCTTTCCTCTAGGAGATTGTGTCTTATATTTCATTACAGTGTATCTTATATTTCATTATCTTTATCTCTCTCTGTCTAACTGTCTGTTTATCTTGTTTTCCACCTGTTTTATGTATTTATCCTCGTTATGTGTAATTAGTATCATTACTTTTCTAAAATTGACAATTCCATATTCAAGTTTAGCCACTGATAGAAAAAAAAAAAGAAAAGGAGATGTTTTGTTATGATTCTGCTTGTGCATTACTTTCATGGGGGGAGGGGTGGGTGGGAACTAGCAGATTTAGGATAGTTTTATTCCATGAGAAATTCATATGTCATGAGAAGCAACAAAAAGTAGACATATAAACAAAACATATTTGAAGTACTGTTCCCCTCCGTGTAAAGAATCTTCATTTGCAGGGCAAATATTTTAGTTTTTCTTAAGGAATCACTAAAAGTACAAATCTACACCATGCCCGGGTTGGCTCTCATGAACAGAGTATATAATCACTTGAACGGACTGGTGGAAATTTCATCACAGTTGTTGGTCACAACCATTATTGCAAATTAATTTGGGTAATGTCATTAACTAACAGCTTTTCTATTGATGTGTGTGCAAAATTATAATAGAAATCACATTTTGGGGAGCAAATTTAGCTGCTACAGCCCTGTTTCCCTGAAAGTTATAATTATCTGACTTCGCCAAACAACAAAATGTTGCTTCAAAGGATAGAAGACTTCGTTTTGAATTTCATTTTGTGGACCTGTGTGGGGATCAGTTGGAAACTAGTGAGGAGATCATATGCAACATCTCATTTAATTTGCACATATGGTCACTACAAATATTACTCTTTTGCAAGAAAAAAAATGCTGAAACCTTAAGATTCCATAATAATTCTCTTATCTAGAGTCTGATTTTAGTGAAGCCTCTACAATCATGTTTGTTTGATTTTACTCCAAGTAAAAGCTAGCTTGATTATAGTATGCCATTGCATTTTTATTTGGATCTCATTTGTCATTCAAAGTCAGAGAAACCTTTTGTTGTACTCATCACTTTGTGAAAATTTCATCTTGTTCACTGCCTTTCTTTCTGTGTCTTTTTCTTTGTGCATCATCTTTAATTCATTTCTGTATGCTGTTCCATCTTCTCAATGTTGTTATTGCAATGTTTTTTGCATTCATGATATTATTGTCATATTGTTAAACACTGCACCATGTGTAAAGCAGTATTTGTTGCATAAAATTGTAAACCTGAAGCCCTATACAGCATGTAGCTAACGTGACATTATGCCAAGTAATGTGCTCAAACTTCATCACCATTATGAAAGGTTATAGTTCATGTACCAAGAGTAAGCTCCCTATAAAGTATAATTCCACTCTGTTTTCTGAGTTGAGTGCAGTGAATGTGTCAAAATGAACAAACAGAGTAACAGAGTTTTCATCAAACCTTGATGCAAGGAAGTTAATGAATTTCAAAGTTCCACATGTTCCCATCAAGCAGTGATAAAGGTTGTGAATGCATATACTGATGAGATCAGTTGATGCCTTCATCACCACTGTATGAACACAGATATCGTAAAAACATCCTCTCTGCAGCATCTGCAACTTGTTCTCTTCCATAAGTCATAATTGATAGTTTGAGTCAAAAGCAAAATGTTTCCTGCGTTTATTTCATTTAAGAAAAGGAAATCAGTAAAAACACATCACCTCATCTGATGTACATATGTTTCAACCAATAATTACTGCTTTGTGAAACAGTCCAAAAATATGAAATATCACTTTTCCCTTTTGCGTACAATTCTTTTTCACTCTCGTACCATGCATTTTGAGTTTGTTTTATTTGATAAAGCCAATTTGAACATGGCTTTAAATTGCACATTAAATTTTATTCCATCACATGACCACAAAATTTAATGATCACAACAAAATAGTAGTACCATGCAGTCAGTCAGCTAAAAACATGATCACTCTGCACAAGGGCAGATCCAGGTCTTGCCAATGTATTTCACATCACTCATGTCATGATCACATGTGAATACCCATGGATGCATTGGTGCCTAGTAAAGCTAAATGTTTCCCAGAGTTAACAAGTCGTCACACATGACATGTTTGCACACCGTGTGTTGACTCTCCGTGTGCCGTGCGCTGTTTGTCTGCTGTGCGTGTGACGGCATTGAAATTGTGGGCGCAATCTGCGTCTCTCCTTTGAACTTGCTCAGAGGAATTTTTTTGACTGTGTATGATGTGCATATGTGCGTCGGATTTTCAAGTGTGCTTTGGTTGAAGAGGAGACATGTGCATTGTGGCAGGATGGTCGTTTGTATCATGGCATTGTTCTGAGATTGCTTTATTTTTTTTTCTTTGCTGTCTACATCATCACTGGTTGCCATTTATTTGTTCATCTGAATTTTGCGCACTGGCAATGTTCCACAGTCTCGAAGAAACAGCATCACACTGCGTTTACCTAATACTGACGGAGTAAGTAACATCACTGTTGTCAGGAGATGTTTAGTTAGTTTCGTAGCTACATCGTAGTCACATCTCTCTTACATCATTTTTTCTTTTAACATTTTAGTCATAAACAACCTAATGTCTTCTTCCCTATACCTAACTCTTCTCTTGGCATTTTAGATTAATAGGTTTGTAATGGCTTATCTGTCTTTTTTGTCCTGTCACAACTAGTGTACCGTTTTCTCCAGATGGCTATGTTTTCTTATTGGATTTTGCACTACAGTGTAGCTCACCATATGACGGTTATAAATGAAGGTATTGTTTGGAAATCAGACAAATAAATTGAATGGTCTTTAATATGAAAATATTATAAAGAATATTTTAAAGAATATTTTGAGTAACATCAGTGTGACAAACTTTGTACTATTTTGATGGTGTGTATCTCAGAATGGCAGCTTTGGACACATGGTTGCAACTTAACTTCAATTGTATAATTTTTTTAAATTTTTTTATGGAGGGAGTAATTGAGTAAATCTGCTATTTACATTTTCTCCGTATAAATATTTCCTCCATAATTATGGTCTGTATCAATCACATCAAGTCATATTGTGGAACTTCCCTTGTGACAGAGGACTCAACAAGAGAAAAAATACAAACAAGTATACTCATATTTATAAAAAAAAAGAAAAGAAAAAAGATTATTAAATATGTTAATTTTTGTCGGTGAAAACCTCCACAACAACTGGTATTATATTGTACTGACAGCATTCACAATATTTCCTCTTGTATGTTGATCCCTTGATGTGTGCATTTTCATTTTTATGGTTTTATTCTACTGTTTGTTTTGGGTTTGTTTGTTTGTTTGTTTAGTTTTGGGCTTGTGTTTTGTGGGGGGTAAAATCTTTCTTGCGTAAAACTACTCATATCAAGCAGTTTATGCCAATATTGTGCTGTAACACTGGATCAATGAGAGATCCGATATCATACAATACAAACCAGAAGATCATTCACTGTGTGCAAAGTCCATGTCCTTCGGATTCTCAACAACAGATAGTAGAGATTAACTACCAGTTTTAATGTTTGTGTGCAGTGCCAACCTAGACAAACAAAACTCTTCTGACTCAAGTCTTTTTTGTATCTTTTCTTTCTGTGATTTACATTCATTCATTTACATTATAAGAATGTCAGTTTATTCAATACAACTGTTCAAGATTATAATATATAACATGTGAAAAATGAAATAATACAAGATTGTTGCCATTTTCCCATCATTTCATGGTAGGACATTTTTCCTCTACCTTTCCTTTGGAAATGATTGGGAGATGATATGTAGGGGTTTTGATTGAATTCCTTTGGAAGATATCCAATTCTCATTCAACAAGGATGGGAAAACTCAATATTTTCAATTTTGTCAGTGTCGGTATGATCAGATGTATTGATTGTTGTTCATGTTTTTTTCTAGGTTTTTCAGTAAAATATAAACTCATGAAATTACAGATGTTTGGTTTTTTTTTTTAGTCTTTTGTTGTGCATATAAGGGTGAATAATGAATGGAAGACAATTTTCTGCTGTCAGCCTGTTTTATGAACTGGAATATCTGATTTTGTGTCTGTGTCAAACACTGTCAGTAGGTACAGAATTTGTAATAACTGTTCTTATGAAGTGATGGTCTTCAGTTTATTTAATACCCTTTGACTTTTAAACACCATTCAAGTTTGTATTCTAATTACATAAAGTGTGTGAGCTGTGTAACATAGCTCAATCACAAGTGCGATTGTATCATCCATATATGATGTTGCATATTGAAAACCAGTCTGATTTTCATCTATTTACATGGACAGATTTGTAATATGTCTCGTTCCCAAGTTCAGGGAATGTGTATCAAACAAAAGTATAGTTTGTTATAACAGTGTCATTGTGAAATTATTTCAAAAGTTGATATGTGCAAAGATTTGATGTTTTATTTCATAAGTTGTTTGTAAAGGTATGCTTCTGATTTTATGTCTGTCAGTACCTTCAGACACATGTCCTGCTTTCTGTGAATATCTTCTGACTGAAATGTCTGTCTTAGATTTTGCACTTTATCACTGAACTGGCAGGATTCAAAATTATGTTACTAACAAAAGTGCAAAGACCTTAATCCACTCAGATTTTAATTCTGCTGCTTTTTTTTTTTCTTTGATATACTGTATCTGTGTCCTTTACTATGACATTAGTCCATTTCGTACAACTCTTCATGTGCTGATGTACATATAGAATATTACTCCTTCCTTTTATTCTGCAAGAAGAACAGTTCTTCTGCTCTCGATGTGCGGCAAGAGCATTATGTTCTTACACACAACCTCTTAATAATGGAATGCTATCTCATGCTGGGGGGAAATTGCACATCAATGCATCATGAAGGTCTAGCATTCAGAAAATATGCTGATTGTCTGGCTGATACTGTCGGGCAACCATTAAAAGGTTTGCATTTAGAGCAGAACTGTGCTCTTCAAAATATATTTGAGCGACTTGCATTGAGTAGAAGCCGTATTGTATTCTCAGTTGGCAATACGTGGTGCTCTGAAGCTGAGCTGTTTCTATGAAAACAGTGACAACAGTGGCCTAGGCAGGGGGTGGGTCGTATGATCAATACCATTCAGCAATCAGTATCACAGAACAAGTACCGATGCCATGGAATAGAGGATTCAGTGTTTAGTTAAATATTCTAGGGCAGGTTTTGATAACAGCTGCATGCACCTCGGAATAGCATTCATTGACAGTAAAAAATGTTTCACTGTGGCCACATCACCAAAGTGTACAAGCCATGTGCGTATAATGGTCCTGGATAGTGTTGTTATAGACTTTGGAGTATTGACACACTTTAACATTGTAATGTATTAAGTTTTGATCTATTTTATGATATGCATTGATATGGTTTCATCCATAATACACTTGTATCAACCATCAGCTTATACCACCTAATAGCATTAGGCCATCTTTCTCTCTTTTTCTAGCTGTCCGTGTTTTTTTTTAATGTTGTTCCATAGCATTTTCTACCAACGCTTTGTCAGAGATTCAGTATTATTATTCTAGTCTCAATATCACATTCAATATGTAAATCATATCTTTTGCATGATTTATTTGTTTTAATGTCTGTAAGATTTATTGTTATTCATTCACTTGTCACAAACATGTTAATCTGTGGTGGTAGCTTTTATGGTCACCATTTCCACTTCTTCATGTCAAACTCACATGCATTACATGTGTAAATCTTTAACTGATGACAGAACAGTGATGTGTCATTTATTAACTCTTTGCTGAAAAATTCTTGTTGAGTTTCTGATCTAGTTTTCATTATTTTGACATTTCTCTCTCCTATTATGTGACTTCCAGTGTGTGTGTGTGATACACTTTTGTGATTTCTCGCTTTGTTTCTTTCTGTAACATGCAAATATTGCAATGCTCTTTGCACATTGTCACGGATATGTGATAGTAATTCAAATGATACTTCAAAGTCATTGTATGGTCTTGTGTTTAATCTGATTTCATGTCAAATTTGCTTCAAAATTCTGCAAACCACAGGCATCTGAATGTCAGTCACTCATTCTTGTTGAAATTTCTTTCTTTTTAACAGTTATGCTGTGTGGTATCTTTTGTGATTTTAAAGGCACATAGACCCGGTAGTTTAGTCGAATGCATGTCCAGGTGGACGGCACAAGTTTCCAACAGACACCTATGCTATTGACTCCTCTTTCGCACTTACGCTTAGACCCATTATTTCCATGAGTCTGCATTAGACTAAACCATCGAGTCTGTGTGCCTTTTATTTTGTGATCTAAATCTTTAGCCCTACACCTACATTACATTTTTCTTTTTCAAAGCTATACTGACATTTAAACCACTGGACAGAAATTATTTCGAGTAGTCTTTATACTACCTATCTGTCGGACTTGTATGAAGCTTGTCATATTATGGCAAAATTGTGTGTGAGGTATTCAGAAGCATTGACCTGTATACACTGCAAATGTTAGAGCCCACAAAAAGAAACCACATCTCACGACTTTTATCGAAAGAGACTGTGTCTTTGTGGATTTAAATAATCATATTGATTCTGTGAGATCAATATAATATGTAAAGAGCAATGATTTTTATTGCTGATTGTTTGTATTAAACCAGGGGAAATGCATTTAATTTCAGTGAGCATAAGTTTAAAAGATCTGAAAATGTGTGATTCATATATATTTGTATTCATTCCAGTGATTTGAGATTGTGCTACATAGCAGAAGTCTACTGTGACTTTCACAGCAATTTCTTCCTATGAGGGTGTGTTAGAATGTATTCATAGTGACATATTTTGGCTTCAGTGAAATCCTCTTTATAGTAAGGGTATAACTATTAAATGTCAATTGCCCAGATAAATGCAAATGTGCATTTCGAGGTTCATAACTCTCTATGAAATGAGGTGGTTCACTGCATACTGAACACAAAGTAGAAGCAGAAGGATTAACCAATGCATGTCTACTGCTTCTTTCATCATCTGACAATCTACCAGGCACTCTCAGCAGACTTCAGCAAACGCTTCAGTCTTGCCATGAGCCTAGATGGGTCCTGGAGCGCCGAGAGTGAGCTGAAGACGTCTCCGTTGAGATCCTCGTTCAGCGATCTGTCGTCTGAAATCTCCCCCATCATGATGTTCAACCCCGGGTGAGTGCTCGTGTTTCTGCCACAGAACAAAGTCAGCCTCATCTCACAGTCAAACAATGTTATCATTTATCTTTCATTTTGTAGTTGTAATGCCTTATATAGTGTTTATTCATGTGTACCTACCCTTTTCCAATTAAAGCTGGAAAATAGCATAAGCCATTTTAATGTTTTATAAATCTGTGTCTATCTTCAGAAATCTCTTTTGATGCATTGCTTTGCATGAAGTCAGTATCACTTCTCACATTGACTCTACCTGTAATTGGCCTTCCTACTTTAGATTGGAACTTGAAAGAAGACACAAGTTGGAAGCAGAGAAGCTAGAAGACACAAGGTAATGAACATCACAGTCATACACATTTCAAGTTGATGGAGGGGATTTCAACTACATGGATTTTGATCTAAGAATTTATTTTGGATTCAGAAATCATTTCATTTTGCCTTTGAGATAAAACCAACATATTTTAATGCTTTGATAGCCTATATGACATTTTAGACACTCGGTAACATGCATATTTCATGTTTGTCATGACAGAAATACTGCATCACTATTTGATCATAATTCTTGATGAAAACTTCAATCAACACTGTAATGATCGAGTTGCACTTACAAGGCATCTTTTTGTTTTGTTTTATTGTGAATGCTTACAGAAAAATGAAATATTTCTGTTAATAGAGCACCAATCAAGAAAAGTTATCTAGATATACAGCCGAAACACATTATGTCACTTTACTAGCAGGTCAGCATCTCATTTTGACCAGAAGCCTTCAAGATGTTTTTATTTTCCATCTTGGTAATTCATAACACAGCCATGTCAGATTTGCTGCAAGTTAAATCATTGTGTTTCTCCTTCATTGATCTCACCACTCATGGCATTGGATATTATTTGTTGAGAACATGTGCAGATGAATATGTGCACACTGTGTTAAGATCTGAGGTAGATTAAAACAAAACAAACAAAAAAAAACTTCTCTATTCTTGCACTAAACTTAAAGTGCCAATTCAAATAAAAAGATATGATTTTGGTAGGATCATGAAATTCCCTGTCCACAGAGACTGTGAACACAATGCTTCCGGTTTTATTAATACAACAGTTTACCACTGTTTGATATGATCCTTAAACCAGTTGGAAAGATTTCAAATTTCACAACTTTATTTGTAATGTGGAGTTTATGATGCCAATGAAGATGAGCATTGGATGAGTTTCATGCCAGGTACTCTTCAGTTCTTAAGTAACAGCCAGTCATAGAGTGATAGGTTGATTGGTCATCTGTGCCCAAGTCAATAAGGGTAATAAATGGTCCCAGGTAAAGTATTCAACAGAGCAAAGTTTTCAGCACTAATTTTGGATGATTCATTCAGTTCAGTGAGTGTCATGCCCTATGCCCTGTGATTGCTCTGTTGAATATATTTGAATATGATGAGATCACTGTGTGCAGTGTGAAGTCCACTATGACATCCAGTTCCTTTAGATTGAGCATGATTCTTACCCATCCCACTGTTCAGGGATGATGGTTCATCCAAATGTCAGCTTGCATTGCAAAACACTTTAAGAAAAGTTGCACAAAGTGCCTGAAAATATAAGTGTTTAAGGTTAACAATGTGATTCTCATGGGGAGGGGTCAGTTATTTTCTTCAAGATTAATCCTTCTTTCTGTCAGTCTGTCTCTGAATTGTAGAACAATGAACCTGAATCAAAATAGATTTTTTTTTTAAGCTTTTGAATCAGTGGTCCTTTGTTTCTTCGTCCTAACATTATTCCCCCCCCCCCCCAATTGTCAGTCATGAGGCACAAGAAAGTTGACTTGACTTGACTTGAAATTCCCACAGAACTTTTCTTACTAAACAGTCTGCAGTATAGATATCTTGAAATGATCATGACTGCAGTAATATGCTTGCTGAGGATTTCCAGTATCAGGAGAATCTAGTACTCCCTTTATTACTCTCTGTATTTTGTTTACTGTGGAGATTAGTTGTTGTTGTTGTTGTTGTTGTTGTTGTTATTGTTGTTGTTGTTGTTGTTGTTGTTGTTGTTGTTGTTGTTTTTTGTGTGTGGTTTTTTTTTTTTACACATCACATAGTAAGTCATTTTTTTTTTCTAGACTCTTAACCTGCAAGGTATTTTGAAAAGTAACATTTCTGGAGGCTTTATTTCTTATTTCACTTGGTTAGGTATATGTATATCCAATATATATGATTTATACACTACATAAAAACTGAGAATGTCATTTTTATACTGTGGCCTGAAAAAAAAATGATAATGAAAATCTTGTAGGTGACATGTTGTTGGTTTTGTGATGCAGGGTCACATATTATTGCATTATTGAATATTAGAAATACAAGATATCCAGTAACCCAGAACAAGTATAAGTGCAGTATATATTTTTGTGTGCTCCGTTGGCACATATGGAAATGTGATGTGTGTGGATTGATAAACTTGGAAACTGGCAAGTGTTTGATTCACCTGTTATTCTGAATGTTAATGTTTGAAGAAGGTGAACATAGCATTGTGAAGGGCAGCTAGAGTGTGACAAATTTTGTTTTTTGAATACATTTGTTGTTACAAGAGAGAGTGACAGTGTGTTTCATCTAAATCTGCAGGAAACAACTGGCAGAGCTGGAGGCAAAGAAGCTGAAGGCAGAGGCAGCGCAGCTGGAGCAGGAAACCAGGATGCAGGAGAGCCTCCACCACCACCAGGAGCGCATCAGGGAGCAGAAGGAGCTGATTGACCGGCTGAAGGTGGAGCACCAGGAAGCCATGGAGAAGGCTCGGGAGGAGCTCCTGCTGATGCAGAGAAAGGCAGACAGTGAGAAGGAAACAGGTGATTGAGACACACCCTTCTCTGTTAATGACAAATATACAGTTTTCCTGAAATTGTCCTGTATTCCGAGACTACTTCCATGGGGAAAATCTGTTTGAACGTTACAGAGTAACTGTCATGATCTACCATGTTAGTTTTGGTCATAGGACTATGAAGGCATTGTTTGTTTGTTTGTTTTGGGTGTTTTTTTTTGTAATGTTAACATTTAAGTTAGCTTAAGTTAAGTTTATTTATGTTAGCAAAGTATTCTGTCTTTGTAAATATGGCAATTGAGTTTTCAAAATATGATTGGGCTACATCATAGTCACTTAATTAAATTAGTGGTGTATTGTAGCAATAACTTTAAACTCTCTTGATTATGTAGATCAATTTTGCATGATTTGCACAAGTTCCAAATTATGTCGATCTTTGTTTGAGGTATCTTGCTGCATGATTAATCAAAATTCTTCAAATTCATGAAATTCTTCCATCGAGATGTTTTCATTGCAACTGATTCACAAATTGCACTACATCTACGTAAATCCTGTCCAGAGATCAGGTTGTAGGTTTTAATCCTGCTCGAGTACGTACGCCCATGATTTTTTATCATGGCTACTACTAAAACAGTGATCAATTCAGTGTTTATTTACACTGATGTCAGGCAATTTGTCAATCAGTTGCAATAACCAAAATTTGATATTAACCAATGATGATCAAAATGTGCATGAAGGATTGACATTACCCTTTTATATTTTATTTTCAACAGGCAAACAGCAACTTCTGGATGAGCTGACTCAACTGCAGGAATTGCTGAGCTCGCACTCTGAAATGTGCACACTTCCAAGTGTTGTGGCTGATTGCACCATGGATGCCGACAATCTCTCCAGTTTGGATATTGCCAGGAAGCGTGTTGCCATGATGGAGCTAATGCAGCGGCAAGCCCAACGAAAGGCACTGGCTGCCCTAGAGAGGAGACAGGCCACTCTGGAGGTTCAGCAAAGGACAGCACAGCTTATCCTGAAGCATGAAGAACAGAAACTCCAGGACATTGAAACAGATTCTTGCCTTTTGGAAAATGACCTTGTGGCAGGGCAGTCACCTGAGAAAGAGCTGAGGAAGAGCAGTACTGAGAACGGTGTTTGTGATTCAGCAGAGAACATTGGTATGCAATTGCCAGCCTCTGGGAGGGTCAGTCCTGTTGGAAATAGTGATCCAGAAACCATGCATCATAGCCAAAATAGCTCCCCTAAAAATAAGAGTAGCCCTCCAGAGGTGAATGGTGTGGCCAAGAAAGATCGCAATGGATCGTGCAAAGAGTCAAGTGGTTCTGTCCGAAAAACAGCACATTCCAAGCCGTCGAAGCGAAATGATGTTGGAAATGTAAGAACTAAATCCAGGCTTGAGCAAACCAGGAAAGAAAGTTCAAATAGAACTTCTCAGACAACAAGATCTCCTTCGCCATGTAAAACTTCTCGATCAAGTTCACCATTGAAATCATCTAGATCTAGCTCCCCGATGAAATCGTCTAGGTCATCATCTCCTGCTAGTTCTACATCAGGGATGGTAGGCAACAAGAGAACTTCAGGAGATGTGTTTTCACGTTTGTATCCACAGCAGGAAGCAAAATTTGACTTTCTGAGAAAGAGGAGTCCGCCGCGGTACTCTGAGCATGATCCTCACAGAGAGAGGCAGAGAGATGCTCCATGCTTCATAAGGAATGAGAGGTCCCCTATACGTGATGACCCAATTAGGTTAAAGGACAGGACACGTGACAGTGATCATTTAGAGAAGGAGAGCAGAACAAGTGTGCCTTTGAGTAATCTTCCAGACAGAGCAAAGCAAAATTTGCATTCAAGAAGTAGAAGTGCCAGTCCCGCTGTCAACAAGCCAATAAAACCAGTTTCTCGACCGAAGAAATCTCCAGCCCTGAAGTCACCGTCAGATAATGAGAAACCACAGATCAAAACAAATGAATTATCAAAAGCTCCAATCAGATCTACTCATGCTAGAAGTCAGAGTGAACCATCCAAAAGTCCAGGCAAACACCAAAGAGCTTCTGGAGACCAGAGCACTCCTATCACACCTCAGGACAAAAACATACCAAAGCACACCAGCTTGAGTAAGAAACCTAGCAGGACTCTAAATTCAGGTACTGCCAAGTCAAAGCTGCACAAAGTTCCTAATGCCTCTCCAACAAGAACAAACCCCAATGTAAGTAAAACTGCCTCACCAAGAAAGATATCTGAACACACACCTAGAAGTCCATCTCCAAGAAAAGGACAGGAGCATGCACGATCTCATCGAAAAACAGTCAAGAGGCCTCTTTCAACTGCACAGAAAACACCAAATGGAGATGGTAATGGTTCTCCTGGCCCAAGGAGAAAATTTCTACGCACACCTGTTGTCAAACCCAAAAACTGGCCATCCCTGGAAAACCTTCCCAAAAGCACGCCAAGGTCAGAAGCCTTCTTTGTTCCTTTAACCAGCCAGCAGCTGAGAGATGAACTACAAAAGCGCCCTGTCGAGGGGAATACTAGTCCATTTCATATCCCTGGTGATGAGATGGACCAACACATGGCACGTCAAGACAGTCATCACACGACTGGGAAGAAGGTATCTACAGGGAACAACACAGAACAATCTCGAGCATTGCCAGGAATTAATGTTGATGTACAAACACTTCAGACTGGTTGTGTATTCCCTCAGACCACTGACAATGACTATATTTCCTCTGACAACTTATCTGACTCCTTGGAGGAAAGCCCCAAGTTTCACAGGAACCATGATGCAGAAGCATATACTGATCATGTTCAAGGACCAAGGATAGTTGATATGGCATCTGCTGATGAAGATGAGTTCTGGGCTATTCCTGTGTCATCTGAAGACATCATTTCAGCATCAAGTGATGAGGATGATTACAATGATATTGAAGCTGTGAAGAATCTTGATTTGGCTGAAAGGAGACAAAGCTGTGACTCAACAGACAATATCTTTCCAAACCACAATGCTTACCAACAGAGTGAACCTCGTCATAGGAAAACAGAGCCACATTCAGGAGAATCAGAGATTGAAGACCTTGATGTTAATTGTAGTTCTGATGGACATGAAACTTATGAGTGCAATAACAGCAATGTATCAATGGAGGGATGCACGTCCCCAGCCACAAGCAATCATGAAAGAAACTCTTCCAGTGCTGATGAGCTCACTACAGATTCTGGTAGTTTGCCTGCTATGTTGGACTCACATCCTGCTGCAAGTGAGCAGGTAAAAGATTCTTCAAAGCCAGAGCAGGACTGCGAGGTACTGTCAGCTTTGGATGGAAATCTGGCTGCAGAAGCAGTTGAAACAAACTCTGATCATCCCAAATGTGCTTGCCCTAGAGAAGAGAGTGAAACTGATCTGGAAGACAATATTATTGTATCACCAGATGGGGAGGATGTTACATGTCATGATAAGGATCAGAGAAGTGCCAACCAGACATCCTCTATGCCAGACAGCTCTGAATGTAATCTTTCAAATCTTGATAATCCTTTGTGTGATGTCAAGGATGAAAGTGAAAATCAGACAGATTGTACATCCCTATACCCTACTGTTTTGCATACTGATAATGCAGAACTAGAACAAATTTCTGGCAAAGATAAAGATGTGTTAGAGGAAAACAATAACAAGGACTCTCCAAAAGAGGAATTAGTTGAAAATAGATGTAATGCACCCGGAACTGAGACAAGAGATATTGCACATGCAGGAGAGACTGAAGGTAACAGAGATTCTGAAGAAGATCCTGTTCCACAGGAGGCTTTTTGTCTTGATGTCAGCAATAACCCAATCTTTCAAACTGGCAATGAAAATGAAGGAACAGCATCTGAAAATCTCTCTGAAGATGTTGGAACTGAAAGAAGGCAAAACAGTGAAGATGGACATGAGAGAGAGTATGGCAATGCAAGTATCCCACTCAGCGATGAGGAGGTATTAGATCTTTCACAAGCGGGGTCACATGAATTAAGCCCGGAAATCACACCTGCAGATGAGCCCCTTGATGAAACACATGAAGGTTGTGACCCAGTAGACACCAAGGATGATCTTCATGTTGCCAATTTTGGAAATGAGGAATTAGCAGAAGGGACAAGCATGTCATCCAAACCTGATGGAAAACCATGTGAAGAACAAACAGTTGAATGGAAACCCTCAGAACGTGGCAGCCCAATGGGACACAGAAAACTTCCTGATGCAACTGGATTGGGCACTGGAGTTGCAATTCCTGCCACTCCAAATGAATGTGAGAGCCCTACCCCAGAGAAAGATGAAGAACAAGATGAGGGCTGCATAGAGAAACAGCTTGCAGACACCTGTGATGCAACACCCTTCATTGAGGGAACAAATCCTGGTGATACCAACAGAGAGGGAGAAAGGTTTCCTCTTAATTTGGGACAGTTGCCAGATACTGCCATTGATGCACAGCTTGAGACCTTACCTTGCCATGACAATTTGCCATTAAGTACCAGTGAGCTGCATCACTTCCCAGATTTAGATCGGACTCTTCCAACATGTGCACCTCCCACAGAACAATATAAAACCTCACTTGAGCAGTCACCATCAGTGGATGATATTGCAAGGACTACAAATGAGGATGTCTTGGTGAAGCCAGAGGATGACTTCACAGACTCATGTAAACAGAGTGCTGGTGTTACAGCTGGGGAGAATAACCCTGGTCAGGAGCCTGATAGTACATCTTCTCATCCAACTGCAAAACAAGATTTGACAGAGCAACTTCCTAGTCCGTCAGACACACATTCTGATGAATCTGAAGACACAGACGCTGAACAATCAGCATGTAATGAACATCACTCTCTTCACCAGGATATTTTGGATTTGCAAGATCGTAATGAGCATGGGAGACTATCTCACCAACATGAGCCACAACAAGAGACAAATGTACGAGAATCACCTTTTCAGGCAGATGAAAATCATGCAGAACATCTCACAGGTAATAAAGAGTGTAGTACAGCTGACGTCTCATCTTCACAGAATAACAGTCCAGAGAAAAGACAGCCCAGTGCAAATATAACTGCACTGAATAGAGATCTTGCAGAGATTACAGATAAAAAGACACTAGAGAAACTGTCTCAAGATAGTGCTACATCTGATAATGAAGACACACTGGAAAGTGAAATTTCAATCACAAAATGTTCAATGCCAAAGAAGGAACATGATATCTGTGTTGAAACAGATATTCCCCACACTGATGATAAAGACATGCTGGAAAGGGAAGTTGCACTAGCAGAATGTCCAGTGCAAGAGAAGGAACATGATGTCTGTGTCAAAACAGATATTCCCCATGCTGATGAGACTGATATGCTGTTAAGTGAAGTTGCCGTCGCAGAATGTCCAGTGCCAGAGAAGGATCATAACATCAGTGTCAAAACAGATATTCCCCATGCTGATGAGAATGATATGCTGGAAAATGAAGTTCCAGTCGCGGAATGTCCTGTGCCAGAGAAGGATCATGAAGTCAGTGGCAAAATAGATATTCCCCATGCTGATGAGAAAGATATGCTGCAAAGTGAAGATTTATTCGCAGAAGGTCCAGTGCCAGAGAAGGAACATGATGTCTGTGTCAAAACAGATATTCCCCATGCTGATAAGACTGATGTGCTATTAAGTGAAGTTGCAGTCACAGAATGTCCAGTGCCAGAGAAGGAACATGACATCAGTGTCGAAACAGATATTCCCCATGTTAATGAGAATGATATGCTGGAAAGTGAAGAATTAGTCACAGAACGTCCCATGCCAGAGAAGGAACATGATGTCTGTGTCGAAACAGATCTTCCCCATGCTGATGATAAAGACATGCTGGAAAGTAAAGTTGCAGTCACAGAATGTCCAGCGCCAGAGAAGGAACATGTCTTCAGTGTCGAAACAGATATTCCCCATGCTGATCAGAAAGATATGCTTGAACATAAAGATTCATTCGCAGAATGTCCAGTGCCAGAGAAGGAACATGACATCAGTGTCGAAACAGATATTCCCCATGTTAATGAGAATGATATGCTGGAAAGTGAAGAATTAGTCACAGAACGTCCCATGCCAGAGAAGGAACATGATGTCTGTGTCGAAACAGATCTTCCCCATGCTGATGATAAAGACATGCTGGAAAGTAAAGTTGCAGTCACAGAATGTCCAGTGCCAGAGAAGGAACATGTCTTCAGTGTCGAAACATATATTCCCCATGCTGATCAGAAAGATATGCTTGAACGTGAAGATTCATTTGCAGAAGGTCCAGTGCCAGAGAAGGAACATGACATCAGTGTTGAAACAGATATTCTCCATGCTGATGAGACTGCAGCATCATTGAACAGAGAGCAGCCAGTGCTTGTTACAGGTGATGAATGCACAGATGATAGTGCCAGCCATGCTCAAAGCAAACAAGTAATGGTGAGTCGTGCCTCTCCTGTTGCTTTTTCTGATGATGAAGAGGTCAGTGCAGACACTTCTTCATGTTCATCTAGTAGCGCTGAACAGGATCTTTTTGATGAAGAAGAAACTTTATCTGATTTCTCAGAAGATGTGAAAGAATTTGAGGATTATGACTCAGCAGTGAGTAATGATGGACCAGAATACCAACCACAAGAGGTAACGGGCAAAGCTGTACTGAGAATGACTGATACTGATGAATCTTCAGAAGCAGAAACAGCTCCAGATAAAGGTGTCTGGAACATGGAGGCAATGACATCCTTGAGTGGTTCTAAGGAGTCACCGTTGACTTTGTTGCCAGCACCACTGTTTGAAAATGAGTTTGTTGAAAAACCTCTCTTTGCTTACCAACATAGTCCATCACAAATAAGTGCCTGTAGAGATAGTCTACCAGACAGCTCAGGTATGTTCCACAGTGCTATGGAAAGTTCTCTGTATCAGACTGCTATTGAATCTCCTGTGGACAGCTCAGGAACAGAAAAGGG
Source organism: Diadema setosum (assembly GCF_964275005.1). Classification (NCBI taxonomy): domain Eukaryota; kingdom Metazoa; phylum Echinodermata; class Echinoidea; order Diadematoida; family Diadematidae; genus Diadema; species Diadema setosum. The sequence continues at coordinate 8,210,534 of NC_092685.1, forward strand.
CAATTTCCCACTCGGACCATGGAAAAAGGATCAGCTCCTTGCCTCTAGCACTCCCACAGGAACACCTGTCAGCACACCAGTTCGAGAGCCAGATCTGAATGAAAGGCAGTCCTGGAAGCATCCAGGCTCACCCTCATCAGCTCACGTAGAATCAGAAGACATTGCACAAAATTCTGAGTCCAGTGGTACGAGTGACAGAAATGTAAATGAAATGATAAGCTTCAAACCAACTGGGCATTTAAGTGACCAATGTCCAGCAGACATGAAAGGTGAATTCATCAAGGAAGTAGACAATACAGATGTGTTACCATTAGCCAACAATTTTCATAGCCGATTTACATCCCCAAATGGATATCTACCCCAACTTGAGCCGTCCACTCTTGATAATCATGAGTATTCCTATGAAGAAGAGGAAGCAGCAGAAACTTCTGAAGCACCATACTCATCTGTGCATGTGCCAGTAGATCAGACTTACACTCCTCATAGTCTGCCACCTATCCAGGAAGAAGAGGACACTCCAACAGAGACCTCTGATTCTGCAGAAACCTGTAGCACTCTGCACACTTTGTCTCCACAGAATAGTCGAAATTCATCACCAGCATCTGAAATGTCAGGTGACTCAGAAGAAGGTCCCATTGTGACAGGAAATGAAAGCAATGCCATCAAATCATTGTCATCAACATTGCCCCAAGCATGTAAGAAATTTGAGGAAAGTCCCACCTGCAGTAACAATGAAAGTAAACCCAAATCAAATTCTGTCAGGTTGGATGGAAAGAGTGTCAACAGCATGATCCATACAACAGCTCCTGCATCAGAGATTACCACAGAGGCAGATATCAGTCCTGCCACAGAAGTAGGCACCAGAGAGAAAGATCTCCCAGATTCTCCAAAGAAGTCCTCGTCCAAGAAAAAGAATGATGTATTCTCCCGACTGTACCCTCAGAGCACCCCAAAATTTTCTTTCAAGAAAAAGAGTGCTGTTTCAGTCATACCCAAAGATACGTCCATTCCATCAGTGTCACCAAGACTTCATAGAAAACAGCTGATTGACAACAATCAAAATATGGACCCCCTTAAATCGCTAGATAGTGCATCGGAGAGAGCAGAAGATTCTAGCAATGGCTTTGACAGCAGTGAGAGGAGTGATGTAAGACCTGGTGTGACTTATGAGAAGAATCAGCAAACTTCTGCGACACCCGAATATTGTGATCATGCTTTGAATGGAATAGGAGACATGCATATCAATCACATGGGCAAGTTTGTAGATGCTCCTCCGTCTGATGCAGTAGAGAACTTGCGACCATTTCTTGGCAAGGAATATGCCATAGCAAGTGCTAAACTCACCATGTTCATGAGAATGTTTGGCCTCTCAGTTGAAAGTAGTGACAGCTCAGATGGTTCTGATTCGCCAGTGCTTGGGATGGGAAGTAGTGAAAGAGGTCTTGTGAATAGCATTGTTGGTGATGGGGTTGGGTACAACCATGAGGCTCTTAAGCGGGATCTCATCCAAAGTCCTGAAAGTGAACCAGAGGAATACGGAAACCTGCACAGCCAAAGCTGGATGGGATCAGATGCAGCTGTGGATGGTGATTCTTCAATTAGAGAATTGAGGAGTAGGTCCACTACCTTTTCAGATGTTGAACCAATTAACACTGGTGATGAACTTGGTTTAGACAGCACAGATGATGTAAGCATTCTTTTTGAAACAGAAGGATCTAACTCAGCTGAGATCAATAGAGACGTAGTGAAGGCTGAAGATGAATTTGATGTCTCAAAAATGCCAAATGTTCACACAGAACCTTCCATTTCCTGTACAATGCAAGTGGTGGATCCATGTGAAGATATCTTTAGTGCAACAATGAACATGAATAGATGTGAAATGCCAGATATCCCTGCAGCATCAAAGATGGACTCCGTTGAGCCAAGTCAGGTGTCCCTTTATCCTTACAGCTCGGATGATGGAGAAAAAGTAACCCCTCAGAAAACTTACAGCCTTCCCAATGGAGCAGAAGAAAATCCTCCCACCTTTGCTGCTTGCAGTGTGAAACCAGCAACAGAACAGCATGAAAGTGAGGAAAATGAAGCAGCCCTAATCCAAGATGCCTGTGAGCAGAAACTGCCACAAGTCAGGAGCAGCTTATCAGATGTTGTTCTAGTAAAAGAAAATGTCAATGTTATAAATAATTCCTCTGGGAACATCCCTCTGCCAAACCTTCCACTTATCCTCCAACAGATTCATGAAGGTGAATCTACCAGTGAGATAAGCGAGCATGTCTTGTCCTCTGAGGGAGAGCAAGGTGATGAAAGACAAGCTCAAATTTCAAACAACAGAAACCAAGTCATCCATGCAGCTACAGATGACAAACTGCAGGTGCCAGAGTCAGAAAGTTTGACAAATGATGAAACAGATGAGCACTACTCTGGCAGCAGTGTAAAGCTATCTGAGGTACCTGAGGAGGCTTCGAAAGATCTTTTGTCTCAGGACATGAACAAGGCAAAAAATGAAGGCATCCCTGATTTGAAACCTTCATCAGAGGTCATAACAGCCTCTAAAGTGTTACTACCTGAGTACATTCTGCCAACATTCTTGTACGAGAGGCCAGCAGGTGAGCATCTGCACGACAAAGCCCAAACTGTCCAAGTAACACTTGCAGGCAATAGTTCACCGCTGACCAGCAGTGATAAAAGTGATGAGCAAGCTTTATCTGTACCTGTATGGCAGACAGAAAAATCCAAGGTTATGTTCATCAAGAGCGAGGATGAAAGTCTGTCTCTAAAGAAAGTAGTGAGTGAAGATATTCATAGTGACATGGTGGTTGTTGATGATGTGGTGTTACCAGCTGTCAGGCAGACACTGCAGTCAGGCCATGATAATGTGTTATCTCCCAAAGTGTCAGCAAATGCTGAAGTGGAAGAAAGGGAAAACAGTGTGGACAAATCAACAGATGAGGAGGAGGTTACAGAAGGACTCTGTGAATCACTACCCAAAAAGGAATCCTGCCACATTGATGAAAACTTGCCATCTACATGTGGAGACCGCCCTCAGATTTCATTTAAAAAGGATATCAATGAACCACAATCCAAAGAAGAGAATGGCAAGCAGGCAATAAGAGAAGATCTTCCAAATCACTTGGGAGTATTGGAAAAGTCAACAACACCAACCCTCCAGCTGTCACATCCTGATGAAACAGTGGAGGCTCCAAGCTGGAGCCTGGTAGAATCTGGTTCTGTGGATGGTAGGTTGCCTGATAGCTTCACAAGGCCGGATTTCAGCAGTGAACTTCAAGATTCAGCTCCACAGTTCCACCAAGTAGAAGCTGATGTGAATGAAAATGTTTGTCCCACAGATGAAGTTGCAAATGATGACACACCAGGAGCGCCTGTTCCTCAGTTGGCATGCAGTGAAGAGAGCACACCATCTTTCATCAGTAAAGAACCTGATGCTGATACCTCTGTTAACAAAATGTCATCACTGCCAATGGAAATAGACATCGGTCAACAAACAAATCCCATGCCTACTAGTGAACCAGTGGTCTCAGAGTTAATCCTAAATACACCTGTCATTCTGCCAGACAACATTTCATTGGTGAGATTACAAGGCCTGATGGATGCAGACAGTAAGATGCCCCAGCAAGCTGATCTTCAGAATGTAGAGACAGTGAATGAAGAGGAAAGCAACTCGTCCAGTGAAGAGTCAAGAAATCGTAAGCAGTGGCCCACTGAAAAAATAAGTACCAGGGAAGGTACTCCATCACATATGTATGATATGAATGTTGATGAAGAATGTCCTAGTGGCAGTCCAATATCTCATGAAAAAGATGTTTCAAATCCTGAAAAGCAGACCATGCTTTGTGATGAAACTTTGGCAGATTCTGTGGAAAGAGATCACTTCATTCAACTGCCATGTGCTGTTGTCAGTGAGAAATGTGTGCAAGATTTAGTGACTCTTCCTGAATACAAACTTCACATGGCGAAACAAGGAACACCCTCACAAAGCATTCAGGATGTTAAGAATGATGGGTCAGGAGACTGCAAGGAGGGAGCAATGGAAACTGATCCGACATCTCTGTCTGAGACTAGTGGAAAACCTGACAGTGCCCCGGGTGACATTTGTGGGCATCCTCCTGCAGAGAATACTCCTGATAGCAAGTTACCCACCACTCGTCCAACTGAGAACCCTTCACTTGGCCATGAGACATCCATCAGTTCCAATGCTCTTGATGATATCAGTGAAACATCCACAAACCGGGATGAAGTCTCATCAGATGATGTAAATAATTGCCTGGATGAATTCTGCACAAAGCATTCAGTTACCCTTCCAGAATTCACTTGGCCAACAAACTTCCCTCCAAACACTCCAGCTGAAGGTGCACAGAATAGTAGTGAATCACCATCAATCAGCAGTGACAAGGATATGAAAAGCAAGCTTGCCTCTATGTCAATATGTCATCATGAAAAACATCCCTCTGCAAATGCAACAACATCTTTTACAGAGCAAACTGTACCTCCTGAGGGTGTGCATAAGATGTATGATGAAGATGTCTTTAGTAACAGTGCCAAGGGTAATATCAGAGATGCTCCACCTCCTGGTGATATGCAGGAAATGTTTTGTGGTGAAGAGGGCTATAGTGACAGCGCTAAGGTCAATAAGAAAGACGAACCACTTCCAAAGGTGCGATGCACATCTCCAGGTAATGTTGCTAACAACTGTACACCAGAAAGTGAAGAAAGAATCAATGATGAGACACAAGGAATGTCCAGGGAACTTCTTGATGATGTAGAGAACAGAGTGTCAGGAGACAGTAAATCTACGCATTCACCAAAGACACTTGGACAACTTGATGGTGAACCTGCTGATGATGATATCAGTTCTGGCGATTTCAATTCTTCTGATATGGATTTTGTCAGCATACCACCAGTGAATCAAGAAAAAGTGCAATCTTATCCTGGAGATCGCGAGAAAGCTGCTAGAATGTCTGAAGAGAATCATGGTGTGTCAAGTAAACTTCCTCCTTTCATATCAGAAATCTGTACAGAACACCCAGTTACCCTTGCAGAATATACCATGCCGACAAGTTTCCAACAGAATGTTTCTGATGTAGGTGCAGGAAATAGTGATGGATTGCCAACCACTATGAAAGACAAAGAAGAGATGACAAGCCAACCATCATCTTCATCAGGAAGTCAGCATGAAGGAACTTCACTTTCCAATGCTATGACTCCATCTACTGCAGATGAAGATGCAAATACCAACATTGCCAGAGAAGATCATAGCATAGTGACTCCTGACTCATTACATTCCAGCATCAACCAAACATGCACTCCTCATTTGGGTGATCAGATTGATGGTCATGCCAAAGAAGAGTACAATGAAGCACAATGCAATCCAGACCCGTCTGTAACACCACAGATGCATGCATCATGCTTCAAAGAGCATACATCTTCAAATTATAAAGCAGATGGTGTGGTGACAATAATATCTAGTGATGAGTCTGCAAGTCAAAATCCTTCTATCCAACAAAGTACTGATGCAGGAGAACCAGGCAGTTTGCACATTTTCAAGAATTTGGAGCCTGTTTTAGTGAAAGTAGCACAACATTTGCCAGATGAACCAGTCCAGTGGCATGTACTGCAGTCTCTTGATGGCTTGAGTGACAGTCCAAACGTACATCAATCAGCTTCTCCCGTGAGTGACAATACCACACAATGCATTGACACAGAATGTATTCCTCAAAGAGAAATTGATGTTTGTAAGATTGAAGTGCCTGAGGACAATCCTATATCTTCTGATGTATTACTGACTGATGATATGCATTCCTTCAAGCCTATCACTCCCTCACCAAGACTCATGATGTCAGCAGAGCAGTTAGAAAAAGATAAGAAGGATAGAGTGGATGACACGTCCACAAAGAGGGTTAATGAGACATTGGAGGAGGCAAGGTTTCCACAAGCGACATCTTGTGGAGCAGAGGATGAGGTTCAACTGGAGCAGCTGGTGAGTGAATGCACCCTATCTGACATACAGAAGGGTACCGAGTCTCAGCGGTTGTCATCTTCCCTTCTAGCACCACACCAAGAACTGGGAAATGTCCACAGTCCTGCAGTCTCTCCATTCCTTAGCTCTCGCAGCACAGATGATGAGCTCATTCAGATCTTTGCAGCAGCCAAGCACACAGGGTTTCAGTCACTTTACATCACAGTGGGTACAAATACATCCCCTGGACTTAATGGCTCTCATATTTCCATTGCTGATGCATCTACTTTTACAGATGATGGCTGCAATGTTTTGTCAGATAATTCAGAACCAAACTTAGACCAACTGTTCAGTGTTAGTGTCCAGACATCCCCATTTGAAGGTGTGAACTTGCAAGATACTAGCACAAGTCCAACCAATTTCCCAAGTAGTCATCTGGAAGTGGCCAATGAGAAGGGTGCTCAAACAGTCTCTCCAGACGATGAGCCAGACCATAGCATGGGTATTGATGCAAGTGTGTCTGTGGACACAATTCATAGAATAGCACAACACTCTGAAAAGGACATTGTGTCTGACAGCCAGAGTGTGGGAACAAGTCCATTGCCTGAGATAGAGTCTGTCAGCACAGTTTCCCCCACTATTGCATCATCACCCATAAAGATTCAGGACAGTTTGGCAGGTGGCTCACACTCAGCAAAATCACCACTGGAAGAAATTTCCCTTGTTCATGATCAAGAATGTCAAACCTCTGTGTTTTCAAGCAGTCCTTCCAGTCCCTCATCATCTTCGTCAACTGCAGATATGGGAGACATACCCATGAGGAGGGGTAGTGAGGTGCTTCAAGAACTGACAGAAGAAATGGACTCACAAGAGCTTGAATTGTTTGCTGTCCTCATGCATAAACGGAGACTATCAGAGCAAACTGTTGAGAGAGTCAAAGAACTGGCCGCAAAGCTTCACAGGAGCAACAGAGATGATGAGCTCAAACTCCAAGGCTCTGATTCAAATCCCGAATTGGATGTCCCTCTTGTTCAGTCAGATGGTGAAACGATCATTGAAGAGAGCAGTGTCACAATCAACACAGCTGCAGGTGAAAATGAAAAGGTAGAAAATGAGCACAGTTACCATGACTCAGAGGTCAGGCAAGCAGTTAACTCCATATCTGAACAACTTACTGAGGACATAACCAGTGACATAAATGATGCCTCTATCCAAGAAAACAAATTAAAACCAGAACATTTGAAAACCACATCAAATACTGAAGTAGATGGTCATGATTTTAATGCAAGGACTGATGATGTAACAGCAGGAGCTGATGAGTTTCTTGAGCTTCCAAGTCATAAGGGTAAAGTGGCCTCACCTGGAGTATCAGCTGCTCAAGAAACCCATTCAGAATTCAATATTTCATCACCCACTAGTGATAGCAAAATAGACAGAAAACCAGTGTTGCCTGACCACCATAAATCCCATCATGTGACTAGTGTTACCCCTAAAGCTCCTGAACATGCCACTGCCAAGTCTAGATCATCATCACAGAATGATTGGCATGCTATGCCATTACAGTCTTCATGGGATGAAGACCTTTTTGAAAACAGAAACAACAACAATGCAAATTTGGAAGAAAACAATTTTGTATCCAATCAGGAAGAGAGTACATCAGCAAGACCTGTTGACAGTGTTTTGCTGTCTGATGAAACCTCAGCAAAGAAAGCATTAAAGCGCACACTATCTTCTTTTTCTGATGTCAGCGTTGACTCCAACTTAGACTTCCCCTCTGGTGTAGACACAAACTCTAAGGAGTCCTGTACAGAGGAGGAGGATGATGAGGAAGAAGAGTTATCTAAAGATGCACTTGGAGAAAGCTTTGACTCGGACTTGTTTGGAGACTCCATTGAACCAGAATTGTTGGCACTACAGACAGATGCAGATATCAACCTGGCAGGTACTGGGCCAGTGCTCGGCAATTCTCCAACAGAGAAGCCAGGAGCTGTAGGACGTGAACATACCAGTTCTATAAAGCAGCTTCCTGGAAAGTCAGAACAGCCAGAAATCAAGAGAGAATTTGCAGACACTCCTGAGCAAGAGGAAGATGATGAAGATGTGAATGAGGTTGACTCATTGCGGGTTCATGTTCCTTCACTGTCACCTGCAAAGTTAGAATGGCTGCTGGCAGAGTCAGAGTCTGAAACCGAAGTTAGTTACCTACCACTGAGTGAACACCCAGAAAATGACAAGATCCCACTTCCAGGCTACAGTCCTGTCTTACCCAAGAATCCCCTTGTTATGAAGAAACATACAGAAGAAATCCTCCCACATCAAATAAATGAAAAGGTTTCTGCAAGAGACATTAGTCTCAATATGTATCCTGTCAAATTTTCCTTACCTGATGAGTCCCATACCACCCCAGTTCTCTACCAGCCAATGGAACTGCCAGCAGGAAGTGGACACAACAACGTGGAGAGAACTGGATCCAGTCTTGGGGAAAGCAGTGGCGTCTACAGTCTGGCAAGTGAAATGCCCAATCAATGTCAGGAAAAGACCCCTATTGGATCAATGGACTCACTCATCAATGCAACATCAACTGATGAAGAAAGGGACTTGGACCAGCTAAGGGCCGAGTATGAAAAACTTCTACAGAAAAGAAAGTCTAACATCAAATCAGAAAGAAATGGACAGAAAGATAGTCCCATAACCTCAGATACCCATGTGGAAAACCAAAGTGATACAGAGAGTAAGGTGTCTCTGCCTGAAGCACATGGAATGATGAATGGATACAAGAGTCCCAACTCAACCAGTAGCTCTGAACTGGATGGCTTTGTGCACGGGTACTACAGCAAAAGTTGGGATAGACGAGACACCTCTGTGGAAATCCTGGAAGCCCAGGTAATGCATGGGATTGGGGAGACAGATGCATTACTGAATTACTTGGATGATGATCTCCCTCTAGAATATTGGAACTCTCACAAGAGATCCTTTAATGGCCAAAGATCCAGTGAGCAACCTGAAGAGAGGACAGAAGCATCTGCGAGCAGAATTGCAGATCCAACAACACCGCCAAAGCCTTCCCGGAAAAGTCCAAGAGCCTCAATGAGGAAATCATCGACCTCCCCATCCTCTCTAACCACTCCAAGCCAAGTGACCCCTCCACCTGTCCAGCGAGTTGTGACACCACCAGCATACACTCTGTACCCTCCCAAATCTCCCAATGAGCCCACTGCTAGCACAGAAAGATATCGTCCAAGTGAACATCTGAAGTTTCTGAAAAGGGTCAGGGAGAATGTGGTCAAGGCTACTGCTCATTCCCCCTCCTCAGCATCCCCATCACCAGCTTCATCACCTTACCCAAGTCCACTATCTACTCACACAGACATAGGAGGGCCATTGACATCTGCCTTCAACATGGAGAGGGAAGAGATACTGTTTCTTCTCAAAGAGTTGAGGGAAACACGAAGGTTGTCACAGTCAGAGATAGCCAAGGCAGAGGTGGATTTACTCCCCTCGAGGAGATGCTATTCAGCTGGAGACACCAGCATGCAGGCCAGAGACGCTTTCAACAATCACCCAGGAAGTGAGGATTCCAAGGATCAACACACCAGTAACAATGAGCTGCCTGCTGATCCTGATGTCAAAGCACCAAACACCTCCAGACCTGAGGAAGTAAGTAGCCTATCCTGTCTCTCTTACATTACAGTCAGTAGAATTTCGCCATTAGATTTGTTCAATATGATCAACCATGTTCTTTATGATACCTGTTGTAGTTTCTTGTGTGTGAGAGTAAATTCATTAGCATATCATTTGAGTAGATTTTTAATTACCTGGAATTTTAGACAGTGGTCAAAAGTGGTTTCAGTTGTATGACCAAGTTTGCCCACTTTTGATTATTAATGTGTAATCTGGAGAAGAATTATTTTATAGAGAATGTGTTATCAATTTGTCAGGTTAATATCAGTCTAGAAAGTTCTCTGGTTATCTTTCATCTCATAAAATCAACCTCTGTCGAGCCTTTTTTTTTTTTGGAACATCGAATGTAATATCTTTATCTTATCCATGCACTGTCTCATCTCTGTTCCTGCATTTACCTTAGGAACTCATCAACAGGGAGATTGCATCATTGCGTGCTGCTGCATCAGTTATCAAGCCATCAGTGCTTTCATCACCATCCGAGGAGGAGGAGGACAGGGAGGAGAATCCATTCGAGTCTGGTGGTTCTCCAAGCAAACCAACATATTACCAACTCTATGGTAACCCCACCGGGTTAGCATCATCAACAAGTAAGGAGCCATATAAGCCAGCTAAATCGCGCTATGGGTATACCCTCTACGATGATGTGACATCTCCCATGACAAAGACATTTCCCCCTGCATCGTCCTCTGTCTCTAATAGAGCCCCTCCACCAACGACATCGACACCCCTTCATTCCAGTGGAGGTGTCCAGCTACAGCAGTATACCCCACTACGGAGCACAGGCCTCTCAACAAGCCTCCCTTCCCCTCCCAGTCAAAGAAAACCTTTGTTACCAAGTGGAGTGTATCTTTCTGCTGCTCGTCACAAGAGTACCAGTGCAGCACTTCCAGGAGCACGTACCCCGCCTGGTTACCGAGGAGCTCTAGGGAGCCAGGTGAAGATGTCTCCACCAAAATCCAACATCAGACATCGTCGACACCAATCGGGGAAGACGTTCCAGGAATTGCCAACAGTGAAGGAGTCCAAACTTGGTGAGTATCACAGTAAGATGATGATTTTTTTTTTTTGCTTTCTTACTGTTGACAATTATTTGAAGATGCCCAAATCCTGTATGTCCATTTGTAAGAAAACTACAAAGTTAAAGTTTGCTAAAGCATGAGGATTACAAACTTGACTGATGGTAGAGATACATACCTGTTGTGCAATGAATACTTTGGATACCGTGATACGATGTGAACAGTTTTGTCATACACAAGTACAATGACATCAACTCAGAAAAGAAGACCTTCATAGCACTCATTTGGTACCTCTGTCAGCAATAGAAGAACATACTCTATAGCTTGCTATTTTCAGCTGAACTCATCTAATGAAAGATAAGTCATGAAATAACCAGACATACATTGTATTTCCAATTTGAAATTGGTGTTGCATGTACAGAATGGAAATTTTCATTGAGATTAAGATTGATCTTTGATTTGATCACTGCCATCTTTGGATGAAAACCATTTCATTTTTTTATTTATTTTTATTTTTTTGTCTGCTGTTCTGAATTTGACATCTTAATGCATATTGTTCTAAAATTTGGCATTTCCTAATGCTTTACACCATTTCATTGCCTTTATGATTGACTGCCGTTGGATGTGACATTTTCAACAGAAATGCCGAAAGGAAGCATTGGTAAATTGTGATTGAAGTGTTGTGGTGTGAGCAAAGTTTCTCTGAATTGTGACAAAGCATTACCTCAAACCCCCAATATTGTGTTCCTTTGCAGATATTAATTGTTAATTTATTTTGTATCTTGATTTTTTTTTTTTGGCCTCTTACCAATGAACCTGACAAATCCCTTTCCACTTTTATGTCACTTTCTACAACTTTCAGTAAAATTTGATGTTTTTTCGTAGTTCCAGGTAAATGAAATAGTATATGTGATTGAGTAGTGCTGATATACCTCAAAATAGTGTAAAATACAAAATTTAACTGCAACTTCATATACCAGTAATATTTGTTCAAATTACACTCATCTGCGGGTCATGTAGATCAGGACACAAGGACTGCTTCTTTTACTTTTCAACATTCAGTGTTACACTACTATGCTACTTGAGTGTATTCAAGATAGAATTTCTGGATGACATACAATATAGTTTGAGATGTACAATGCACACTGTGGTGCATTAGTACATGCCTGAAGATACAGTGTACAAATACAAAATCACATTCACACCATAAAATATACAAACAATCGTACATTGCATACATGATTTCTCTCAATGACATAGAGATATCAGGGTGATACTGTACATATTTCAGTGCAATGAAACAGTGACAATGAAAGATCAAACAATAAGGACTAAGTTTAACTCACACTCTACCACAACCATAATACCCACAGGTTGGGTATCATGAGACAGTGATAACAAATTTTTAATGGTACATTATAGATAGATGTTTCATCATGATCTCTGTTATTTTGCGATCAGGATTATCTCCCCACCAAACAGCTTCTGGCCTGTACTCACTGGGTGTCTTTTAGGAAAAGGTCATCATCTACAGAACAAGAAACGTAATTCTCTGCCTCTGTTTTGGCTGCATCGTTAAAATGTTATGTCTACGAGATACTGCAGTTATAATGTAATCACACATCATATCATTACCCAACATGCTTAAGTGAATACTTGTTCTTCACTATACACTCATAAAGATAAACTGTTGAACAGTACTTGTATGTTGTCATTTGAAAAAGAGAAGCAGATCTAGATAAATATTTTATCATCTGCACATAAAACAATGGGCACAATTTGTGGTTATAGTGGCGATTGCTGGACATTTGTAGGCCATCAGCATAAATGTTGTCTGTGTTTTGTCGCTAGTACTGTTGTCCACATACTTGTAATCTTATTTATTTTCATTCCCAAGGTGCTGTGACGTTCATTTGAAGCACTTTTCCTGGTACTTCCTTTCTACATTTCCATTGAAAAGGTTTTTAATTCAGAATAGCAGTTAGAAAAAAAAGTAGATATTTTAAATGCAGCAAATTTACAGGATGTAGGAATTAAAAGATGAACCAATCAAAATGCAGTAATTCAAAGCTGTGGCAATTCCAATGCAACATGCATACAAATCAGATGGACAAGTTTTGTCTAGCTCATTTTGTTTCCTTTTTGTTTTCTTTTTTTTTTTGCTTTCACACTTTTTAGTAAACACCGTTTTTATTCATAATCACTTCATGCTTTGATTGTTCTGACATGTGCGATACATGAATGTAAGATTTAAACTTCCATCTTCATGTTTAAATAGTGCTGATGTCTTCCAATAAAGTTACTTGTGTCGTCAGCTAAACAGGAATTTTACTGCTTCAAAAGAGTTGCGCTCTCCCTCTCATGCAAACGTCCTGAATTTAGGAACATACATGTGGCTCTTATGCTGCAATAAAATGTCATGAATAGGAAATGTAAAAGTGTGGAATTTTCCTCGGTGTTAACCTAGTTTTCAAGGTGACATCCAGTTGCCATCATACATAGTCTTTCTGTGTTGAAACAATTATTTCAGAAAAGGCATCTCTCTAAAGTACCTTGGATTACCTCTTCATGATTTCCCATAATGCCTTGCAAGGGGAGCAATCACCCTTGACAATGTGTTTACACATAGCTCCATGGTACTCACCTGTGCAAGTGTCATTGTATGTTGCTGAAGTCATCATATTATGAAACACAATATTCAGTAATTCCATTGAAAATTTACCATTGTTGCACGCTAAGTGTATTATTAGAAGAAAAAAATCATATTTGGAAAACACACACTTCAAGCTCACTGTTCATACCACGCATAATATATTCCATAAGGAGGATGTAGATCACTGTGTTGACATCATTCCTTCACTTTTGACCCTTGGTACTGTAAAAGTTGTTATTTAGGCATACACAGATTTTTTATTTATTTTTTTTTAATTTGGAGGGGCAGACATTTTTGCGAAATGTTGTTTTTGCAATTTGACACTGAGGCTATCGTAAGTGTACAGTCGTGTACTAATGACTGTCCATTTGTTGAATTAGCGGCCAAACAGTGATTTGCAAAAGTCCTGTAAAATTAAACCTTCGTGACAGCTTTTACAGTACTGTATACATCCTCACAGTCTGTTTTTAGCCACAGTACCTGATAATATGTCCAGTCTGTACTATTTGGACTTTCGGAAGTCAATGTATGATATATGCAAGCGTTTATCTGATATTTGTCTTAGAATGAAACTATATCCAATATTACCATTAATTATGATGATAGCTAGTTTTTATCTAGCACATTTTGTATTTGTTAAGTAGCTCAATGCGCTTTCCAGACTATTATTATTACTGTCTATTCTGTCACCATGCCAATTTCCATGTGCAGCCTTTTGACTGCTTTGTATTCAATATTCTGAGATTTTGTTGAGATGGATTTTGTCTGAGTATACAAATTTGTAATTCAGAGTCATCACTCTTCTGCTTCCTCATGATTTCCTCTCCTTTTTGTTTTGTGCACACTATCGTTTGTTTACCTGTTCACTCAAAAAGTCTGGTCTCGTCCTGAATGTCAGCTTGTGGCCGAGAAGGCAATTCAAACTCTGGTGTCTGAGGTAAAAGCACTCAAAATGACCGGACAGTTCGGCAATATTAAAGCCATATAGGCTTACCAGTTTGGCTTTACCGTATGGTGTTCCCCTTGAGCAGAGACTAACAGTAACCTGATCCCCCCTCCCCCCCCCCCCACCATATATTTCATATGATGCCTCAGTGCAGTAAAGTAAAAGGTACAAGTGAAACTAATTACCATACAAACATCAATCTCCTTGGTTTTGATTGCAAATCACACATGTTGTTAATTTCCATCGAGCATTGCACATAATGGCATGCAAAAGTGGTGTGTGAAACGATTTTCCTTTTTCTTTCATAGTCCACCATATTTGTGGTATTGCTTTTACTTTTCTTTTTGATGGATGTGAACATTCATTGTTTACTTTTCTTTTGCTTACATAATCATCGGGAGAGAAAGTATAAGGACAGACACAAGAAGAGAGAAACACAGTACAGCTTCACAAAATAAGTATCATTATTTATTGCTTGTTCAAGGAGCTGTACGATCATGTATTTTCTTCCGGATGTTCATTTACTTTCTCCCCCGTGTGATTTACAATACCTTCTTTGTGACAAAAATCCAGGCCTGTTCTCCTGTCAATGTTCTGGCTGAACCTGGACATGCTCACCGCTCTGTAGCAAGTTTAGAAATATATTCCCCCAATAATTTCATTCATTTTTTGTATTCATAAGTCCTTTAATACTTTGACAACCTTAAGGATTTCACAATCCAGCATAGGTTTTGGGTGATTTTTCCATATTGACTTCAACAAAATTTTCCAGCTGAAGTTGTTTTCCAGCATTTATCTCCAAACATTTCCTCCAGGCGTTAGATTATTTATGTTGCTATATTGCATTATGAGAATTTTCACTACTATTTGAAAAATGATATGTAAAAGAAATATGTCATCTTACACCATTGTCTAAATGTATCACTATTTAGTCAATATTTAAACACCCTTCTTCTGCAGGAGAATATCTTTTTTCCCCTTCGTAACATCCTGCTCACTGCAGTAACATATTAAGCTGCTGGCTACATGACATCTCCCTGATCTATCCCTTTAAGAGTCACATGTTGAAATACTGTCTTATTATTCATTAACCTGTATATCTCTTCATCCATTTGTACATGTGCTTCTATATCTGTCAATGTATCACCCTATTTGTCATCTGTGTTTCTTTCTCTTATTATCATTGGTATAAAAGATTTGGATCGCAGAAATCTCTACTGTGCCTTATTGCTGCCTTTAACAAATTGTGCTCCACTGTTGCAAAACTTGATTTTCAAAGCTTGTGTTCACAACCATTTAGCGCTTACTTCACCGTGGATATCATTTGTGATAATCTGAAGTTGTGTGTAGCTATCAAAAATTTATATGTTGCATATATAGTGATTTGCTGCTGAAATGCCTCAACATCATGTTGCTTTACTTAAAGGGTGTGTACAGTTCTGGTCGAGGTGAGGATTTAGCTTTTAACGTTTTGCGAGAAATTCAGAAACCACTCTATGAGATGTCAAAGAGCATGCAATTCTAAAGGGTATCAAAAGTTTATTTGATGAAAATCGGTTTTGAAATGGCTGAGATATCCAAAAGCAAGGTGAAACAAAGAGATCCTAATAAAGTTGTGGCCTGTCGCCTTTCATTATTATCATTTTTTGGGATATCTCAGCCATTTCAAAACCAATTTTCATCAAATAAACGTTGAATCCTTCTTAAAATTACATGCTCCTTCATATTTCATAAGAGGTTTCTTATTATCTCACTTAGGAATGTTCAAAACATGAATCCCCACCTCAACCAGTACTGTACAGCCCCTTTAAGATATATCAAGTAAGCAGCTGTCATGCACATGATATAGGTCTTAGGATATGAAGACAAAGTGTACTGGAGTACTGTGTGCCAGTTTTCATCCAAGCAGATCACATGATAATTTTGGCTACGCCCAGTCATTTTAGACTTTTTAATTAGCCCGATTGCTTCTCGTATTGCTCAAATTCCTTGAGCTTCCAGCAAGAACAGAATTGCACATTCTTCTCTAATTCTGTCATAGAGAGTGAAAAGAGCTTGACATATTACAATATTAATTTTTAAAATCAAGTGTAATGTACTAGTGGAGAGAATTGATTTCTCTATCATGAAAAAAACAACAACTAAAGCTTCATTTCACCAGTGATATTTTTTGTAAAGAAGTATCTGTGAAATCTATTAAAAGATACAGTTTTAAATAAGAAGACCTCCACTTGAAGGGAGAGTTAGTTTCTAACATGAACCATTATCTAATGTTTAAGAAAAACAAATAAATTGACATACTGTGTTTCATGACCCCTGTATTTCTGTCACTAACTTTATATTATGAGTATATATTCAGTGTAGTCCAAATTATGATTAATACCATGTGCACAAGAGTATAATATTAACATGTAATAAATGTTTATATGGTGAAAAATGTATCAAGTTTTTATTCCTGCATAATTCACATAATCATGGGATTTAAAATGTCAAAAACAATCGCTTGAAATAAGTAGGTTTATGAATCTTAGTGAGTCTGCAGTATTTTGCTGTCACACTTCCATTCATAAAGACCCTCTCATCAAATATTTTGGAGATGTGCATATAGGAGCATGCAAGCTCTGTTTGATTTAGAAGCCAGTCAGTCAAATAGGCATGAAACGGGGATAAAATTGCACAGGGATTGTAAAATCATAGGTGTGAAGACATATAGGTTACTTCTTGGCTACAGTCACATAGGAGCTTTAATGGGCTTTGTACAGAGGAAGTGCACAGCAAGATATGGTGTGGTAGCTGGGTTGGGAGAAATTGTTTCTCAAAAAGTCAGAATTTTGTAATTTTTTATGTGGTTTACACAATAAGGGTTTTCTTGGTTGTAACTGAAGAGAATGCCAGTGGCAACCTCAGATGGACAGCAGAAAGTCAATAATGTTGTCACCAGACAATTGTGCACATTGTTGTACCTGGTGGAAAAATTATTTTTAGGGGTTATCTCTCACAAAACATACCATCAAATAAATGGTAAATGGAAAGATGGCAATATGAGTACAGGGGGGTTTTCTGCATGTTGCATTTCTCTTTGATGCCTGTTTAAAGAAGCAAATTCCTTTATTTAACAGTGTAAAGAGTTGTGGTTCTAGAAAGAAAAGAATCATCTCCTAGCAACCACTGGCAATTACATTACAAAGCAAAACACAATCTTCTAATACCATGTCACAGCCACTTGCATCCTGTTGCATCCCATCGTATGACTGGGGCTTGAGGCATTGATTTTGTGTAGAAAACAGGCTCGAGCTTCTAGATATAGCTGATGTAGTACAATGTAGTTGGACAGTATTGGGCAGAATGTTAATTGCTTCCTATGGTGCATTTTTTTTGCTTTCATCATCAAAAAGTCATTATTTTCAAGAATGCCCAAGTCTGATGTGGATGTTTGGGATCATTTAATTATGGCTTGCAAAAAAAGTTGCATCAGTAGGGGTCTGTGGTACATTTATGATTAGAAAAGCAATGACTACTAGATAGCCCATTCATATGTCCTGCTCAGATGAGCATACTTTACATGTTATGTGACATTTTTCTTTCTTAGGATTTGTTTGCATAAACATCCTCATAAAGCATGAATGAAGGTTAGAGCTTTGACAAGTAAAATTTTTTTGAAACTTGATCATTCTTTCACTTTCACAAGTTTCTGTAATCTAAGGTTCCGGAAATCTGCATCAGTGATAGTTCATATTCAACCAATAGATATTAAGTCGGATCTAGTCTTGTGTATATAATACTAGTACTGTCACTGCTTCACTTCAATTTAATCAGTCCAGTAGTGAGCTGGGATGACATCTTGAAGCTCTTTGTATCCAATAGAAAAGACACTTTTTGAGTATGAACTGTTCATTAATATAACAAAAGCTGAGTAAATGAATAGATTTGTGGACACACATGCCATTATTAAGTAGGTACATATATCATCAACTTGTATGTATCATGTACACATGTGATGATTACATACAGATTTGTACATTGTATGTGCAAGCCATTTCTGTAGATCTCACTCTCTTGATGGTTATTGTCTTTGTTGCAGATGGCTCACTTCAACAACTTTGATCCCAGCATCAACCAGCAGCCAGAAGAGGAGGGAGGTTGGAGGTAACCATGACAACACCAATCAGATTTCAGTAGATATAAAAACATAGCCTTTGCTAGCCGCAAACTGCAGCACTCCAAATCTATCCTTGCTTTGTGTGGCTGATGTTACTTTAATGCTAAGGCAGCTACATGAATCAGTATGATTATTTATGTTGGATGCTTTTCATAGTGTTAGGTTGCAAACAGTATATTTCCCATAACTTTGTAGCTATGAGGAAGTTCATAATATGGCTCATTGCAAAATTTCCAAGACATTATGGTGTATTGTGAAATTTTGCAGTCCCTTACAGTTTGCTAGGTTTGATATACTATTTTGTGCATGAACATGCACAGATAAGACTTTATTAGGTGTCTACCAGTAATTGTGTGATGGTACTGCTGGTATTGTTCTAGGCCAATTACCCCCTAGACAATTACCCCAGACCCTTCCCCTAACCCTAATCCTGATACAGTACGTACCTATAGGAATCTACAAACTTTAACCCGTTTTTTCTTAAATGTTAACTTTCCATCGATATCTCCGCAGATACGAGGGGAGGGATCGCAACATACTTCTACTCAGCAAACAGCATGGTACCAGCCACCCTATAAATAGCTACACAGGTATCGGCATCATCAAAGCCCCGGCCAGGACGGTGTACAACTACCTCAAAGACCCCACCAACAGGCAGCTGTATGACCCCATGCTCAAGGTAATCTTAGCAAAGGTTGTCTGGTTACCATGAGAACATGAATCATATTCATATACATAGATCAGTAGCAATCATACTCTCTAGTCTGGAACTGTGGTGTAATTTCCAAGCCATGGTTTATAGGAAGCAAGTGGGCCATGTACAAACTCTACTGGAGTCAGAGAACATATATGACCATTTTGGAAGTTATTTCTCTTGAAGCTGCCTCATGTAAAACCATATTATCAAACCCTGAAGGTGTTTGTGCCAACTGTAACAAATCGTGTAATAAAAGTGCTTATTTTAAAAAATGAGGACACTCTTTTGTTGACAGAAAGAAAGCAGTCTTCTGAACCTGCTAAACAAACATATATTGAAAAGCAGAGATACAATGTATGTGAAATCCTTACCTTGTATGTGAATTCACAGAGGGAATACTTTTACATGGAATTAGAACAGTCACAGAGAGATTGATTCAATTGAAAGACAAATATAAGTTTGAAAGCAAGCAAGTGGAAAAATAATAGGCATTTTTAAAATAAAATGTGATAATAGAAAGGATGGCAGTGATGGTGAAACTTGGGATAATGAAGGTAGCCAGTGAGGATGGTTATGATTAAAGTAATGGTGATGAAGATGATGATGATGATGATGATGATAAAGATGATGGTGATGGGGAAGATGATGGTGATGAAGATGATGATGATGATACTAATGATGATGAACCTTAAAATAGTTAAAGCATTAAGAATGATAATGAAGAGGAGAATGACAGTTGTGACAACATCTAGGATGAGGATGAAAGAAATGGTGGGAATGTTGTTGATGCTCCTTTGGTGTCTTGTTACATCCTCTGTTTCCCCTCTTAAAGACTTAACTATCTGCATGCTCAGTGAGACAGTTGCAGTGATGTGATTATTTGTATGATTTATTTAAATACAGGAAGTGAAGATCAAGAAGGACTTTGGGGATGGGCTGCGAGTGGTTTACATGGTGTTCAAGACGGACCATTGCCTCCTTCAGCACCCCAGGGATTGTTTGCTTGTCATCCAGACACGAGAGATGGTGAGATGCTCAGTCACAACTTTCCTATCTCCTCATGTATTTGTTTTTGTTATTGTTATGACTTTTGTATAAACAGTGTCAACTAATCTGTCCCTCCTTCTGGTTAAATATATGTTCGTCCCAGAGTAATGTTAAGTTCAACCAATTAATGTGCATATTGATTGAAAATTGACAAATCTGGAAACACAGGAATTTTATATACAGAATATGCCATGTATTTCACAAGCATACTATTTCGCAAATTGAGACTTGTAAAACAAACTTGCTAGTGGTCAAATTTGTAAATAAGAACCATATTCATTGAATCAGAAAGAGGCATTTTCAAGAGCAAAGTTAGCAGTATCCTACCTGAGAAAAAGGTAGACAAAGCATTTTGTTACATTTTGTTGCAATTTGAAAAAGTTTATTCGACTTACGAAATTTGTGAAAATCAAAACTTTGCCCAAAATATGCTGCATATTCATTTTGTAAAAGGAGGCATATCAATTAGCCTTTGAGACATTATTTTTATGTTGTTTTTTTAAGTTATTTAGCTCATAGATGCTCATGAGATGTGTGAAATTTTGGCAAAAAGGAATTATAAAATGTGAATTGTTACCTTTCTTGTTTGTTTTTACCCAAGGGTCAGCAATAGGTTTTATCAGTGTTCCCAGTGTTGTGGGGAAACTTATCTTTGGGTATAAAGTGCCTTCTTGAGAAATACATCTTGCAGTGGAACATAACATTGACGCTTGTACATTATTGTAACACATTACCTATAAAAATTCGCTGTCACACACTGTCATAAGTTCTGTCTTCATATCGTATCACACCATTTTCACGTGAGAAAAAAAAAATTGTTGTTTTTGAAACAGGATGGCAGGTTTTTCCTGGTTGCATCTTCCATTCACCATCCAAGGATTCCTGCCAGAAAGAAAATTGTCAGAGCAGAGGTGAGAGACTTAACTATAGAAAGTGATTTGTGTGTTTTAGGTATTCAAAGATATATATATATATATATATTTATGCCTCCGCCACGAAGTGGTGCCGGAGGCATTATGTTTTCGGGTTGTCCGTCCGTACGTACGTACGTCCGTATGTACGTCCGTACGTACGTCCGTACGTCCGTCCGTCCGTCCGCTTTCGTTTACGCGATAACTTGAGTAATATTTACTGGAATTTTACCAAACTTGGTCCAAGTATGAAGTATGATGGGGCAATTATTTGATTAGATTTGGGTGAAATCGGCTAAAGGTCAAAGGTCAAGGTCAAATCATGAAATTGTATCCGTTTACGCGATAACTCAAGACTGGATGGAGCAAATTTCACCAAACTTTGTTGGAGGATGATGTATGATGGGACAATTACTTGATTAGTTTTTCAGTGAAATCGGACGGAGGTCAAAGGTCAAAGATCAAGGTCAAATCCTAAAATTTATCTGTTTACGTGATAACTCAAAACTGGATGAAGCAGCTTTCACCAAACTTGGTCCAAGGATGATGTATGATGGGACAATTAGTTGAGTAGATTTTAGTGACATTGGCAAGAGGTCAAAGGTCAAAAGGTCAAGGTCAAATGCTACAAATGTTGCAATTTCCCCCATATCTATGCAATGCCCAAAGGTATTTTCTTGAAACTTGGTGTGGACATGTACTACTGCGTAAAGATTCTCCAGAGAGAGTTTCATGTCATAAGGTCAAAGGTCAAAAGGTCAAAGGGTAGGTGAAAATGTTGCAATATCACTTTTCTTGCAAATGGTTCAATGTATCTTTGTGGAATTTGGTACATATGCATGTACTGTCTGGCAGGGATTATCTAGGGAATTTAGGGGTCATGGGTCAATAGTCAGGGGGTCAAAGGTCAAGGTCAACTCCTCAAAATTTTACTATTTCCCTCATATACTAGTATATGCAATGCTTGTATAATTAGTTTCAAAACTTAATACATGCATTACCTAATGGAGATTCTCCGGGAAATTTCCAGCCAGAAGGTCAAAGGTTAAGGGTCAAAGGCCAGGTTTCAATGCCCCCCCCCCCCCAAAAAAAAAAAAAAAAAAAAAAAAAAAAAATTATAGCAAACCCAGTTCAAGACATTTCTGACAAACATGTCATTTCAATATTTTGCCAGTTATGTGAAACTGTCATGGATCACACATTGTGAAGACATTGTACTATACGCCTATTGGGAGAATCATGCATTATGGCGGAGGCATCAGTCGCCATAGCGACATTTCTAGTTTTTTATGTATGTGATATGAACAGCATAGCAAAAATGTTGATTTAGGGGTTCAACATGTCGCTTAATAGGTATCACTTGGAGTATACTGTATAACCGGAAATGTTCGAGTGCATTTTGATTTCACAAATTTCACGAGAGCCAAGATTCGCAAATTAAAATGCACACAAAAATTCTTGTCGACTCTATGTGCACTGAATGCCAGTGGCAATGCACAAAAATATTATGCCACGAAAAAGGCCATTAGCTCCAATTTGCGAAAATATCTTGCTTTCCAGTACTTCCTCTCCTTGTGCACACACTCATGGCAAGGTAATGATTTTGAGTGAGTGGGTATATTTTCTTAATCCTTGCATAAACACACACGGTGACACACACTTGGCCATGTGCAGGATTTTTTTTTTTCCAGGTTATAAGAATTCAGGCGCATGTCATTCACTGGTGCAATTTGTGGTAGCCTGATTGTTATGAACAAATTCACAGAATTCATGTAACTGGCCTAATCCCTTCTATATACAGACATTCTGTGAAGATATAGAGAATGTACACAGGTACTTCCTGGTCCGTGGTGGCACAATGTAGCTGATGCCTGTGATTCAATTGTTATCCCCTCTTCCCCAGGTCTTGGTGGCAGGGTTCTGTATCCAAGCACTCATGTCCAGTGGCACAGAACACTGTCGAGTGACGCACCTGACCAGACTAGATCTCCATGGAGACCTACATCCCAAGCTCATCAACACACTGACCAGCCGACAGCCCCTGTGCATTGCGGACCTCCGGAGTTTTATAGAGATCTAGATCAACCACATTTGTGTGCAAAAATGTGTGGCTGCTCCTTTCAGCTTGCAGATAAGAATATCAGATTCTCTTCAAGCACATGGACTTGAAGTCTTGGTGCATATTTGGTTATACATATATTCAAGATCATGAGCTACAGTTGAATATGGGTCTGAATTGTTTAAGGAAATTTCACCACATTTCTTTCAGTGACTCTGCAAAATTAGGTAGAAATCATAATTAGCATTCAACAAAATCATGTCAGTTAAATTTGCTAGTACAGATACAATGTATGCAGGTATATTGGATGGGTACAATTCTCTATCATACGTGGTGTCTGCAATTTCATTATCAAATCTGTGGATTGTAGTTGTCATTGTTATGGAGCTATATGAAAGAGATAATCACTCAGCTGTATGAAGTGTCATGGTGCCAAGACTTGATTGATTCAGGAATAGGATAAAAGATACCCCCACCTCTTCATAAGAGAAAAAATGAAAAAAAGCCTTCTCAAAGCTTATTATATCACATAATTGCTATTGGCAGCCTTCCAGCTGTTAACCATGACCGATTCACTCTTCAATAGAGCACCCATTCTTCACAGTCTGGAAGGGATCCAACATCATAATATCCTGTTGAGTTTGGTTTCATCCTATCACATTTTTTCCCGGGAGTCCCTTCCTAATGTATGTAGCTGCTTTGCTCCTCACACCTTGTTAGGCCTTATACAGTTAATGTGGGTGTTATTGTTATTTAATAATACTCCAGGGCATGATGTTAAAACTTCTTCAGATGTTGGCAGTGCAGAAGTAGCCATGATATATCAATCATGTTTCGTCTGACCTTATGCATTTGTGAGTAATCTCACTTTGTATTGCTCTTTTTAATAATTTTTTTTTTTTTACTTGGAACATTGAGTTATGTACTGTCATTGTTTTAAATCATAAATTCTGATAACAAAAAAAAAATGGTTTAGAATTAAGAACACATTGATAAAGAGGGAGCTTTGAGAAGCTGATGTCGCTACTCATTTCCATCTCTCTGTAGGAAGACTGCGTCCTCGGCGTTCTGGCTTTCTCTCAAGATTATGACAATTTGTTCGTAATTTTCATGATTGTTCTGTAGATGGAGTAGTCAACAATCAGCAGCAAATGCTTGCTCTATTTTTAGTTACAGGTTAAAAAAAAGATAGAACTCTGTCTACAATTGTATTTCCAAGAAATCCTTCCAAGGCCAGACAGAACTTTGCTGCAAACGCCCTGCGCAAGCTCAATTATCAATCTTATTTATGTACTGCAATCATATGATTCTTTCACCTTGATTTCCAGAAAAGCTACCAGCTTCTAAATACTCTGCTTATATATGAATAGAGCAAATGAAGAAAAATGAGGTAAACTTCACCATGTGAATTACAATACTAACGAGAAAAAATACTCCTCAGTATTTCCCTTGGCTATCTGTGGCATTTCAAATCGAGTGAGTGTGAGAGCCTAACAGAAGAGTGTATGTTTGGAAAGAAGATTGTGCAATTTGCTGTACCAGTGATCATTTGCTTGATTTCTGCAATGTCAAATTGATACTCAAAACAATTTGGGAGAAAACTTAATGACACTTTATGGGCGTTTTCACATCAGCCCGATAAAAATCCAAGCTCGAGATATTCATTGCAATCACAAATTAGTGCGCTATTTCATTTCCTATTCACATCAGCCTAAACATTATCAAATAGCGCACTAGATCGCATTAAATATCCTGCTATTTCGGAAATTTCCCGAGTTGGACTCAAGAAATTTTCTCGATCAGAGCGATACAATTAGCGCGCTACTTTGTATTCATATTATCAAATAGCACGCTATTTCATGATTGGGTTAATTTCCCAAGTCTGAAAATAGCGCGCTATTTCGAAACATCGGGCTGATGTGAAAACGCCTTATGTGACTGGCCAACACTTTAATGACCTTCACTTTTAAGGTAATTTCCATATGAAAATTGTCCACCTGTGATTAAAGTAATCCATGTTTTATTCATGTTCTGGCAATTTTTCTGTATAATTTTTTTTGCAGCATTGCAAGATGAAAATTAAAACAAGATGAGAGGCTATTTTCTTCTGTGGCAATTCCACATTTTTTCATGTGAAATAGCTGCTCGTCTGAATTATTGGTAAATCAATTACATGATTTTGTTGATAAGAAAGTAAATCATTCATAATATTTTCTACTATGTGCAATCATTTGGTTTGAAGTTGCAAAATCTCTGCAAAAATTGAATTGCATAAAATGCATTCCTCATGTTTGAAAAATATGATGTGATTGGTCTTCCTGTTTGTAAATTCTTTATTATGAGATATATACTTGAATAAGTTGTGCCATAAGTCACCAATTTCTTATGAATAATTACTGAAAGATAAACATGTTATAATTCTGAGCCCAAACTGTGAATTTTGTTGGACCAAAACAGTATCCATTTGAAGTTTATCAGGTTTATGGTCAAATAGATATGGTCAAAAATTATGAGACTAAATTAGTCAAAGTTGTTGTCATTGACTCTCAAGATGTTATTTGGCAAACTTATTGAAGTACCCATGAAGCTGGACATGTGGCTTTAAATTACCAGGAAGTATTTCTCAAAGGAAAACAGTCACCTCCACTTCAGCATGACAGTTAGTTTTTAATTATGTAGACAAAGTGATCATTGAAGTCTGCCTACTGTGACTCTTAACTGAGCTCTTCTCTCGCCTTTTGCCTGTAAGGTAATGAAAAAAAAATGATGATCACGAACCTTGTACTGGTACTTCGTGATGATGCTAGAAATAAAGTATTCTATGATATGAGCGAGTTTAATGGACAGTCACCAAGTGTATATACAGAGCATGAAAGGAGTTGAAAACCAATTGTTTGATTCACAGTGCCCATTAATTTCCTTTAATTTCTGAATGATATTGAATGATACACGTCAGAGGACAAAATGGACATGACATGAATTATAAAAAAAAAGGGGGGAAAAAAAGAAATGCAAGATTACATCGGAAATGTAGAAATTCTCAGGGAACTACTGTATTGTGCATGCATGCATCTTCATTGAATGTACAATGTACCTATGACCTTTTGATCTCATGCATGTTTCCAACTGCCATTGCTTGATATCACATAGTTGAGAGCTAGAATGCCATTTACTCAACAGACTTTGTACAGAGTGCACCCCTTCTGGTTCTGCACTAAGAAAAGTTACCATGAACCTACAGGTATTGAAGTTGAACTTGTGCATTTCTGTACGGTTGCTGGGGGATAATTACTTTTGCAAATAAAAACATAAGGGTTTGTGTGTATATGGGGGTACTTTTGCTTCCTCTCTTTTTCTTTTAACTGCACAAGCTTTAGGTCATGCAATGTACTTTGTGATGGTTTAACATTGGAGAGAGTGTGGTAATCACACACGTGGTAAACACCTTGATTTATGTCTGCAGCTGATTGGTGATATCATATGGAATATGGAATTTGCTATGAATGTTCACTTTTGTACTGATTTCTACAGTATTTAGCCATTTTTGACCAATCTGCACAGTGCAGCAGTAATTAGTCTGCTGTCTCCTCACATACAGCATGTCTTGTTTGATATTTTGATCTTTATTCATTTAGCCACCTTCTTTTCTTTGTCAGGAAGTCAATACCAACCTGTGCATGTTTGCCTTACTTGGATGTGTGTTAGCGTGACTTTATATGCCAGTATACCCAAGTTTTCATATGGACACCTTTCTAGATTGTTGTACAGTGGCTGGAATGACTCTGTAGTCAAAATATAATGGTCTGACAAACTGGACTCTGATCATTGTTCCAAGGCTATACCCTCAACTGTTGCCCTCAATCATGGTAGTGGTAAAGAACTTGCTTCACATAATTTATGGTGCCCCTTCCAACTTCCTCCAAAGCTCACCATTTGATGTAGACAAATAATAAAATCAGCAAAACAGGCAGCAAGCTCATAGATTCAGCTGCACAATTATTTGTAAGATTTGACATTCGGGGCTGATTGAAATGAGAAAACGGTTCAGTAGATTCTCAGTTAATTAATAATTGTGAGCTCTTGTTGCATTTTGGGTCAATTTTAATCTGAATTTCAGGTTCTGCATGAATACACCTGTCAACTCAAAATCTCATCACTGACAATTTTTCTTTTCCGTCCCCGACTTTATACTTTAAGCTTATTTATTTATTTGACATTCCATGTGTATAAAGTGTATATATTTGGAGAAATATCAATATTTCTGTGTGAAATACTTAAATTCTTCTGGCCTAATTTGAAGTTTTATGTCAGGTAAAATGAGCCAACTCTCGTATTTATAAGTGTTTGGGTTGTATTTATTTATCTCACAGTGAATGACTGCCAAAAAGTGATTATTTTGTTTTCATCCTTGTCATTTTGTTCATGTGTCATATTCAAGATTTGTGTGCATGGTGTGAGATTATGTTCCATGTATTCTATAACCACAGTTACAGTACACAGTATTTGGATCATCAGGGCATGGTGCTATATATGTCTCTCCAAGAGTTTGTTGTGTTGAAGCCTCTGGTGGACTTTGTTGTTAATAATCAAAACTGGTTTATTTCCTGTACTGTGTAGTGTAAAATTTGGATACCATAATTGATTTGTGTTTGATCCATATATGTATTCATTTTCATGGATATCAGAGTTACAAGTGTGCTTATGTATTAAAACGAGAGAGACCAATTACAAACTGTCCTGATAATATTGTCATTGATTTGAGTCACTCATTTTGCACAAATGGAGCAAATGGTGAGCTGGGATGTTGAGAAAATGAATGTGCATTTACTATGTGCATTAGTGTGATTGTGTGAATGAACATGTGCCATGACTGGAGTCACATGGCTGCTCAAAGAGCTGAGCAAAGTACCACGAGACCAACAACTTTAATGCAAGTTCCCTCTGAGAATGCCTAGAGGTACAACTGCTACTGTTGGTGGACTCAACCCAAGGACCTTACTATTGAGAGTCCCTAATCCTTTCCACTGAGCAATGGCGGCTCCTCAAATAGAGCGGTACAGACTAATACGATAAATGGTGAGATACAATGTACTAGTATGTAGGTATGCTTGATACACTGTATACTGTATACTTTGTAACTCTCTCACACAGATCAAGATCATTCAAATATACATCATCTCTCCGAGTGACAAGAAAGAAAATACAGAAAGCAAAATGAGATATAGAAATCTTTGTATTCTTTGTTCTTTTTTTTTTAATCTTCAAAATATGGAAAGGGTTAAAACATTTGGGAAGAGGAGGTGAAATATTGCTACAGTGTTGCTTGATAATGGGGCAAGCACACAAGGCCACATTAAATGTACACACAAAGGCTGCTCTCTAAATTATATTGCAGTAGGATGCTGTAAATGCCACTAGTGTTTTACCCAAACAGTGTTACATACTATCAAAACACAGTTGCTTGCTACATTAAAGGCATAATTTACCATTTGCAGATGAAACAAAAACCCAGCATTAATGCTTTAAAATAGTTCTAAAATGTGAGTCAGGGATAGAAACAACCACTGTAAAAATTTGAATCCGTATAATTGATGTTAAGTATTGTTAAATACACAAAATGTGAACAATAGTTATGATAAGAACGTTTCCAGAGTAGTCCGTCTACAGTTACGGTTTATTGAGAAAAATACTGATATCTCCTTATACTTTAGGCTTTATTGTGAAAGTTTTATATGGTATGATGTTTTGTGACATAACAGACCTACACATATGCATCAAATGTGATATTTTGAACATTTTTGAAATCACTGCTCCCAAAGGTAAACAGGACCTTTAATTCAAATATACAATGTATGTGCACCTAACTTCCCACACTACAGCATATTCTCAAACACATGTTATAATCAGCAACAAATCACAACTCATTCTTGTCATTAGGTACATTCACACATGACTAACCTGAAACCATTGATATTGAATAGATTCCTGGCTTAAAATAAAGAAATATCACCCTGCTAAATGACACACAGGAGTACCAAAGTGTGGCACCATAGCCATTCATAGCCATGGAAACTGGTTCTAAACAACCTCACATAGCCTGAATATCTGTGAACAGAACTGTTGCTAACCATACCCGTAGCCAGTTCCAACCCACTGCCCAAAGCCTTGTGCAAGGATATCTTGTTTGGAACCAGCACTGAGCTACCAGTGTATAACAAAAGATTGTGACATCATGATTTCAGTAATGTATACACTGTATTAGGAGTTCCGAGTAAGCTATCAAAATGAGGTGAAGTTGAGTATTTTGCTGATGTACTTAAAGCTCTCTTTGCTACTTTGAGGACCATTCTCATTTCCGAGTTTATTGCACAGGACTATTACACATTTGCACATTCTGACAAATTACATTGTACCACTAGTACATGTATGCTTGTGTGCTTCGATAACTTTCACATAATGGCTGTTCTGAGAAAATGAGCTACCACATCATAACCTAACTGCACTCTTACCTCAGTTTACAGCAAATTTCTGCACTACTGTCAAATCCATGCATGCCCTCTTATTACAAAATTGTCACACAATAATTGTACAGTTCAACAGCAAACATGTCAACTTGGTGTTCCTTGGTCTCTCTCCTTTTCAACTAATAGTCACACATTAAAGGTGAATTTCCTTTATATTATTGAGTAGCGAGTGATGGAAGTACTTATGGTTCCTTCTGAAAAATTACATCACAAACTGAATAAACAGCGAAGAGCATACATATAGAAGAGTTATAACAAATGAGGAAAGCAACCCTAATGTGAGGACATGTATTCTGAACTTTTTAGCAGCAAAGCTCATGTCATTCCCTTCTCTGACAAATTTCTAAATAGAATATGGCAACATGACATACATAAATGTTTGTGCTCATGACTGTAAGTACACAAGAAATGTGAATAAAACCGCATACAACATGCATTAAATTAGAAAGGAAGCCATTGTTGTCTGGTCTGAAGTAAATGCCAATAGTGGTCCTATATTCACATTAGGGTTTAACAACAACAGTGGAAGTATAGATAAAACTATCAATAAACACAAATTTCATGAGTACACATGTCCGTGTGCAAAGAAGTATAAATACATATGATATATATTAACATATGGATGGATAAATGAACATCTAAAAAAACAGTCAAGCACTGTACACTTGAAATTTTGAGCATATATGTGTAAGGAAACAACATACAATTAAATGCAATAAATACACAGTGTAATTGTACAATCAGAAACAAACTCTGGACCATGCATGCTTTGGTGATCACATACTGAAAAAGCAGAGAATCGAAGGAGAAATAGATCCCCATTATTTGCACACTACTACATGGGCATATCTAGCACCTACAGGTCGCGTGAAGTTTACTACTAAAACTGTAGTTGCCTAGTGGTGATTTGCACAGCATCTACCACACATTGAGGGGTTAAACTTAATTACTTGATTCAGACCATGTAACATAATGTACCTGGAAGATGCTTTCAGCCCTCAGAGCAAGTAAGGAAATTAACAGGATAACTCCACTTCTATTGGTAAACCCAAAGATTGTTGAAGCCAAGACACTGAATGAAGCAAAGTCCAATTTAGTGTACCAGTGTACAGTCAAAAGCTTATACTACGGTCTCCACAAAGCTCAACTTACTCATAAAGCGTTGACTGGATTTGAATCAAGTCGTCAGTTAACCAGCTCGCCATGGATGCATGATGGCATCTGGTGAAAAGTTGATTTTCAATGCTGGTATATATGTATATCCGCGGTATATGACAAAACTTGAATGGGAGCATTTTCACATTGATACAGTATGTCCCAAAAAAATTACAATCAGATTTTTGCATTGAAAACTTCCAATATGATTAGACTGTCTAAATGCTACTTCAGGGTCTTAAAATATAACATCTGAGCTGTATTTTGAAAAAAAAAAACAAACAAACATTCAATTTGGTTAAGTTGGCACAGAGAAATCTGGATCTTTGTGAAGCACATCATGGGTCTGATTCTTCCAAATTTAGCACTCATGGATCTCTTGGTAGAGCATAATGTGTGAACACAAAGGACAGAACTTGGACGGAAGGGATTCCTGACATGTTCTACAAAACTCCTCATTTCTCTTTGACCACTGAAGCAAATCGGATGGGGTTTTCAGTAAGATGTGGGCAATAAGTTATAGTTTTATACCCTGAAATTTTATTTGGATTGATTCACTATTTATAAAGTTACCATTGCGGGGGGTCCCGTTGTAATTTTGGGGGGAACATACGGTATGATACAAGATATTATCTCTCTGAATTTACGCGTTGTAAGTTGATCTATATGCAGTTTTCCAAGTCCTCTAGATGGTATTTAAAATGAAATTAAAATGAAACTGGATGAAATTCAGAGTGATAAATCATTAATCAATTATATACAATAAATGAACGATTAACTGGGTCTGTTAAAGTCATAAAGTACCAGAGAATATTGCCTTCATTGTGGGGTCAAACATTTTCTGGTATTCCATTCGATACCATCCAATCATGAACTACTCAGTATTTCTGTTGTGCAGTGAATTCACATTGAAAGAATATCCAACATGTGAATGAAAGCTATGAGTGCAGCATGTAGTTTTCCGATGCACCTTTGCATCATGAAGTGAATATTGTGAGCTGATCATTGCAAATTGTCAACAAATGTCTATGATGAATACATACAAGTGTATTACAACACCCTTAAACAGTTGCATGTGTGTTTATGAGCACAAAAGGGTTGACTAAGCATACAGCACTATTGCCACTGCAACATTACTTTGTCTACCGTTTACATGTATTTCGAACACATAACTGCCCCGTTCATTCAAACAAGGACAAAAGAACACAAGAATGAATAAATATTTTCTTGCGATAATACAGCATTGTAACAAAAAAATACATAGACCTCAAACTGAAGTGAATGTAGGCGTAAACTATCATTAACCTGCATTTTTCTACCCATTTGAACTGAGTTAGCCTCATATACTCCTAAGCAGGAGATAAAACATGTGACACCACAGGCCACCTTGACAGTCTCCTTCATAAGCCTCTCTTCAAGATAACAGTACAACATAAGTACATGTGTTCAATAAATGAATGAATTTGTGCTGATTGTATCACATGTATGTGCAATCAAGAACACTGACATTTTCTATTTTCCAATTCAAACTATGCATCAACAAATGAAAAATCTTCCTCTTCTTATGGCAACAAAATATACTGTCTAGACACTGTGTAAAAATTAGACAAAACATGCATTCATTATTAAAAACCATCAACCTTGCTTAAGTCGACCTCGCATTTAGACAAATAATCACCAAAGTCGAAGATCTTTTCAAGTCCTCTTTACATTCAATTGATTTTAATCCCTCAAAGGTCGAATTTTCTGTAAGGTGAAGCTATTTCTTCAGTCCAAATAGATTAAACTTACAACACAAGGTTGACTGTATTACGTCTAGAAATATATGTTTAAGCAATGGAAGTGTATCTTCTGGGGTTATAAAGCATAGGCCTACTGTATACCATGATGGACCTGCATACAGACCTCCACCAAAGAAGAAAAAAAAAAGAACAGGCAAAAAGTGTGGCCAGTAGAGTGTATGTAAGTCAGCAACTTAAATATAACTGACCTTTGACGCCATAAAAGATGAAACACAGAGGGAAGCTTCACTAAAAACAGCAGGAGTATACAAGTAGATTTGACCACTGTGCTCCAGAGTTCAATCATTTATATACACATCACGAGATGCACAAAAGACACAAAAATATGACCTTTGATCCCAAAAGGAGGTCTGGAACACTCAGAGCAGCATTACCAGTCTAATACCGCAGGGGTCCTAATTTTACCATGATGCATGATCATATGAGTTATGAAAACAAAATCCATTGAGAAATATGAAATGGTAGAGCACACACAAGAAATGTACCATGGTGGTAGCCTTTGGACCCAATAAAATGCGGAACACTCGAGGCATTCATAACCAAAATTAGAACAGGTCAAGATTTGACAATGATACATGTCTGTACAAAACTTGCACAAAATCCAGGGAGAAATGTGGTTAATAGAGTGCAGACAAGCTAGGAGACCCTAAAAATCAATCATTATGTGTGACAGTATACTCCCATTATAACAAACACGGTTATAACAGAATTCCGGTTACAACGAAGTAAAAATTCAGGCCGCAACATTATCGACTCTATGCATTGTTATTGTTTATTTGTTTGGTGATAACAAAATTTTGACACAACGAAAGAAAACTGCCGGTCTTTTTGACTTCGTTATAACGGGAGTTCACTGTATAAAGGCAAAAAAAAGTGGGACACTACCACAAGACGTTACAGGTGTATAGTTTTTAAACAATACACTTCCATATCAAATCGTTGTGGTCTGTGCTGGTAACCAGGATTTCTAACTGTACCTGAGTGCATCATATCAAATGCAACCCATAGGTCACAAGCAAGACACCTACCAAAATATGAAATAAAAAAAGTTTATCATATATACAATATTATCTCATAACCCATCTGCGTGAAACCATTTTCATTAATCCATCCTGAATAACCTTTATTTAAGGAAAAAAGAAGTTCTTTGAGCTGCTCCTTTTTGTGGATGCAGCTAAATCTGATACTGTAAATAATGCAGAAATTTTTGTGGTATATTAATTTTCGCATAATTGTATATTTTGTACTTTTTTGGCTGGCACAATTTCTAAAACCTGTGCAAATGCATAACGCAAATTCACGAACCCATAAATATGTTTTGGAGCTGCTCAGAGCGAAGAATTTATCACGCAAAAATATCAATGTTTACGGTAATAGCAAGACTGTCTACTACAGGACAAAATCACCAGCACCATACAACTTGTCTAATACTATTCATGTACATGTACATACATGTGTACATGTACATGCACAAGGGGATCACACATTTCATAATGTATACAAGCAGTTTGCCTTACTGAATATAAGGAATTACATGTATACACACCCTCAATTTTTCATGCATGACTATAAGAAAATTAAAGTTAAAAGAATGGCTCATTCTTTAGAATAAGTACAAAATTGTACATACATACATGTATATAATGCACTTTCAAACGAACTCTCTTTTTGAGATTTCCAACTTAGATAATATCTTTATAATCCTTTTTTTTTTCACTTTCTCCACTGCAATTCACTTTGCTTTCTCTTAGAACTCTCTTGGTGATTACTCTCTCCCTCTCTCTCTCTTTCTCTCTCTCTCTCTTTCTCTCTCTCTCTCTCTCTTTCTCCTTATTTTGCTCCTGCTTCTTATATCTCTGTTTGTCTAATCTATTTCATGCACTACATCTATCAATCCCTTTTTATTTTCATCATCACGCATAATATTTCTACAGTTCTTGTAGCCAACTGCATAGAGCGTATTTCACATTTAACTATCCTGGTACATGTAATCAGAGATATGAAATCAATGTCTTGCTTTCGAAAGCATTGCATCCCAGTCTGGGCAAGGTTAAGCAGGACTGCCCACACTAGCACATCAAAAATCAGGGAGATTCTTCCAAAAAGTAATCAGAGAGAGTGAGCATGATGTGAAATCATTTCTTTAGGAAACCTCCTGCATAATCGGGCAGACTTGGCAGCTCTGGTAAAGCTATCAGCTTCCAATTACATACTAAGCTTTTCTTCCTCTTCAAAGTAATTTTTTTCTCCATATTCCATTAATGCCCATTCAATACTAATGGACTGCAAAATATAGAGACCCTGTTGTGCATTTCTCAAGGGAAAAAAAAGGGCTCTAGAGTTTACAGGAAGAAAGTGGTTGAGGAGCAACAAACTTGGTTAGCACATGTGGTCTGCAAAGTGCACACTATGCAATATAGGCGCTACATCTACAGGGCTCAACACTGGTGGCCCAGTGGCCTGGGACAACTACATAGTGCTGGGCCAGCAAAAGTTAAGATTTAAAGATTTTGGGGGCCTACATGGGCCACCAGACAAAACAGAACACTAGACAAAAAAAGTCATACGGTAATAAACATAAGATATAGATCTAAATAAAGATAATGCCCAAGTAGTACAATAGGGGTACACTGCTCTGTGTTGTGATGTAGTGGTTAAAACCTGACCATCATACAATGCACTTAAAAAACAAACAAAAACAGAAACAACAAATATTCAGCTTTTATAACTCCCAAATTTGCAATGAACGCAAAGTACTCTTGATCATGGATACTGCCCACGACAAAATTAGGTCAAAATGCATCCTATATCAAGAGTGTACTCAATATACATGCATATATGCACTGCCCAATATTCAGTTTTGTTTTTTTTTAAACTTATGTTGTAAATAAGTCATTCATGGCATTCACAAGACTAGCCCGACCAGACATTGTGTCGTGACTTCTGTACAGCAACAGGGCTGTGTATAGTTTTCACAAGACACATGTATTTCTAATTGATGTGTTACATAGAGAAAATGAAGAGAGAGAAGCTATAAATAAAAGAGGCAATATATAAATTGATGGAGAGATACAAGTAATCAGAATCAAGAACTTCAAGATACTGACTGAAGTAAAACAAAAATGAATAAAAAAAGGAGAAAAATTATAATATTCTATTTACATATAAACATACACTGCAGGTGTACAATATGCACTATGGTGAGCATATGTCATTGGCGCTTATGTATACACTATTGAGTTGGATTAGCATATTTTCTGATTTTTTTTTGCTTGGAGAAGTAATGTGCATTTCTGAGTCACAACTGGTATACACTGTACATGTGAAAGACCACAGTTATGAACTGTGGAAACTGGCAAGATCAGCATATCATCCATTAAACTGTCACTGAACTCATTATGTTAGGACACCTGTATCAATAGCATTTCAGAATGATGCATATGAGCTTGACACCAATTCATCAATATCTCTTGCACACACACATATACAGAGACTTCCATTTCCAAACAGGTTTGAAGAGGGTATATAAATATTATCATGGCACATCAAGTGGTATCAACAATACCAGGCTAGAAAGACAGCAGGCCAGGCTGAGCATGCACCAAATCAATGACTAATAGTCTAGCATGTTTCGTTTCAGGAAAGTTCTACATTAATATAGCGTCCCTTGAAAAGGGAACCATTTGCAATGCTGTGTAACTTCTTACATTATTGTCTACATAGATTAGAATACTAAGTAGTTTACGAATGTTGTACACATATCACGAGAGAAACTTGTGGTCACAAACCATCACCTTTGTTAACATGGAATATTTTGTAGAGAGGAAATTTTCAGGAATTTCACAAAAATGATAATACCACAATTTATATAATTTGGGAGATATGGACATTGACATACTGTATATATGAACATGCATCATGTTAAAAGAAAAAAATAATAATAATAACAATACTCCTATTCCCAAATCAGAGGCAAGTGAAATTCAATGAAATTGGCCCAGGGTAAAAATCAGACATGTTCTTTAGTTTCCACTTTTTACAGTAATAGTTGACCCAGGGGCCCCGTTTCATAAAACTTGTCATCAGTGACAAGTTGTCATAGATGTGACAAGCTACTGAAATCCTTGCATCTGATTGGCTGAGAGCAAATTTGTCATAGAAATGTGGCAGTTGTCACTGATGACAAGTTTTATGAAACGGACCCCATATGCTATACACTGTAGAACCTACAGGTGTGTATTAACAGCTCCCAAACATCTCTGTTCCCTTAGATAGGCACAAGGCCTGCAATTCATGCATACCGTGTAAATGGCAAAATGTCACACACAAATGTGTTTATAGAATATACAGGCTTGTATGTACATTTGCACTTCACAATAATACTGTCTAAGTGTACAGGGCAACTGTCATTAAGGTTGATACTGAGGAATGTAGAGTTTTGTATGCGCTACATTTGTGCGTTGTGGTCTGTGCTGGTAACCAGGATTTTTAACTGTACCTGAGTGCATCATTTTGAAGGAATTTAAGTACAACATTGGTACTTGGAAACTTTACACATTTTCATAGTTGCAGCAGGGAGGTATCCCACCTCCCTGATTACAGTATGTTGTTTCAAATACATTTCAATAGAAAACACTGTGAATTGACACAGAATGTTAATTACACAAATTGTATTCTGTAATATTTTTCAGTAAAATTCTAACATGTGAAATGTTAAACTTTAGAATAGCTTTGTAAAAAATATTGTAATTGATTTGATACAAACACTATTTACGACAGTGTAGAACACACTGACAAATAGTACATGAAGACACAATAAAACAGAAAGACATTTTAACATGCAAAACATCATTTCATGACATGCAATCCAAAGTAATCCCAATAGTAAAGACTCTTATTCTGTTTTCTTTGCTGGTCCATTTGCGTGGGACACTGGTGAACCAACACCGGCCACATCTCGAAAATGTAGCCGCAGTGTGTTTTTTATGAGAATCTGCTCCGTGATGAGGGCACCGATAACCCAAGCTGGGGCATACTCCAGAGTGATAAGTCCCAGAAAGTCCCACTCAAACGGAGAGTAGTCCCAGGGGCATGCATTGAACTGCCGCAGAAGCAGACCAGTAGAAAACTCCCACACATAAATCCACAGCGTGTAGATGAGCAGGCGGATGGCTATAGGGACCCTGCCCTTCATCCGCAAATACATCCACTCAATAAAGAGATTGGACATCCCGTAGATGGCCAGAGACCAGACACTGGTGTTGCCCGGGAACTTGAAGTTCTGGTTGACAACAAACTCCCAGCCAGCGGTGAACATGACCTCGGCAAAGTAGCCATGGATTGCATAGATGTAGAATCGCACCCACACGGAGATTGCTCCTTCATCCCACATTCTCCCTGCTGTTCTGTCAACTTGAGCTGCATATAGGAAGAGGATGTGGCAAAACTAAAGATTGCAAAGATGCAAAATTTTGACCCCTCCCCCCCCCCCCAAAAAAAAAAAAAAAAAAAATTGTGTACAGCATTCAAAAATGATACATTTAGAGAACAATACAACAGAAGCTGTAGTCCTGCCAGCCATAGACCATATACTGTACGAGCTGAAATTTTCGCAGTGGTTTTATTTTCGCGAATTTCGCGAATCGCCTTTGAACCGCGAAAATAACAACACGTGAAAATAACAACGCGCAAATAAGTAAGTTAACTTAGACCCTCACAACCGCGAAATTTACAACATGCGAAAATGTCCTCCAAGTAGCAATTCGCGAAAATATCTGTACACGAAAATTTCAGCTCGTACAGTACGGTAGACCATGCTTCAAAGAAAGAATAGATAAACATAGAAAATATATAGAACCTATACATTGCATATCAAGAAGACAGCATCACATTTCAGATAATAATTCAGCAGTCTCTTGTGTCTTTTGTTATTCATATTCTACAGAAGTAAAGGAAACATGCAAGTTAGAAACTCTAAAATACTCAGTTTATAGGGAAGGCACAAAATGTTAATCAAATCAGCTATCAGTATCAGTATAGTAATGAAGCAGTGACTGATAGATGAGTGAATGGCACTAACATTGACAGAATCTTAATTGTTTCAACATAAGGTGTTGTTGTTGTTTTCTTTCACTGATGTGTTCTACTATAAATATTGCTGCATTCCCTCAATCCATATCATACATGTACATCCTGAAGGTGAACTTGTCCTTTCGAAAAGCAACGAGTACATGAAACAAAACATAGCATTTATACTAGTAATCATGTCTAGTTTATTGCATAATAACACTAGTTGCTTGCCTTTTAAGACTACTCAGTATGCCCTAGCACCTTACTCTTGAAAATCCACGTTGTCTTTGTCGAAAAGCCGGCTCGTGTTCGTCCACGTCCCGTGCCAGTATCTTGGGTGTGTTTTTCACCGGTGACACCGCTTTCGACTGGTGGCTCGCCTAGTGTTTCCCGTGTAGACGATTACAAGGAGTCTGTTCGTGCAGCCGGTGTTTTTGTTTACGTTTTACTTCCTTTCATTCAAGACAGCGAAGCAGCTGCATCAACGACAACGTAAGTGGCGTTCTTTAAATCTTATTTCCAACAGAGCCTCGCAAAAGAGCTATGCATGTAATGAGTAGGTATGGCCCAAAGAGATTTTCCCCAGTGGTGAGGAGGAGAAAAATCTCTTTGATATGGCCATGGTCCATGGACGTATAGTGAGAAAAATCTCGTCGCTTGTCCAACTCAACTTAATTTTCTGTAATATAGAGAAGAAAGAGAAAAAAAGTTAAAACCATTAACATATTAATATAGAATTATGATCTACAACTTGAGAACAAGCAAAGAGAAATACGTCATCCAATAATGAGGGGGAACTTCAGGATGATACATTAATTTCTACAAGGGATCCCCATACAAGTGAGCACTGGAAGAATGTTGCATTTAGGTACCGGGCATGAATAATTACATTAGGTTAGGCCATAGGTACACCTGTACTATGAAATCTCTTTGCTTTCACCCCTCCCCTGCCATAAATATCTTTGGTTCCGAAATTTTAGGATAATATCATTTTGAGATATGAATTTAATTAGAAGGAGAGCAGCAGAAGACAACTTAACCCTGGTCGATGACACGTCAGGCTCTGCTCCTATATGTAAACCATCGTTCCGGAACTATACTGCCCTACTTTGGCAAAAGGAAGCAAGTGACATCGAGTACAAATTAATGCTACAAATGAAGAAAATGTGTTTTTGGGTAGGCCCATCAACATGGAAATTTGTGATGAGAAATAATGTCGGTATTCGTGCAAGTCATATGGTTATGCATTTATGACAATTCGAAGAATTTTGATATTCCCATAGAAACTCATTATTACGTATCTTGCTTCCTTTTGCCAAAGTATTATAGATTTGTAGCAATATTTATAAAAAAAAAATCCGGCAAAAGGAAGCATGTGACAATCATATCATGAGTATATATGTTACTTGCTTCCTTTTGCTAAAGTATTATAGATTTGTAGCAAACATAAAAAATTGGCAACTTAGGGAGCAAGTGACAATCATATCATAAGGATGTCACTTGCTTCCTTTTGCCGAAGTATAGTTAGATTGTGTGCAAATATAGATAATTTGGCAAAAGGAAGCAAGTGACCATCATATATTATGAGTTTGTAACTTGCTTCAATCCTTTTGCCAAAGTATTTAAGATTTGTAGCAAACATAAAAAATCTGGCAAAAGGAAGCAAGTGACAATCATATCATGAGAATGTTACTTGCTTCCTTTTGCCAAAGTATATTATAGATTTGTAGCAAACATAAAAAAAATTGGCAAAATGAAGCAAGTGACAATCATATCATGAGGATGTTACTTGCTCCCTTTTGCCAATTTTTTTTTCATGCAATTTTCAACGTGCACTTGCGTCCTGTTGCCATCCGAATATCTCAGAAATGTGCCAAAATTGTAACTTTTGGATTTTCTAGTTAAATAGAACATGCCTTAAATATGCCAATCAAAAAAAAAGTCAATATCCATAAAAATGTCACTTGCTTCCTTTTGCCAAAGTAGGACAGTATATCATATAAGTATCTAAAGACTGATCTCTAAGACCAGTGTACAATACGCGTGCGTATATAAAGACACCCCTCCCACAAATCTGCAGTAAAATTAGAATAGGCTTAGTACATGTGTGTAACTCCCCCCTTCCCCCCCCCCCCCGGACACTGAATTGCCTCTTGGACAACTACCCCTGGACAATTAACCCCATAAACAAACATTTAAGCAAATAGAAAGAGAAGAGAGACAAGAAAATATGGAGGTAAACAGGGAATAATAGAAGAAAGCCAATGAAGGGGAAAGGGGGAAGGGTATGCCATTTAAATGATGGATTTAACGTTGATCAAAATGTTTTTCTTTTTCTCTATTCCATTCTGTTCAACAATCTTTTTTTTTTTGTAATTTTCGTAATCGCTCTGAGCCTCGCGGAAAGAATGCACTGTAAGCATTTATTGTATTGTGTTAATGCATTGTACGAAGGGAACGATAGATAATAACGACGATGTACAGAAGACTAAAGAATAGTATAAAGGCCAAAATAAAAAAAAGAATATAAAAGAGGAAAGATAGGAGAGACATGCTTAAAAATGCATATTGCAATTGCACCGAATTAAGGTGACCTTGGATACAAGAGCCGGCGGAGCGTTTTCATAAGGGGGGGGGGGGGGCACTTCCGGGTTTCATGAGCTAACAAGCAAAAAAAGGTCCTCAGCTCACCTCTTACCTTCCACTTCCGGGTTTCTTAAGCTGGAAAAAACATAACATTACCGCTCACACTCAAAATCTCTATTTCTTTTTAGTGCCACTTATACGTACTTCCGGGTTAAAAAAGTGGGGCCCAAAGTGATGACACCTTATGTATTCCTTTGTATGGTGCACAAAAAGTGGGGGGCCGAGCCCCCCTACCCCCCCCCCCCCCCCGATTCCGCCGGCCATGTTTACTTCCTGGGTCAAACTGCACACTGGATGTGGTGCAGCTGCGTATAAAGGCAGAACTTGATTTGAGATATAAGGAACCACGATTATTTGAATGAACGCTGTTTTTAAACGAGTTTTGAATGGTGGTGGGATTTCATTCACCCAGAGTGATATTTAGTGAAGATTTATATACATTAATTTTTATGAGTAGATCAGTTGGAGACATGTTTAGGGCGATGACATCATCACGACATCTAATTTGCATTTAATTATATCAATATTTGCATATACTACAATCTGCTATGTATCACTGTTTCGTCAACAAACGTCATGTGGGAACCTTGAGAACCCACACTTAACTCTCTATAGTTTTAGATTCGAGAAGATGAAACTTGTAACATTTTCTTCATCTGATTTTTATACTCTATTCAGCAAAACCAATTAACCATCCTAATAGTCCACAAACAGGCTAAAACCCTTCAACTGCGACACCCTGATTTCATGGTTAACCTGCTATTCTGAATGGCTTAGTCGTTGCTTTGCTGAACAGTGGCGGATCCAGAGGGGCCGCACCGGGCGCGCGCCCCCTCTTTGGGGGCGCGTGTGTAAAGGCGCCTCCCTTTTACGGAATTCCTGGATCCGGCCCTTTTGAATGTAATGTGCTCAGGGCCGTAACTATTTTCTCCTTTTTTTGGGGGGGGGGGGAGGGGAGGGGGGTTCAAAATTGGAAAAAGTAGACCTTTCTGTGATATATTATACCCCGCTGAATGGGAGTA
This sequence comes from Diadema setosum, assembly GCF_964275005.1. Lineage (NCBI taxonomy): Eukaryota > Metazoa > Echinodermata > Echinoidea > Diadematoida > Diadematidae > Diadema > Diadema setosum. The sequence goes on from NC_092685.1 coordinate 8,252,898, forward strand.
TACGGACATGAATTGTCTTTGCTTTACCCTCAGTAGTTTAATTTGACGTATTGAATCAATCAAAGTCTCTTATCTTCCTCGGACTAATCTCATAGTTGTTTTAACCTATGTTATCTTTACCAGCATCATCCTTCTTGAATTTGTGCTGCTGAAGATATCAATCACTTCTTGCAGCTTTGACCACTAAATAATAGTCTTCCTGGTATCACGAATGTAAAGGAGTGCACGATATAATACGATTGTCGAGTTCAGGGCCGTACCCAGATATGTTTCATCTTATAGGAGTGAAAGGATTATGTTCAATATTCGCGCGAGGACACCAAAGCGAGGGGAGGGAGGTATTGCACTTTTAGAATTGAAATCTAACAATCTGGTGCACTTAGTTTGGTGTAATTTTCAGGAAATCTTCAATAAACACACAGTAAAATAATACACTGTGACGTGATATTCTCATTAATTTTGTCTTTTGTACTGATCAAAGTATTAAAAAAAAATTTTATGTCATAAGTGCAGAGCAGGAGGAGGGCATAATGAAGAGAAGGTGGATACCCTCTCCTCTCGCACCAGGAATTAGCTTTGCATTATAATCGAAATTCAACGATCTGGTGCACACTTTGATGGAATACAGGGACTATTTTCAATCCAAAATCATCTCATTATTCATTAAAGTTCCAAGCAAAAACGCCAAACGAACTAATTTTCTAATTGTATAAAATAATTTTCTCATTGTATACTGCTCAAATTATTCTAGAATATTATAATCATGCAAGCGCTGTATTGCAGTGACCGACGAGGAGGGGGTGGGGGAGGGGGAATAGTGTCTAAGGTGTATACCAGATACTAAGTGTATACCAGCATAAGAGATTATACCTTCACAATCATGACAAATGTGATTAGCAAACAGAAGTTGTAAAAAGTCAGACTTTACGATATTGTTAGGCGCGATGCTTTGATCAAATCATTTGAAAATCTAACATCCGAATCCAGAAAAGGGGGAGGGGAGGTTGAAAACCCTTGCACCCATACACCTGAGTAAACTATATAAGAAAAAGCAGATTTAACTTTTATACCTTTAAGTTCGACATAGTTGCACCTTTTAGACCAGAATGGTAAAATTTGCACTAAAAGTTGCACCTGCAAAGGTGCAACGTTGCACTCGCGAAGATGATACTAATGTGTTACACGTAAAGGTGCAAATTGAACCTTATTCTTCTTCTTCTTCTTCTTCTTCTTTGTGAGAGTGTACGGCCATGTTAGGTTATAATACTGGATCTCAAGATAATTACTTCACTCATAATGAGTCATTCGCTCAGAGTCAAGACGCCCATCGGCGAAGCTGGCGGTATGATGGAGTGGCGCATCCAAGCGGGGGCGCACCGGGCGCCTCCCCCTTAGTTTTTGTTAAAACAAAGGAAATAAAAAGAAAAAAGGGGGCAGAGAGCGCCCCTTTTTATTTTGTAGAGGCGCCTCCCCTCTCCCTTTTTACTTGTTAAAACAAAAGAAATAAAAAGAAAAAATGGGGGCCTGCGCCTCCCCTTTACGGAATTCCTGGATCCGTTCCTGTGGTGGTGCATGTATAGTTTTGGGGAACTAACGAGGAAAAAAGAATCCAAGTGGCTCTGCTGTCATTATGTCAGAACATTACTATCGACTTTCTTAAAATGCCCGACTGGAGTATCACCACGATCTCGCAATGGTCAAACATGCTTTCCGACTTCTATACAACACAACATTAAATCGCTGTGCATCTCAGAAACTTATACAATGAGCAGCATGGGGAATATTCAGTGTCGGATTCAGTGGTGGAGAAATAACAAGGACGTCCTAACATGATCTGACTGACTGTCCAAACATTTACAGGGGCTCTTAGTGTCATTTTGCTTGGTTGGAGTGGAACAGTGATCTCGCAGGTACATCAGTTTGCTTTTTCCGCTGATGGAGACCAGACCATTTCGGTACATGTGTATTTTAGAGATATGCATTTTAATAAGTGAAGAACATTATGCAAACACATAAATCCGATGAGCAGCGTCTGGTGTCGTCCCTTCAACATGGCACGAAAAGTCTACAGCGCGCGTCGATTGACGAGATTGTGACGTATTGTACACCATTTCGTGTTTGTCTACTCCTATCTACATGACAATGGATCTTTTGGGTTTCCTCGACTTTCTGCATTGAGCAAGCACGCCGTCTCGATATACGAAGAATAGAAACGGTTCTGGTTCGATAATCTTTTGGAGGGGAACGCCCAAGTCCTCTCCAATGCACACCCCCTGAACCGTATGGCAAACGCACGCATACACGCACAATCAGAACTTTTTTCTACCACTTTATACATAGTAATGACCATAACAAGAGTGCTCATGCTGTGTGTGTATGGATATCATCTTTAGAGATACAAGCGTGTCGTGTACCTACGTATACATGCCTCCAATGGAAAAATTTTTTTGGTGTAATTCAAATACAGAACAAAAAGGGAGGGTGTAACCTTCGAAGAGTTTCGGTCGACAATTGTTGTTTCTTTGCTCATCAGTTTTCTGACGTGATTGTCAGAGCGAAATAGCGAACTTATCACTCCTTTTTGGCGACCTATACGTCACTGTCGCCTTAGACTGTCATCCGAGAGGAACTAAGGCAACACTTGTGCAGGCATTAATAACTCTGGTAAGTGTTCATTAAATCTATTATAGTCGAATCTTTAACTTATGATTATATTGGTTTTACACTTATGGCATGTGTTAATATGCTAACCACTTTTTCGTTTGAATAACCTTTCAGCACTGACGCAGTCGTATACTCGTTGCCATGCAAAGCAAACATGATAGAGGAAATGGGTAACGTTTTAATATATCACACTATAATAATAATATTTCCGTGACCATTTGTCACAGATTCGATCTACTATCATATCCACCTGTAACAGCTACCACTGCATAAACTAAAATACGGCGGCAACAACTATACCAGTGTAACCACTTGATGGCTAATGATGGTTATGATTATGATTATTTTACGATCATAATGGAAATGCATGTTGATAATAAATCTGTTCAAGGCATTGTAAATCGTTTTGTCTCTATCGCTTCTACTACCCCTCCTTTCAATATATTAACCATAACTGGTGGACTATACCAATTTAATCTGCTGCAATGATAATGCAGCAATAGTCACCAGATCTCAATCTCATTGGGCTCATTCAAAAGGAAATGCACTATGTGAGACACATTGGCACCTATAAGCCAATCGAATCCACACTATGAGTTCTTCAATCACACAACAGATGAATGCCATCGCTTGGAAGGAATTAAAGTTGTTCAAAAGTATGAATCATATATCCATGGCAATATCTCATCTACCTTACGAAGTAATGCTAATATACATTTTATCAAGTTCAATGTGTTTTCAGTGTCCTTGAGCTATAGAGATGTTCATGCGATATTCACATTTTGTTTCTTTTAGCTAATGTTGATGACATGTGTATGCGTAGAGCATTGTTGTTGTTTTTTGACTCATAAAAACACACTATTTCAACATATTAATCTCTCGCTCATCTTACAGTTATACACACGTTGATCAAAATAAATAAGTAATGCGGCTAATTACTGCTTAACTAATATCTGAATGTGAACTGAAAATAAGTAATTCATAATGTAAATGATGTCAATCTTATCACATAATCCTCTGAACGGGAGGGAATGATAAACTTTCTCCCAGTGGATTGAATGTGTAATGCCAACGACTTTCCAAAAAATATATATATATTACTGCGTTTTGCCTGGATGTCAGACGAAAATAAAGGGTTTGTGTACCCAGAACTTGAAAATGGGTAAGCTGAAAGCAGTGACTAAAAGTTCTGGCAGATTATTCCAAGCTCTAACGAAATCGATCCAACTAACTTATTGAGTAAGGAATAAAGTTTCGACATCCCTGCATGATCATGACACTTGCGGGGGTGGTGAGTTCCAAGAAGTCCGTTACATAGAAAACGTTTTGTATATACAACTATAGAACTGTAACTAGTATCCACTTCTTAGTTTATTTTCATTCACAATCTCTGCTGAACAAAGTATAACCTACGTGGAATTCATTAAATTATCAACATTCATTTTGAATTTACTGCAGATTATAACACATAAGTACATAATCATAAATTGTGTATGAATTTTCATTACTATTTCAGTGCCACTACCATAAAACACACGATGATGATTTCGTCACTCTTCACCTAATTAAAATTATAGTGGTCTGGTCCTACTCACACAATGTGATAACTACACAAAGACTCACTGTGTTGATATTATTGTTACACTCCTTATCACATTTAGCCACGAGTCAAATGGTTTAAGATACAGTTTGCAATCGACCATTGAATGCTGATCAGTCCACATGGACAGGCTCGCAGATGTGCTAACAAATTACGTTAGATCTACAAATTTCACCTTCCATTGATAGCAGGCCTCTTCATACACGGTTTCGTTTTTCTCATGAAGTATCAGAAGAAGTGAATGAGGAATGAATAAATACGATTGAGTGAATGAATGAAAAAATGACTGTACATGTCATGTTGTATTCTCATTTCTTGCATAACTGACATCTGGTACGCCTCGTCATAGCGACTATCCCGACAGCCCAAAAGCGACTAAAGTATCTCGCGTCATTGTTCCGATCTGTCTATTCTTCACCTCCAACGACCAGCAAACATAGTGCACCCATCACCCTTAGCCCACACCCTTAACGTATATGCATGGAGACTAATGTCTATTTAAACAAGCACTGTGAATTCAGTGGTAACCGAAAGCATAAGGGGAATATCATAAAAAGTGTTTAGTCCGATGCTCTCTGCTTGTTCTGGTCCACATCACCACGCAGCTTTCCATTGCGACAATTCAGGGACGTAACATGTCAGTCATGATACAAGACAGTCATACATGCATATAGGAACTTGTTAGTCAACAGTGCACTTGTCTGGCTATTTTTTTTTTTTTTTTTCATCAGGTTAAATAAAATTGATCAATTTGAATATACAGACACCTTTAATGAGTTACGGCCATCTCATAAATACAATGACGTAGTACACAGAGGTATCAAATATCACTCTCATCACTCATATTCAAAGTAAGGTTTGGTGACGCTCCTTTACTTAAAAACAACAAAAACAACAACATTTAACACACACGCACAGCCACATACGCACAAACAAGCCTTGAACAATTTAGAGCTGTTTCAACTGAATAGCCAGAACTTCTGTATCAAAGTCAGTCAAATGTAAACTTTTAACAATTAATTTTTATATTCTTTGGCGGTATAGTTTGTGTTTTGATTTGCGCCAATTTTTGCCCAGCCATGACTATACGTGCCTGATTCCGTCCTAGCTCTTTTCAGAGGTCCTGCCAATGCAATGCCTATCTCTAAGGATCCAATTTCAGACAATCGGTTCCATGACAATGCTCCATGAAACATCAATACTATAGCAGAACCGTTTTGGTACGCATCCACAAAGGCAGACATTCCAAGCTCTAACTATCGGTAAACCGAAACAGCCTCTGACAATCTGCACACCGATGTAGTGACATAATGTGCTTTACACCGTGCGTCAAATAGCATTTTTGTATTCTGAAGCTGTGATGGATATAGAGAGTGTATAAGTCACATTCCGGTACCTTGAGATCAGCTTAGAACTCCAACTCGTGCAGATAGGGGGAAATGTGCTCATTCAGTCACAGAGGAGATCCGGTTTAAAATGCGGAAATGAAAGATAAATTCAATATGATAAATAATTCCGCATTTCACATCAAGAATATTGCAGCGCAGCTGGAGGTATAACATGCATCAGTCAACACTCCAAACCTATAGGCCTTACTTGTTACGCTTGTCAAAACTGACAGAGGACGCATCACTATCATGACTAGACCTCCCTACATTGATTTTTTTTTCAGTGTGAAATGCTCGTAAATGTTCATGCTTTGAACGTCACCCAAACAACGATTTCTCTTCATTGTTTCTTCATGATCTATAACATCACCGAGTAAGAATGATACATTAATCGGTTCTTGATTGATATTGTCTTGTACCTTTTAATAATAGATTATTAGATTTTTGTAAGTTTCAATAGGTTGCGAATAATTCAGAGTCAAGCAATCAGGGCCGTGATGAAAATGATAAAGAAAATACAAGAGGAAACAGATCAATAAAACAAATAACAAGAAAAATAAAAGAACATGAATGAAAAGAAGAACAAGAGCAAGGAACTTCCCAGCTGTTGACACTGCATGCATGCTACAGCAGACAATCGGTATCATAAGACTTACTTTAGCCCAATTTAACACAATAATCATGATCCTCAAGAGTAATTCAAAATGTTAAAGACCCGTTTTAGTTTTGGTATCGGAAAGGTATTTTGAAATGTTTCTTAATACAGATTAGTGAATGCCATAAGTTCCTTATGACGTGTGGGATATACCTGTCCACATGCAGTTGACCAGAAAAAAATAATATAAATTCACTGTCTTTTATGCGTAATTATGCGGATCATGCATTTTTTAAATGATGATCATGTATAGATTCCGCAGGACCAGTATAGCATTATGCTCTTCATAAGATTAGCAGAAAATAGGAATTTCTCTTTGTCTGAAAGCATGGAATTGTTTGTCTCAGCTTTGCTTGCAAACAAAAACTTGTGGTGTCATCCTTCATCTCATCTTGAAAAAAAAAATATTCGCCACATCAGGGTGTGACAACATGCAATGTTGTAACTCCTGCTCTGGTTTTGATTTAATGCATTTTCGGTCTCGGACGTATGATAATTACTCACTAAAAATTCATTGCATGCTTGTCTTGCCTTAGTACTGAGTAATGATAATAATTCACAACATTAAAGCGCATTATCACATGAAATGTCTCTAAGCGCTATCCATAGACCTAAATGTTCACGACGACAATAAGTCGACAACATATTCGACATACTCATATCTCAGTGAATATTGACGTGTAATATATACGATTTTCTTATTGAAGCAGTATTTCTGGTATAGGTGAAATAAAATCGAGTTTTATGTGCAATATTATATACACGAACTGATATTCTTGTGATGGGAGAGATCACTGATTTGTTTAAAAATGCTATGTTTATTATATAGATTGACGTGATTATTGATGTATTGTACTTATCGAAGTGTCCCTCTTTTTCATTTTCATTGTTTATATTTCAGTTTAACAAGGCAAATGGAATCAACAACACAAGGTATGAATGATTGATACATTGCATGTTAAAAAGTCTGAATTTCATAATCATGCACATCTCTAAAATATTAAGAATATAATGCCAAGAATCCCTATAATAAGGACAGATGAAGAGTACGAGTATCCAATTTTGAAAATCTTATGCAGCAGACTGGTTTTAAAAGAAAATAAAAAGGGAGACGATCAGAAAGGTAATAGGACTGGTCAAAGATATGTGAAATACATGTGTTTTATTTTCAGATATTACGTTTCGTAGAAAATTAGCAGGTAACTAAGTATTCAAAATATCCATAACCTACACATTGTACTCAGACTAAGTTCTGAAAGTATTTAGCGCGCGGACCTTCTGAAATTTGACAAATAGGGCAATTTGCAGAATATCAATACAAAAATAAGAATCAAAATCATGAGCATCCATTATTCTACAATCGCACTGTAGCTCACATGGATAAACATGCAGAGTAGGATGAACTGATTTGATGGCCATATATACTGTCAAGTAAAGATAAAACTTCTTCGGTTGCTGTTGAAATTACAAGCAAAAAGTACGAAAAACCCATGGACTAGCGAGAAAAAAAATATAGCAAAGGAACATGTTTATTTCTTCAGCTTCACTAACAAGGATCTTCTTTTTTAAATAATGAATATTATTTTGACACGCCGTGTTAAACTTGCCTTTAGTAAACAGAGTAAACTCAAACAAATAGAAGAACATTGTATAGTTTCAATACTGAAATCAAGCAACAAAAATGTGCAAATTGGATTGGCAATCAAAATGTGGATAATATGATGAAATCACTAGAGCAGAGAAATAGAAATTTTTGAATTCTAAAGGCTGAAATATTTTCCGAAATAGAAATATTGTTTATTGCCAGACATGCAAATCAAACAAAGTGATGATGCTACATGGCGTCATAGTCTGCTGTTCTCTTGCACATCAGTCTTTGCTATGTAAATCTATTTATACGTGACTTCAAAGAGAAATTTTTCTGTCCGCCATCTCAAATTGTTTTAGATTGCAGCGATTTTGCAATTGTGTTTTATAGTAACATGCATGGATGGGTTGTATCCTAATTTATGTCTCACTGAGAAAAAATTATGTATTATGTTCAAATGAACGGCGTAGACGTGATGCAAATACTTCGTCTTGTCTGATGCGCTTGTGAAATACATGTGTTTTATTTTCAGATATTACGTTTCGTAGAGAATTAGCAGGTAACTAAGTATTCAAAATATCCATAACCTACACATTGTACTCAGACTAAGTTCTCAAAAAGTATTTAGCGCGCAGACCCTCTGAAATTTGACAAATAGGGCAATTTGCAGAATATCAATACAAAAATAATTATCAAAATCATGAGCATCCATTATTCTGCAATCGCACTGTAGCTCACATGGATAAACATGCAGAGTAGGATGAACTGATTTGATGGCCATATATACTGTCAAGTAAAGATAAAACTTCTTCGGTTGCTGTTAAAATTACAAGAAAAAAATACGAAAAACCCATGGACTAGCGAGGAAAAAATATAGCAAAGGAACATGTTTATTTCTTCAGCTTCACTAACAAGGATCTTCTTTTTTAAATAATAAATATTATTTTGACACGCCATGTTAAACTTGCCTTTAGTAAACAGAGTAAACTCAAACAAACAGAAGAACATTGTATAGTTTCAATACTGAAATCAAGCAACAAAAATGTGCAAATTGGATTGACAATCAAAATGTGGCAAATATGATGAAATCACTAGAGCAGAGAAATAGAAATTTTTGAATTCTAAAGGCTGAAATATTTTCCGAAATAGAAATATTGTTTATTGCCAGACATACAAATCAAACAAAGTGATGATGCTACATGGCCTCATAGTCTGCTGTTCTCTTGCACATCAGTCTTTGCTATGTAAATCTATTTATACGTGACTTCAAAGAGAAATTTTTCTGTCCGCCATATCAAATTGTTTTAGATTGCAGCGATTTTGCAATTGTGTTTTATAGTAACATGCATGGATGGGTTGTATCCTAATTAATGTCTCACTGAGAAAAAAAAAAGTATGTATTATGTTCAAATGAACGGCGTAGACGTGATGCAAATACTTCGTCTTGTCTGATGCGCTTGTGTGGTTGTGAGCATTTATATAGCATTGTTAAGCGAAAATCCTCTAAACTGCAATTAAATTTCCGTAACCTTTCCTAGTTTTAGTCCAATTATGAAACAAACGTTTATTGTGTCGTTAGTTTGATTTAAATCACCTTAATGTAATGGCAAAGTGAGAGACGAACTGTTTCTTCTGTTTTGTGAAATTTGGATGGTTTGCAACAGCGAGTTCGTGTAGGCTCGGATCGTTACACCGTATTGATACCATCATGAAGTGCCGATTTTTGCCACTCCAGTCGATAACAATAATGTCTGATATTGTCAAAAATAATAATGATAAAAGGGCATGCTAAGGCTGATTGTACCATCACTATCTAAACTTTATCTAAATTGTATGAATGCAACATACACTGGTGAGTCTCGTAATGCGAGCACGAGCATAGTGTGGGAAAGTTGCAATGACATTGATATACGTGTGGTCTGAATTTTGTCAAACAGCAAACGGACAAACGACAACGGCTGCCTCTGGAAATACCATCATCATCATCGTGGGTGCGATCACCGGGTCACTTCTCTTCCTAGTCCTCGTCATGTTGTGTATCGTAGTGGGATGCATTCTACGCAGAAACTCAAAGTGAGTGATTATCACTAATTAACTAATATGAAGATAATAGACTTTGTTTTTTCTGTTACAGTACTCGATTATTGATTTTGAAGATGTGCCGGCAGTTGCATTTGGTGCCACTCAGTGCATGGTAATATTATGTGAAATAGAGTTCTATATTGGCCTATATTCATAGATTTGGCAAATATTGTGTTTACCAGAATTGAAAAAAAAAAAGATAATTCCGAGAACCAGCAATTGTCAAGATACCAGGATATCTTCTTTGTACACGAGATGGCATTTGTAAGGGCAATTCCTTGTACGATGTCTTTACTTGCACACTATACTGAGCATTATGTGCAATGTTGTGCCAATCGCGTCGATTTTTTTTTTCTGTTTACCCGCAGTGATGTCATAATAATGTCATGTATGTCATTCCAAACATGCTTGGAATGTCTGTTTCTCTGCTCTAGTGATTTCACTAAATTTGACCTGTCGAATGTCAATTCCGGAGTGATTTTTTTTTCTTGTGTGTGTGTGTGTGTGTGTGTGTGTGTGTGTGTGTGTGTGTGTGTGTGTGTGTGAAGCAAAATGTCAAGTGAGAGAAATATAAATCATCAGAGCAATGAAAGAACAATCGGCGGTAATTGTCACATTTCCACAGACATTGCTCTCCTTTTTTTTTTCGGTCAGCTAACTTTTGTTTGTTTGACAATTCAGTCATTTCGGATTCACAATATATCCTTTGTACGATGCCTGTTTGCACGCGTTTCTGGAGAATGCACGAAAACCACAATAATGAATGTTGACAAAAACAAAACAGAACAGGAACTCTTAGACGTGAAATCCAATTGAAAAGTGCATTACAGCCCTCAACACCCCATAAGGCAGCAGCCTCTTGTAACGAGGATTTTTCATTTTCTCTCCGGAGTTAATAGAAAATGGTTTTATGAAATTGAATAACAAACAATGATTGCTTTTCTTATCCTGGCAGATCAAAGTGTAGTCTGCATGCTGAAGTATTTCGCGTAAATGATTATAATCGTAATCTATCTCTTTCAAAAAAAAAAAAAAAAATCGTTGGCATTCACTGGTTGATTACAAGATCGGCACTGAATTCTGCCATTTTGTCACCTAAACTAATGTCGAGGAATCCTCTCCTATTAGGGGTTTGCCTCTCTCACAGTAACGTTTCTCTTGATGTATTCGTGCAGAGCAACTCAAGTTAGACTGCAATTATTGGACAGAATTTGAGAAACATACATTGGTAACATTGCTTCTTATTGAAAATTCGGTAAAGCCACTTGTTTTTGACATAACATGTGAAGAATTAATGCTAATCTTTTGATGTCATGGACAGAATCTTCCAGATTTAAGCTTGATCCCATTCCTGTCACTCAGTCATGCACAATAAATAACTCTATTTTGTATTTTTACGAAGCCAGTGTGTTCACGTCCGTTCTTGTGTGTGTAATTTTGTGTGTCTGTCACACATAATTATTACACACACAAGCGCGCGCACGAATACACTCAAGTTACACTAGTAGTTTGTCGCAAGAACACCATATTGTTTCAATAAGATGTGAAGAGTATGGTGCATCATTCAAGCATTCTATCCTCATTCCCCCCCCCCCCCCGTTGTCACAGAAAATCAGAAGAAGACGGCTATGGTGATGAGAAGAAAACAAAGAGCAAGAAGAAAAATCCTCCTGAGTATGTTGACAGAATATTCAGACCAGTTGACTGGTAGGTGCATGATTAAGAGTAATATGCGATGTTGTGGCTTTAGCATTTTATGTATGCACAAACATAATGAAAAGATTAAATGCGAAAATAAATAAATGCCATTTCAAAGTTCTTACAATTAAGTCGTCATAAAAAAGAGAAAAACAAAATAATATTTTCAATGATGCTGCGCTCGTTACAAAACAAGGAATATTTTTGAAGCTGTAATCAAAATCGTTGCATGTATCTTGATTAATATTTCCTTTTTTTTTTGCATCATTGATCTCAAATATCTCAGATTTATACAAAATAATGGAGTATCTGTTTTTGCATTTAAACTCCTCTCATATGCATATACAATATACCTTACAGTAATTATTTTGCATTTTAAAAACATTCATAATGTGTTTGAACATTATGTCGCATGCATGAATGATTTGATAAGTGTAAGTGAAACGATGGTGAATTTGACATTTTTTTTTATTCGAAAAAGAATTGTATTCAATAATGATGGTTATACAATGTAAATATGTGCATGAATTAATCAAGATAACGGTGATTACAGAACAAAACTAAGTGGGAAGATTCTGATATACAGCTATACCTATAAATGTTGTATGTAAAACATGAGAGAGAGAGAGAGAGAGAGAGAGAGAGCTAGAGAGAGAGATTTAGTGGTGATTATTTGGTTGGTTAGAAATACTGCAAGGTTGATTCATTAAGCAGTTTGAATTTAACTTATCCTCCAGAACTCATTTTGATTGTGCTCTTTCGAGGCATGAATGTTCAAATTTTTTTCTCGGTGTAGACGCGTAAGAAAAATCGTTCTTTTCACGTGCCTATTTCACGAAATAAAGATATGATTTGTTGATTCTAATCCCGCAAACTAAATTGCCTCTGACGGTGGGCACGTGTATTCAGCGCGCGGTAACTCAAAATGATATCGTAAACTTGGGAATTATGTTCCTCTTTTGTGTTTTTATTTATGAACCCCTATAGGTGCTTTGAGCCAAGAAAGTGTTTCCCTTACGGTTGGTTTGCATGTAACTCACAATAATTCTACTATTGTGATCCGCCTACCAAATTCCACTCCAAACTACAACAGCGAGAGCTGTTAACCTCCCCCAAAACAAAACAAAACAAAACAAAACAAAACAAAACAAGATAGAGCATAATGGCGTATAAATTGCACTATATACCGCCAATTCACAACTCTCTCTCCCTCTGTCCATCCGCTAACTGCTTTGCTCTTCTCTCCCACAGGTCGAATCCAGAAAGTCCAGAAGGAAATCATGACATAGCCGAGATCGATCGCATTTTGTGGCAAGAATCGCAGAGTCGGCAAGGATCGATAGCCATGAGGAACCCAGCCTACAAAGAAGACGATGACGGAGACGATCTATTTGTACGTGTTATTTTTTCCATCTGTCGAACTGTCAATTTAAACTGCCGGTTGACTTACTAATTAAGCTACTAATTAAGCCCGAATTCACAAAAGTAATTCACATCCAACACATAAGGACTACGTTGGGCCTATGTCAGTGGAGGTCTGTTGGCGTATCACATGCGTTGCGCCACACGTATTCATGCTGACAAAATTTGCATGATCATGGACTAGATTCAGACTCCCTTTATTAATTCGTTTTCATCTATTCGACAAGAAAATAGACTTAGAGATGTACTCTTTTTCTTCCCTTGTCTTAACCACACTCGTAGACCCAGACGAAAGAACAGGTGAGCAACGGACACGCTAAAATGAATGGGAACGGTCCTCCCCGGCCGCCGAATCTGGAGATGCTCCCACCAATACGTCGCCAGTCTGCCATGTCCGATGACTCGTCCAGACCACGAAGCGCCAAATCCCCATCTTCGCCGACCGACACCCAGATCTCGATCCTCGACAGAAGAACCTGGGGCACACCTGATCTCGCTGCCGACATCGACGACAACCATGAAGATTACGGTGGTCCATCGTCGAGGGCCATCCCAAATACGGTGTCTGGCCCCCACAACGACCCCGAAATCGACTATTCCGTTTTCGGTTCGGGCAACATGCGCGGATCGACTTTACAGGACAACACGTTACGGAGGTCTTTCCGGTCGCGGAACCAGGCGATAGTGGACTTCTACGAAAGTGGGTACTCCAATTCAATAGGAGCGCGATCGTCGGTCTCGCTGCCCATGTCACGGATGGATTACCAGATTGAGTCCGACGAGCGACCTACCTCCGGTTACGGAACAGGGAGCAGAATGTTATGGCAAAAACGAAAATTTGAGGGTTTTGCACAATGAAGAACTTCTGTGCATATGACGTAAACTATTCGTGAACTATCAATCCGTCAAATTGATTATGATATGTCATGTCGACTGCCCAACTTAATGTAAGCAAAGAATCAACTGGGAGAATGAGAAAAAAATCATTTGGAAGAATGAGAAGAATAACCTCGTTATTGTTATCAGACGTGTTTGTGGCCATGTAGGCCTATTGTATGGCAGCGTCCAGAGCTTCGATTGAGGGTTCAGTCTGGTGGACGACATAAAACACCACTGTAACAACTTCACGTAAGAGTGCATGGAGGAAGAAGCTGGTCATCTTGATGACTGAATGCATCTTAACTTCTTGAATAGATTCAACTGCATGAAGAAGTCGTTAAAGACCTAAATTGAGAAACGTATTTACGACCAGTAAACTGTACCTTCGTGAGACTTTTTCAAAGGCATGTAGGCATAATACTAAAAATGGTACAACATTCCCGAGTGTAAACCATGACATTGATGCATCTATATTCGGCTGCTCCTAGTTTACTTACAAAGAAGGCAGTGGTATCTGGTTGTAAGAACGTTGGATGATAATGCTGTATCTATACTGTTATTACCTATATACAATGTACAAGAAAGTGGGTATCTATTTGGCTTGGAGACTAGGTGGCGACCTGGTGGCGACTCATGTCTCCACGACGTCTCCCGCAGACTAGCCGGTTCTCCAGGAAGTCACGGGACATTTTTGTTCGATTTTTTCGGAGACGTTTTCCAGTCTCCACTTGGTCTCGGAGACGTCTCTGCGACGTCTCCTTAGTAACTAACGCGACGTCTCCTTAGTAACTAACTGTTGCGGCTACGTCGCGGAGACTAGTTTTGTCCGCGATGTCTCCGAAACGTCTCCACAACCTTGCGGAGACCCATAGCGACTTCTCCGCAACTGAAGACGTCTCGGAGAAGTCCCCGCTACTGCCAGGACCCAGTCGAATAACTATTGTCACCTTGTTTGGAGACGTCTCGAACGTCACCTTGGAGAAGCCTTCTTGTTGTCAGAGCAAGCCTTATATATATATATATATATATATATATATATATATATATATATATATTTCTTTTTGTCTTTTGAGTCGCGGCGACGTGTCGCGACGTCGCGACGTCTCCCCCAGTAATACAGTGAGATAGGCCCATAAGACAAGTCTCCTGTGATTGTAACAGACAGAACAGTATGATGCAATATTTAAGTCATTCTCAAGAAACATTTGGTGTTAAATCACACTTTCATCGCTCTTTGCTTTGCTTTGTTTTGTTTTTGTTTTTGTTTTTGCCACGCAGTCAGATCAGCAGCTTAAACTGCATCGAGGATATATCACAAATATCAAATTCGTCACGGAATATGGGCATGAAATAACTTACTAGCTAGACAGTGCAGCTTATAGTTACAGTTGAACATTTATCACCACCGAATGTAGATTATATTTTGTGCATATCTAATGTGGAGGCCTCTATATGCAGCATGTCTGTCTGATGACACATTGTTTATAAATAATGGCAGGGCGACTGCTTCTTTATAGAGAGTGAATATTACACAGACATTAACGATCATGATAATGGGACGAGTGTAAGTGACATGGATTAATAATGATTACGAGGAGACGAAACCTTGCGATTACTTCGATGTGGTGGTGTATAACGACATTGCTAACTTCAACTCGCTTTTTCTTAGTCGGATTTTTATTGTTGTTCCCTTTGCATTATACCATTATCACAGGGATGCAAGATTGCCGGATTTCGAATTATCTAATCAGATGCATCAAAGGATGGTACTATCTTATTCAAACATTTTACTTTGATCCTTTGTATTTCCTATTGATTAGCATTAGCCATAAAGCCAGCAAAAGAACAAGAAAATCGTGCATGCAGTACTCGAAGGGTACACGAATAGATTTGGTGCATTATATTTCATGGTTAGTCTGTGACAAAGTACAATCTATTGAACCAACCTATTCTTCAAATCCAATGCAAGAAAAGTTGGCGATGCTTGGCGTCAATGAGATATAAACATACAGAAACATGAAGTGGTGCACACAATGTCATATACACATCATGATGATAATCGTGGTTACTAATCATTTTGGTTATACTTACACACTCTTACAGTACGAAAATGGCTTACATACGCTATAAGCTGATGGCGTATAATGTATAATCCTTTTCGGGCTGCATTTTCTATAGTCGAAGGTATGATAAGCAAGCTGGTTTTCAAGTTGCAGAATGAGGTGGTGCAAAACGCAAAAACGCACTCAATATTGATAATGGTGACCATTATAACCGACAGATCAGACATTATACCTGTATCATTGGTTTCAAGCATGCACGTGCAGCCAGATAATGCTTGCACAACTGATAGTTTATCACTGAGCTTTAAGATCAAAGCTATATACTTTATTTATTTTATGATTTTGATTACTTGCGGAAGGTCCTTTATATATATAGGAAAAAGCTGTCAACAGAAATAGCTGTAACTATAAGGGCTTGTGGTACTGCATAACAGACAGCATATTTCACAGGTTCATTTATCATTATTGACGTATAATAATGTTTCCACATATTTCTATGAAATATTTGCAGATACATAGAGAAATAATGAAAACAATCTCTAGTTGTATCATTCATCGATTATTGATTTCAGTATTATGGTGTACACATGTGTATTTCAGTGACGCATACACAAGATCATCGATGGTTTTCATAAAAGTTGACTTCTGAGATGGCATTCATTTATCAAATCGATCATCAAATTGTTATTATGTGTGTATATGTTTTTATATGAATTTATTGTAGAAAATCTATAGAGCGAGAGTTCGGACGCGTATTAGCTGATGTGTGAAAGAAACTGACTATACATATTATCATATCCACGAAATAAAATTACGGAGAAATGAATACAGACACAGTTATTATTCTCTGTGGAGTTTTGATTTTAAAGGGTTTTATTTGATAATTTCGTGCAGCACGTGTTGCCATCACGTGTAATTGCTGTGTTCGTGTCGGTGTGACAATACATGTAATTCAATTTGGATGGTGGTGTTGACTGTCTGATCGTATACACGGAGGTGGGAAGAGACTGATCTGGGGGTTGGTCCCATATTCCTGATATGATTGTGCGTCTTGCGTGTGTCTTTTTTTTTTTTTTTTTGATGAGCGTGACAAGCCCTCGACTGAAATGTAAGGACATCAGAACATAGGCCTAACGTATAATTGCCGAGAAAATACGTGAAAGTATTTTGTAGATTATTTCTTATAATATGATAATAATCTCCAAAATGTTATATTGTACTATAGTCAGATTACATTCTTTGCATACACAGACAGACAGGCAAACAGACAGACAGACACACAGACACACAACACACAATATACAAAGGAAATATGATGGGGGAGATCCAGGTGAGTTGAGCCACAAGAAGAGTTGATCCACCACCCAGAACTACCATACTCCAGAAAGGAAGTTCAAATGCCATCTGTTGGCAGAGTATCACATATTATTATTGGTCATGGCAAAGAGTTGCATAACAGCTTTATGAACATGTGATACTCGGGCCGGCCATCTTTTCAAGCAATGCTTATAATGGCGGCCTTCTGCATAATCGTTTCTTAACTACATTTGTTATTGTAATTACTGCTGCATAGACATGCATACTGTATATTATATCATTAATTTTCTTTCATATCGTTGTTTATGCAAGTCAAACGACTCTGTGTTGAATTTACTTTGTATATTTCCTACATGTTCATGATTATGTAACTTATGTATGTTGATTTACAGAAAAAAAAGTATCTATCAAACAAACAAACATGCATGGGATGAGGGAAGAACTGAAAGTTGATTCCAGAGTTGGAGCTAAGACCTTTTCTGTCATTTACTACAGAAGCAGATATTTTTTTTTTAATTGTAAGCAACATGTAGCCTATTAGGTTTTGAATAAATTTTGTACAGCTGCTTTGAGGTGAGTCTGAGCACATGTCAAAATGGTTGACATGGGTAGAGATGAGCCATATAAGGAGACTTGATCCATGGCTAAACTCACCTTTTTGTAAAATCAAAACATCATACACATTTCTTTTCAGGCAATGCCACAAATCTACAAGAAATCGTACTGCGGGAGTCTTGTCGCATTGCTAAATAAAGAAGCAAGCATGCAGTCCAAAAGGGAAATAGTTTTTGAGCATTATGATATGGACGAAATGACACTCAACCATTTTCATGCATAGAAAGAAAATTTATCCTCAGATAAGAGAAGATATAAGAACTGTCAAAGAATAGGATAATTATTTCAACAAGAAGTGTAGAAACTTTCCTTTCCCTGCGTTTTATTTCATATTTGACAGTCTTTGTTCGCATTTCTATATGAATAAATTATTTTCTTTCTTTCTTTCAACCACGACTGAATGACTCAGTACGATAAAGAACAGGGGGGGGGGGGGGTCAAAAGGATGGTTCAATCCGATTTTCTTTGATATAATTTACTTTGTTCACATCGAGATATTCTAGCCAAATATGGTAACCATTCTTATTGCCTATAATGGACCTGACTCTATTGCTAGATGATCCAGTTGAGTTACTGTTCTTCTATCCTATTTGTATTACTTTGAAAAAAGAAAGCTATACGTATTTAATATCATTGTCCAAGATTAATGATGGATAACAAAATCTGAATTTTAGCAACTTCAGAATCCACACACCCCTTTTGTCATACGCTAAAAAATGAAAATCTCATGATCAGTGGCGTACCGTGGGTCAAGACATGGGGGGGGGGGCACCTCGTGGAAAAGTAATTTTGAGGGTGTGTATGCTTGTGCGTGCGTACGTGTGTATGTGTGTGTGCGTGTGTGTGTGCATGCGCTGTCAGTCTGCAAACTTAATGGGAACTAAAATACATACGAATAGGACTCTTCCTTTTACTGTACGTGTAGTCAGGGGCGGATCCAGGAATTCCGTAAAGGGGGTACAAAGCGAGCGGAGCGAGCGAAGGGGGGGGGGGGGGAGGGATGTGGGAGGGGGTGTTCCCCGTCCCACGGTAGGGACATTTTTTATATTTATGTTGGTCATTGTGCGATTTCATGCATACTTGGGGTAGATTTTTTAATGATTTTGTAACTCTGAATGATTGTGGGAAATGGACTGGAAATATTGTTTTACTCGAGGAATGTGAAATATGAATACAGTAAAGAATTATATAAACATAATAAATTATAGTTTCTGTGCTCATTAAATAAATGACTGATTGATTTATTGATTGATGATGGTGATTATTGTTATTAAAATGTGCCTACATAATCCCAATATTGCATTAATTATAAATTATTGATTATGATCATGTTCTTCACTTACGAAATTAGATTATAAAAAATGCGCGAGCAAGCGTAGCGAGCGCTCTACATACTCATACATTATGTAGTTATAATGTCAGAGAAAGTTATCTTTCTGATAAGTGGACGTGTAGCTCCAATCTCTTATTGCAGGCTATAACTGCTGGCATTGCTGATGATTTATAGCGAATACCTTATAACAATACTCTCTAAAGTCATTCCATTATATCCAGAATCATCGTTTACTTCACTTATTTGTGTGTGCGAGCGAGCGAAAGCGAACCAGCGCCTGAAGGAACATGCTCTTTTCATGTGTCTTGAATGCATATGTAATTATTTTAACTCAATGAATATCTTCCCGAAAAATATAAGTTCCAGTTGCAAAAACTCCTTTCTTGTCGGCGCAAAGTTTGTTACATTGTTAACAGTTTTCCTTATATGGATTATTATGGAATGACGGTGTGAAACGACAAATTACTGGCAGTAACATCAAGAGAATAGCATAACAATTAAATGCGAGAGAGCGGAGCGAGCGAGCTTGAAAATTTTGACATTTTTTACAGTCCCCAAACTGCCATTTGTAGCTATATTTTTCGCTTTGGAAATTAAGGGGGCGCACCGGGCGCAACTGCTGGTAATTACTGGCAGCAACATCAGGAGAATTGCATAACGATTAAATGCGAGCGAGCTTGAAAATGTTGAAATTTTACAGTCCCAAAACTGCCGTTGGAAATTAAGGGAGGGGGGGGGGGGTGTCGGTTCATGTTCATGATTGGGGGAGGTATGACCAGTGATGGGGCGTCGAAGTGACCAAGCGGGGGAAGGATGTCCAAAATCTGCACTTTTAAACCTGGCATCGCAGGACATTACATAGCGCGTCAGCAGTCCATGCTTGACCTCCCATTTCAAATCATCAAGTCTGCTTGAGAAACACATAGATTGGTCAGTACATAATCTTAATACCATAAAGCATCATAACAAGAAACACACAGCGAAAAAAAAAATGGTAAGAGACCATAGATGATTGAGTGGAGGTAGATGAAACTAAAGTGTGAAAGTGATATATGAAGGCAGTGCTGAATGTTATGGAGAAAGAAAAGAGGATAGAGGAACGGGTAGGTGACAGAATTCCAAAGTAGACGTGTCCGTGTGCAAGGAAAATGAAAAAGAAAAAAGTAAACCTACAGATTATCAAATATATTCAGAAAACGGATGCACTTGCTGTCTGAAATAATTCGATGTTGTATAACCGGAAGCAAAATCTAATGCCATTGTATTTCAATGCACAACGTCATGCATGATTATGGCGACAGTTATCATTGTACCTGGGCTTTATATGAAAGCCGATGCAGGAAACTGGAAAGTAAAAAATGTCTTTCCCTACTCCCATAATATAAGGTGTATAGGGTGGCTCAACTCTCTTGTAAATACGTATATACGGGAGACTTGTGCCGCCGTTTAACATTTTTTTTATTAGACTGAGTACTACTGAGTACTTGAAAATGCAATAACCATGGATATCATAACATGTATATCATTCTATAGCAGAGAATTTAAGCTTCGAATGACAAGAAGTTATCCAATCAATGATGTATATTTTAGGAAATATGGTTCATTATGTAAAAAGTGGCTCAACTCTCCGGGATCTCCGCCTTCATTATTTTGGCAAGTCTCTTTATCATACTGGGAAGGAAGGTTTCCCTCGCACCCACCCATCCCCACAACCCCACCCCTCCCCACACACACACACGGGTGCTGTTCGTTATTCCAAAGGTTCGTTATTCCGAAGGTTTGTTATTCCGAAGGTTCGTTAATCCGAAACACACAAATTCCCTATACCTATAGAGGTTCGTTAATCCGAAAATGAAAAAGGGTTCGTTGATCCGTGTATAGGGTCCGTAACGAACCTTCGGAATAACGAACCCTATTTCATTTTCGGATTAACGAACCTTTGGAATAACAAACCTTATCACATTTTCAGATTGACGAACCTTCGAAATAACGAATCTTCGGAATAACGAACCTTCGGACTAAAGAACCTTCGGAATAACGAACTGTAATCCACACACACACACACACACCTTTACTGATGATGTCGCTACAGAGGAAGTTTCCCTCAACAATGAATGCAGAAAGAGCTGTTAAACATTTAGGCCCTATAGTGAAACTTTGAGGAAATTAGGACAACCCGTTTAAATGTTACGAATTTGGGGAATCCGTAAAACGGTTATACGTCCATGTGCCACCCTCTAGACGGAAACATTGCAACAGTGGAAGTAAGTTTACACGATTTAAGTTGAATATCCAATACAGATGAGCTTCTACTTTATAACAATGGAAGTTTTTGAAGTTTCGGCGCTGCCATCGCTGGATCAGAAGGATATTACAGCTTGTGACGTCACATGTGTACATTGACACATTAAAGAATATTATTCAACATAATTATTTTCACTTTATTGCATATATACCTCATATATGGATTCCTCTCATCTGATT
This sequence comes from Diadema setosum, assembly GCF_964275005.1. Taxonomy (NCBI): domain Eukaryota; kingdom Metazoa; phylum Echinodermata; class Echinoidea; order Diadematoida; family Diadematidae; genus Diadema; species Diadema setosum. Next base: position 8,274,686 of record NC_092685.1, read on the forward strand.
GGTTAAAAGTGGAGTCATGAAAATAGCTGTGCCCCATATTTTATCAAAATGACGTCATGATTTACTGTGCCCGGGGCATAATCAACTGTACCCTGTAAATAGGTTTGGAGACAGTCGCAACCCCGTACACATAGATCACTTGGTGTACGCACCAATGATACGACCGCCGCGCTGTCGATCAGCGTTTTAATTGATTAAGAGTGCTGTATTGGTATAGAAGAGACTAGAATCTGTATTTTCGGTATCTATATTTCGGAATCTATATTTTCGGTATATAAACCAAATAATGACAGCTTGATATTCGGGGCACAGTTAAAATTATGTATAATAGGCCCTCGGTAATGTGAAAACCATAACTATGCCCTCAGCTTCGCTTCGGGCATAGTCATGGTTTTCACATCACCTTGGGCCCATAATTTTAACTGTGCCCCTCATAGCAGTCATTATTTGTATGATAAAAGCCTCCGGGAATAAAAGCGCACTTGATTGTCCTCTTTTTGTTCTAACACAAGGGGAGTACTATTACCCGTATAATTTTCTTTTGTTGTTGTTGTTGTTGTTGTCATAGTGGATAGCTCCCGAGAAAGGGAAGCACAGAACTAACGAAATTCAAAGTTTAATAGTGAAAATTGTGAAGAGTTGTCTTTTCTTCTAGTTTCCCTTGAGTGGTACACACAATCTTTCAGTATTTGCTGCTGTCCGGGAACTGACCTCTCAATTGAATTGAATTGAATTGAACAAATTTTAGATATATAGCAAATAAACCTTAGGTACCACTACATTGTCAGAACAGACTTTAACTAATTAAGAAGCAGACGATTTACCTGAGGAATTATTTGGACTCCTTTGCCTTATATATGTCTATGATATCTAATATGTCAGACAGAAGCATGATTTAAAAAAAAGTTCAATAATGGGCAATATAGCAAAAGCACAATTCAAAATACACCCCGAACTCAAAGGGCTTGGAAATGTCAATCTATCACTCATTGGTATTTCGGCCAGAGCCATGGATTTTGCAGTAAGTCTCATTGCATATTCCACTTCAGTTGACTTATCAATAAGGCGAATAGAATGATCTATAGATTTTTTTTTTTTTAAATAAGAAGGAATTAGGACATTTTACTAAATCTCAACGTTTCATATGTTTTCACCGAATATTTATAGGCCTATAAAGCGGGTTACAACCACACACGCAAAAGGACTCCTAGAGGCCACAAAGCAGGGGAATCATTCCTATAGGTGTCCATGAGTGAGATCAAGTAGAACACATCTCATTGATCAGTGAAATGAGGAAAATCACAACTTGCCCGTCAAAAGTTATCAGCTTTTAGAGTTTCGGTGCCGCCACATGACAATTAACAGTTCGGACGTCACTGCAGGACAACGATATAAGAAAGTACTAAGGAGAATTTCTTTAAATTGTACCTAATTAATCATAAATTCAAACTGGTACACAGTCCCCTCAACTTAAGTCGGTTCCCTTTGTCTGTAGAGCTAAGTCAATTGTTCTTTCTTTAAGCTAAAAATGAAACTGTATTGAATTCTCTTTATATTCATAACTTTTGAACGGATTGTCAATTTTTCCTTAAACTTCAGTTAGGCCCTATGTGCTCTAACATTTTTTTTTTTAATGTTATAATAATAATAGTAGATATCATTTCACAAACTCTTCTATTCGTTTGTACACAAAAGTATAAAAGAATCCTGCTTTTGATCAAGTATGATTTTGTAAGCATCCAATCAATTCCTTTCTTCACTAAAAAGAAAAGGAAAAGAACTGGGGAAACGGTATACACACAGTGCTCGGAGGCAGTTCCAATTCTGCTTGAGAGAATTCGAAAATGCGATCAGCCAAAACAAGTTACCGTTCTTCGATAGACTGCGAGCTACCTGTGACAGCGCCTGGCCAGCAAGGAGATTCATAGTGTGCGCATGTCAGAATCTCCACACAGCTAGCTACAGCACGCTCATATCCATACAGAAGAATACAGTTCATGTACATGTACGTGTATTCAAACACACGGCATGTTTATGTACTGTGTGTGTGGTGTATGCACCTGCACCCTCCATTCGTTGTTTCCCCGCACTTCTGCTAGCTATCCGGCGTGAAGCAAACCCCTGACGTGCTGTATTTGAATACATCTTTTGGTGAAAATGCCTGCTATTGACGAGACAGCAGGGGATAGTGAACCAGAGGACATGGAGGAAGAAACGAGTACATTGGACACTGATAAAAGTGAAGAAGATGACTCAGAAACGGGAACATCGGGAAGCGACGATGATTCGTCTGGTAAGTCCGGTAATGTTGAGCAAGTGCAGTCCCACCCTATTGTCTGTATGTATGTTGATACATGTCTATGTAAAACGTTGATAGAGCGAGGCACGGTTTCACCATCTTACGGCAACAATAATCATAATTTCTGCATTTTTGACTCTGAGACCTACGCTGTCTTCACCTAGATTGAAACTGTTCTATAAAGGGATGTTGGCTTTGTAGGTGTTTGCGATAACTTTCATTTGTTTTTGTAGATTTCAATTTCGAATTTGTCTTGCAATTTATATTATGATTTCTTTTTCAACAACAACGTAAAATACGCGCGTACATTAAAAGTAGGGGACATGGACCTACATGGCAGGACTACGAAATGTGTTATGATAGCTATGCACGAAGAAAAATGGTATAGATCAGACATGGATACACAGTGAAGAAAATCATGGCGAGTAGTCCCGCAAAACCTCGAGCCTTCATTTGGAATTTCTGCTTCAGTTTATTCTTCGGAGGGTGTATAACATACATTCTCGTGAAGTTTTCTAGTGTGGATAGCTACATTCCATCGATAAATCTCCAAAAGGAGAGATTTTCATCGTCTGATGGATTTCAGTTCCAGCAAGGTGAACATATCGTGCTATGGCATCGTAGCGCATGCACTGTCTGCACTGCCAATAAAGGTACCCTACCATGCTGTGAACCAGGATGAATTGTTTAATGGTCCTGTTGTTATGCCCAAGATAAGCAAGACGACTGAGAAATATACACACAAACAAAATAGATGTAGACCCTACTGTCCTGAGTACTTTGCATTTGTTTTTAAAAAGCCCTTTAATATTTTGTAGCCTTAGCATAGTCATACTCGTAGATTCTCTAGTCTAGGACTCTAGAGACCCAAGAGGTCCATCCACTTCCATCGGTGCCCAACCTTTTTTTTGTGTGTGTGATAAACCTATCCATGGATACCTTTATCTGTTGACATTTTATGTTGGCTGGATCATTGCCACTAGGTGAAAAGGTGCCTAACTAATTTATCTTTATGGGCTCATACTTCCAAGATTGTCCAGATATTTTTTTTTTTTTAATTTATTCCAAATTTTCCTGATACGCATATAAAATAAATTGTTACATATAGTGGTGAGTGAATTACCATGTAATATATTAGTAATATATGAAACCAAACCGCTGAATAGTCGAGACCCAACTCTATATTATATACCTGGCCGCATCCAGTTACCAGCTTTTTACAAGAAAAAAAAATCAGTGTTAAATTATGATGATGATGATAACGTGGGTAAAAAAAGAGAGAGAGAATTTCAGTGTGCAAACTGTCAATATATTAGATTTTTTATTTTCAGATGTACTAGAACAGCATTATGTACAATTGAAGTTATCATTTGAAATAAACATGTATAAATGATGTGGAAAATTGCAGGAATTGTGCATTTAACTCTTTATGTGCCATGGTGGAAACCCCCTGTGTGCCACGTTATTCTGAGACACAAAGGTAGTCATGCTTTGAGAAAGAATTCTGTTTTTCCAATTTGTATAACTTCTACAAATTTCTGTTAAGATGGGCATAATAGTAGGCAAAGCTAAAGAGGAATGCAAAGCTTTGTTTCGATATAAATTGTATGACGACTCTATTTTCATTTTGTTCTTTTGAATGACCAGTTGCTACATAACTGTAAAGGCATGACTTTTGCACACTAAACCGTGACAGAAACTTAGAATGTAGGAGCAAATCTATTTGGGAACATCGCTTGATAGTCAATCACCATAAAGAATGCAAGCCGTATATGAGAGGAACAAAAGCACGAGAAACGCTTTCATTGTGCCGCGGGATTAGCAGTAATTAGCGGTTTATCGATCGGTCTTGGCGGCTTTGTTTGTTGAGCAGAATATGCGAAGTTGGCACGCCGTCGACTGAGTCGGAGGTGCGAACGTGGCACATAAAGAGTTAAGTAGATGGATGGTATTATGACTGGTATGGCTAGCTAATCTTTAATCAGAAAGCACTTGATGGCAATTGAATTCAATTGTTAATAGTGAGTATGCATTTTCACCTCTATGAACAACATTCATTAGAATTAAGGTTGTGTGCTCCTAAAGGTTTGAATTCATTTGTTACAGAATTTGATGAGGCTGATTGTGACAGGAGGCGGACGGAGTGCATGGAAGATATGAATGATCTGGAGAGTCAGTTCACCAGTCTGCGAGACCAGTGAGTAATTGCAGAGCTCTGTATTCCCAATTTTCTCACTATGTGCCCATGATATATCACAACATGTGCAATTTTGGGGTTAAGGTGATCATATAGTATTTTTCATCTAGAGTGATGGTGAACTTAATGTTAGCATCATGAAAATTAAAATGGCATGCATCATAGCAATATCCTTCACAGTAGTCCAAGGAAGACAAAATTGCTGAAATAGTGAGACAGTTTCCATCTGTAATCACCTTCTCACCCCCCCCCCCCCCAAAAAAAATATTTCACATTACCTCCCTGAGAAATGTTATTTACTGCCTTTTACATAATTGAGATAAGTAGCAGAATGCCACATCAGGCGCTTATGAAAAGAGATAAATTTTGGAAGATTTTGTTATGATTCCATGACACTACCTCAAGAAATAAGACTTTTAAAACACCTATTATACAGAGAGCATTGTGGTACCTCTCCTTTCTCCTTGCCCTGCATAGGCTGTATCTGGAACGTATTGACCAGGCAGAGTACAAGATGACAGAAGTCAAGCTTGGGTCAGCTGTGGAGTATTTAAACCCCCTGCGTGAATTGGACCAGATGAAAAAGAGGAAGTTGAGCATTGCCAGTGTGCTCCGAGAGCTGAGGATGGAAAACATCAGGAACAAGTTGCAGAGTGAGGAGAAAGCTGCACGAGAAAATCATGATGTGAGTGTAGCAGTTCATCATGAACGTCAGTTCATGATCTATCTTTGCATTAATTAATTTGTTTTCCTTCACATGTTGAGTTAACAATTCTGTTGCCTTCACATTGAGTGAAAGTGCAATATTCTGCTTGTGATTGGTGCAAAGGTATTTGAACTTTTCAGTATTTCAAGTAAAACCATAATATCTAGTAATAGTAATCCTTTTTTTATTCCCTGTTTTTATGTATTTTTTATGTCTTCTGGTTACATCTCATCTTTTGTAGAGATGGAAGCCAAATGCATCATCTGGAAAATGTCATCTGAAAAACAGAGATAAATCCCATTGAAAGTGAAATCTGTTTTTGTGTATACTTGTGTGTGTGTGTGTGTGTGTGTGTGTGTGTGTGTGTGTGTGTGTATGTATTTATGTATGAATGTACATATGTGTGTCTGTGTGCATGTGCAGGAACACAGTGAACAAGAACCTACTAACAAGTAGAGTGCTTGAGAGAAATTGGGCAAATATTGTGGAAGTTTTAGCACTGTGATTGTTGGTAATTGGCACTTTGGCATCATGGTGTTCAATCTCACCAAAAGGAAAGAATTAAAGACAGTTGGGGATACTCAAGGGAGGTCTTAGTCACATGGCCTAAATGGCAATATCAGTGTCTCCGCTGGAAGACGTGTTTGATGACTTATGATGGGCTTTCTGATTTTATTGTAATTCATATTATTATTGTTTTTATCATTTGTTTGTTTGTTTGTTTTTTAATACCACTGAGAGTGTCACTGGTTTCGCGTCATTAATAAGTGGTAAGTTTAAACTGTTTGCTCTTATTTCTGCAGAGTGAAAAGATGCTGCTTCGAGATGCAATGAAGGCTGATCTAGAAGAAAAGATAAGAAGGCTGGAAGAAGACAGACACAATATAGATCTCACAACAGGTACATTATTCATGTCTCATTTTCTCATTTGTTAACTGGACCAAGAGTTCTCCTTGATACAACATTGATCTGATAACAGGCACAGTATTTGTTTTCTATGTGCTCTTTTGATCAGAGGGTATATTTCAAAACATGTATCATTGGAGGAAATGGTCTGTCAATTGTAATGAGAACAATAATTGAGAAGACACAATTGATTGGATCTGTACAATTTTGCTTCAATTGAGCTATAACTGTGACACATGATGATACATTTTGTATGACTTACATGTATTTATCATCCAAACAAAGTTGTTGCTCATTTAGGTAGGACCTTTGCTAACAAGATTTTTTTTTTATTTATTATGAAATTCAAATAGTATGACTGAGAGATTGTGAAAGACAACTTTGAGAGTAATGCTATCTTTTTATTTGTCACTTGCCATTGGTTTTCTTACCAGAACTTTGGAATGAGTCGCGTATCATGAAGCAGAAGGGAAAGAAGCCAGATTCCTCTCACTCGGACAGGAAGAAGAAGCCAATAGCTGTCTCAGATATCCTTTATCAGTGTAACATTGCCAGGCACTTGCAAATACTATACAGTTGTAAATTCCTGCTAACTTCTGAAGATATTGTAATTTTGATCCCTACACTCCCTTGTTTTATTAGTTTATGCTTTTAATTCTTTGTCTACAAAACAAACAAACAAGATAAGCATCTGTTTATGACAATCACATGGTTAATCACTTTCCCCTTAAAATTGGTAGCAAAATGTTGTCCCACACCTGTTTCAGACAAAATGTACATTCCGTTTTGAAGTACCTTTCAATACTAAACAGCATTCAGGTCAAAACAATTCAGACACAAGGAAATATGTTTTGGCAGCTAAGCTAATCATAATATACCTCACAATAGTATGATATTGAGTAATGTAAGCTATTACATCTTTGCAAACATGAAGACATGCATGTTTGATCATCAACACATCTGTATGATTTCTGTCATTGATAAAAGCAATCTCACTTTTTTGTGGTCTTGCTTCAGTTGTAGCCAATTTACTCAATTTTTAAACTATAAGGCCCGAATTCACGAAGGTGGTACAAATGAAACCATGGTTTAAACCATGGACAAAAACCATGGAGCGCCAAGTGTCGCATGGAATATTTCGTTAAAAAAATCGGTCATTTCGTCAATGAAATGATTATTTTGTAACGAAATGACAACATTTTGTAACTAAATTAACATTTCGTCCACGAAATGATAATTTCGTTAACGAAACGGTCATGTTGTCAACGAAATGACCAATTTCGTAATGAAATATTCCATGCGACACTTGGCGCTCCACGGTTTTTGTCCATGGTTTAAACCATGGTTTCATTTGTACCACCTTCGTGAATTCGGGCCTAAATGTCCAAGTACAAGATCCTAGCAAAAAAAAAAAAAAAAAAAAAAAATGCTTTCACTTGTTGAGCACTGTGTCACTAATGGCACTTGGATGTGTATTCATGCATTTGAGCAGAAATTGAATAGTGGCATACGGTATTACTGTGACATTGGTGAGGCTGTTTTTGTCATTTGTGTCCAGGGAAACCTTAAAGGACAAGTTCACCTTCATTAACATAAGGATTGAGAGAATGTAGCAATATTAGTAGAACACATCATTGAAAGTTTGAGGAAAATCGGACAATCCGTTCAAAAGTTATGAATTTTTGACGTTTTTGTGCAGTCACCGCTGGATGAGAAGACTACTGCAGTGTATGATGTCACATGCATACAACAATATAACTTATAAGGAAAATATAGAGAGAATTTCACAAAATGTCATCTTTTGAAAAAAGTACACATTCCCTTGACTTGTTACTGACATATGTTATGGGTAATATTATTCCCATTGCCTTTAGAAAAAGGCAAGTCAAGTGCTCTTTTATTATGCGAAAAGTGAAAATATGTTGAATTTTCTTTACATTTTCTTTATACTGTTGTACTCATATGACATCAAGACCCTCAGTAGTCTCCTCATCCAGCAGTTCCAACACAAAAATTTTGAAAATTCATGACTTTTGCATCGATTGTCCAATTTTCCTCAAACTTTCACTGATGTGTTCTACTAATATTGCTGCATTCTCTTAATCCTTATGTTAATGAAGGTGAACTTGTCCTTTAACCTCTAACACGAACTTATAAAGGGACTAGCTAAATACAGCAATGGAAAATGGGGACCACTAAATTCACCTACCATGGGTAGTTAAAAGCGGTTCTTCATAAACAAGCTCATTATGATGGGGTTTCCCTGTGTTATGTATATTTATGTGACATGAGCTATATGGTCAGAATGAATTTAATTGTTCTATTCTTCTTAACATTATGATGGTAAATCTATCCATGAGGTGTCATTTTATCTGAATAGTCTGCTGATGATAAGGAAGTAATGACAAAAGAATGTGGCTATGCTTTCTTGATCTTCCTTAATGCATGTTCACGTCCATATATCATTTACATGTTGAGAGAAGAAGATATCTTGGATGACTGGACAGCGATAATGAAGGTATGTCTGTTTTTGTCCTAGTTTCCCAATTTTCTTTTTTTATCGCTTGAACCCACAGACTGTTTGAATAGATATAGTGCTGCCATCCAATATTTATTATGAAGATTAAAACTACTGAATGGCTACCTTGGGTTTTAGAGCAGCAGATTTTAATGAAAGGATGATTAGGGATGGAAATATGGTGCATTATATGGGTTAACAGTTAACATTACGAAAAAAAAAACCACCAATGACAACAACATAGAGAAAGCCTGGCCACTGCTGATATGCAGTATTTCCAGTTAACTAAGACACACATGCTGACTTCTATTCATTCTCTTGATGGTAATGCATGTTTTTCTAAAAGTTGATGCGCAACGTTTTCATGTATATCAAAAGTAACTGAGAATTTGGGCTCTGTTTTACACCTTACTGTTATTACTCTGATTGATATTTGTGGGAAAGATGCCAATCAGTCTCAAATCCATATTGATACCTTGATTAGTAGTATAATTGATACTATTGTTTGTATACATTAACAATATATTTTTCTTCTTCTTCTTCTTTTCTTTCAGGCTAGAGGAGCAAGAAGGAAACCTGAGAGTGAGTTTAATTTGTCATTCTTTGAAATCTGACATGTCAGCTTCAGTAGTGACAAGCTCACAGTGTGAATGATTTTCTGGCAAGAAGATTGGAGAATAGGGAGAGTTAGCACAGGAGTATTCTATATTCCCCATGAGTGTCTTGAAGTATGTTTCAGGTATCTTAGGTGAAATTTTGGTATAGCTTTTATAGAAAGACCTTCCCAAATGAGATTAAAGTCTAGGTATACTTGTACATAATTTGATTGTACAAAAATTTCTGTGATTTGTAGCTTGAGTTGTTTCCACATGACATATTCCTGTACATTTAAAACTGTGTAGGTAAAAGAGAAACTAAAATGTGTGAAGTAACACCCCCCCCCCCCCACCAAAAAAAAAGAAAAAATAATAATACCAATCACCAAAAATGCTACCATGAAAAAGACAAACAACTTATATCAAAGTGTTCAAGTGTTTTTGTTTTTCCTATGTAAAAACAAGCTTACCAACAATAGAGAAATCCAGATCCAGATCCTGACTCACATAGAGGTTTATTCACTGTAGTGTGACAGAGAGTGTTATGAATTTTTAGAAAGTTATTCAAAGATGGGATTTTAAAAGAGAGTTAATGGATTGTTTTCATTTTTCATACTTAGTCATGATATGATACGTGTACTGTGAAGGAAATTTTGACAAAATACAAAGTAACTTTGTGGCATGTGATTGGGTTGACAGATTTATTCAAGCCTGAAAAGCCTCTGCACAGAGCAAAGTATGAAGATGGCAAGCTGTGCTATGATGGTAGAATCTTCCACCGCAAAGACCAGATAATCATTGAGAATCGGGATGACTCACCCGTGTCGTAAGTATTCATTCTACAAATCTCAGAAGATTAACTAATTCATTCATACTGAACAAGTTGAGAGAGTAGATCATGGACAGGTCAAAATGACAGAGTTGAATGTATTCTTGTGAAAATAACATGATTACACATGAAATACACTGGCCAAGTGCAGAAAGTGAATTATACATGGAACATCCAGGTCTTACAATGCACAGATTTACTGTATTTTCAGCTCAGTGACATTATTTATGATATGCACTGGCTCAGTGAAGGAGATGGATTTTAGACTAATCTGACAAGTCAAAAAAAAAAAAAAATAGAATGAAATAGAAGAGCAACATGCATTGGTTGATCTTTTCATACACATCCTTGTGTCCACTGTCTCCAGTTGGTCATTATATCTGCAATTAACCTATCCTCAGAACTGCTTCAAGCTAAGTTTGTAAGTTTGTCCTTCATATAGATTACTAAAGTAATGTTGTATGTATTATTAAGATTCAGACCCTTAAATTGATTCACTCCGTGCCCAAAATCGAGTGACCAAGGCCCCATTTCATAATAGATATTAGGATAGCAACTCTTGCTGGAATGGCAACTTCCCATAGCAACAGCCAATCAGGAAGCTGGATTCTGTTCATTGCCATGACAATCGCCATTCCAGCAAGAGTTGCTATAATATCTACTTTTTATGAAGTGGGGCCCTGGTGTACCTAGTGTAATAAACAGTGTCCACCTTGGATATGTGCGATCTGTTCATATCAATCATTACTTCTTTCACCCAGGGCAAGAATTACTACCATTGATTCGCGGGAAGTATGGTTCAGGAGAAGCGACGGAACGAAATCCAGACTCCTCCTTCATAATCTGGAGAAGGGAAAGTGTACCATCCACCATGGACGGTAGTCACTACAGTGCCACATGTAGTGGCTTTCACAATTCCATAGACTTGCCTTCCTCTTTCTTGATGGAGCAAAGGGCGACAGTGTCGTAGTAGAAGATGGAGAAAACACAAGAGGCAGAAGATCATTCATACCTGTCATACCAGTGGAGCAAATGCAAGCAGATGACGTAGGAATGTTTCTGCATTCACATTGGCAGCAGGTGTGTGTTTATTCCTGTACCTGGAAGGTGCAATGTCTTGCAAATGAGCACCTCTTCGGCTGATTGGTAGTGGTGCGCCTGGAATTTTGTTTGCGAAGTTATGGTACCTGGGAACAAATCTGAACTGCCTCAAGCCCTCAGGACTGTGTCCACCATGTTTGTGTGTCTGAGTGTAAGTCTGAATGTAGATGTTTATTTGTGGGTGTTTGCATCAATAATCATGTAGATAGGCCTTCTTGGAGGTCTACTCATAATAAGGATTAGATAACTTTCCAAGTGCTTTAATGTGAAAAGGAAACAGGCACAAATTACTGAGCAATTACAGAATGGTTGTCTTGACAAGAGATATTCCTTGTTTTGTCCAGTTTCTCATGAGGGATCTGTGACATTATCATGCTGTTTAAGCTGCAATGTAGGTGCTGTCTATTGCACCTCATCTTGCTTTTCCTCAAATGAATACCAGTATGTCATGTATTGGCTAAAATTCCTATTTTTGACTGCTTGATGTATTTGTATCATGTTTATGTGATGCTGTTATGAGCTACAGAGAGCTCATATCTGTCTTAAGCTACCACACCATCACTCACCACCCCACAAATGTGTAGTCTGTGTTTGTTTTGTTTTTTCCTTTTTGTTTTTTGTTTTTTTAGTAAAAGGGCTGACACTTGTAAGCTTATCAATTCCTCTCACGAGAGCCTCAAATGTCTACTCTATGTTTACAAAATTTGTGACTGCATCACTTTGACATTTTCTTAAACCAGTCCTAAACAGAGATGTATGAGGAATGAAGTTATGTCTAATCTCATTTATATATTACAAATTTGTACACTGTATGTCTCGATTATCTAGTGATGTATGACCTGTTCAAGTGTCTTCCTAACCCCACAATACCTATGTGTGGTGTACACATCCACACGTTTTCAGAAATTTTCAGAATGAAAAAAAAAAAAAAAAATCAAATAATGTACATGCTATGTACATGTATTTCTCGATACTGTATTTGTAAGGCAATTACGCAAGTCGAATATGATGCAGAGAACCATCGTGCTTAAATGAGAAATAAGTACTCTCACCACTAAAGAAGCAAATTACGTAGGTGACTTCCGACTTTGGTGATATGCATTGCATTTTCATTACAGGTTGCAATGCAGTATTTTTGGATGCCAGTTTCACAGCTATCAACAAAGAGTTTGTGAAACATGCAATGTACATGTATGGCACATGCAACATAAATGCAGTGTGTCTATCAAGGGTAGATATGGCAATATGTTCTATGATTTGATTGTGGCATTATTATGCCCCTGCATACACGTTTGCAATGTTCAGATACAAGAATAATGTGTACCCCAGTCAGATATGGATGCCTTGTTCTATTCTGTGTTTATGTGGCACGGATGACCAATGATAGATGATCAGAATCAAATGCTGTAGTCACAGTACACTATGCAGTGTCTCATTCATGTTACAGAGATCACTGACACAAGTTTGTCAAATTCCCACTAGCTTAGCATGTTTCTATATGCTCACAATGCTGGTACATGTCAGAGAATGTCGCTTTGCTATCAGTCTATTGTGCTGTGTCTGAAATTCTATGAATAGGCCTATGACTCCTAAACTCAATCATCCTGTATTTCCATGCGTGTAATATTTTGTGAATATTTATGCATGCAAACTTCTTGTCCCTTCACTTGTTCAACATCAATATATTACACCTGTATTTATGTTATTGTGAAGATATTAATATGAAATTTGTAATTTCGCTTCCAAAATTCAAGACAAACTTGTCATGTTTCCAAGGTCCTCACTCACTGCAGTGAAAAGTAATGCACTGGTAATGGAGATTATGAACAAATGTTAGTAGTGGTTCCTTTTTAATTATTGGTGAAAGTAACCAGAGAAGAATGTTGCATTGCTACAGATGCGACTTTGAGTGAAATGGGTCATATGTGCAGACAGAGATTTTAGCTCAGTGCCAGCTGGCTTCTCTGAGACATAGCACAAAGATTTTCTGTGGCCTTTACTGTTAATGTTGCATGCATGATTCTGAATCATTTTATGTATGCTTTGTCATAAATTTCTCCTTTCTTGACAGAAATGTTCCTTTAATATAATTCAGTTGAAAGTTATATCATAGCTATAATGTCCCTACATTACATGTCCTCAGAGTTAAAAAAAAAAAAAGAAGAAGGAGAAGAAGAAGAAGTAAAGTCCCACAATGTCAACAAAGAATCACAATAAGGCAAGGTCACACAAATTTAGCCAATAATCACATTTAGAGTATACAAAGGAGGATTTTTGTTCACAATTGGACACTGTTTAATGGCACAGACGCTGAAACTGTCGGCACGTATTCTACCAGTTTGATTTGCTAAAACATTTCCACTCTTTATATTTAGCCTTTTTATTTTATTTATTTATTTGTATTTATTTATTTATTTTTTTTTTTTGGGGGGGGGCTTACTAGGTAAATAACTCTTTTTTGAGGGAGTTGTTATGTAGATCATATTCCCCAACTGATATTTTGATGTCCACATCAGTCAGTAGTTCTAGGGGAAAGGAGATGTCCAGTGGTGTGATTTGTTACAAGAATTAAAGTCACTTTCCATTAGCCACAAAGAATAGGAGGATTTTCTGTTTTCCACTGGAATGCAGTACATGTATTTTGTTTTTCTTATTGTGAATACAGCAATAGTATTTGAGAACGTCACTCCATAACCTGTGTGTAGTATAAATGATGGCCAAAATATTGTGTGTTTGTATAGATGTATTTATGTGTCAGTTCACTGTACATGATGAATTGAATGCTGTTACATGTATCTGGGTATAAAGCAACTTTGATACAGATTATGATGGCTGTTGCCCATTTTTAGTGTAAATAATTTATTATATTGGTTCACACTTCACTAGTTTGAATGTAAATATCAGTGTGTTCAAATCCTTGTCTGTTACATCTTATTTCTTACCCTTTCATTATTTTTTTGATTGATAAAAAGCAAATATGCTGGGAATGTAGTATTTTCTGATGCAAATATTTCAAATAGATTTGGTCAAACAGAGAACTGGTTATTAAATTCAGTGGTCCCTGGTTATGTTGCAGGTTGCGCATGATAAATCCATTTTTATGTTCAACTTGACAAACACTAGGACATAAGACTATCATCTGTGATATTTTAGATTACAAAGGCAGCAGATGTATGCCTTTCATTTTGGAAGAATATGAATAAATTTCCAAAGTTTATGAGAAGGAGTTGCTAAAGCTGCAATTTGAGTTTTGTGACCATTATTAAACCCTGTCTAAGCCAAGCATATTGGAGTACATGTGTCCATTGAAATTTGCAACAGATATCTTTGTTTCTTTTTCTCTCTCTAAGATGCCCAGCATTAAAGGTAGGGGATACCTTTTACAGACCTCCCAAAATGCAGCAAAACATTCAATGTGAACCTTAAGGGACTTGTTCAGGCCACTGCTTAGAAATTTGGAAGTCAACAGTTATCTACAATTTGAATGCACAAAACTCTTAACGACTCAGTAGTTCTGTGTGTCAGCCACACTTAAGCCTTTTTGTTGCAGTCTTCTGTATTTTTTATCTATAAACACAAATCTAAAAGTATAAGAGCTGATGTAATAACATTTTGTGTGGCAAGAATGTATACAGAAATGTTTGTAAGTTTTGATTAACTTTCTTCACAAAATATGATGGACACACATGCAGTGCATGGGTCTGCAAAGGTAGCCTAGTAATGTACTGGAATTTACAGTGAGCCAGACCAAAATTCAATTCAAAATCTAACAGTCAATAAAAATGTACTAAATGTTACCTTCCACTTTCAATACTTTATGAGAGTTTCTAAAATGATACTCTCTTCTACATACCACTGTATTTATACAACTCTTCAATTAAGGCATGCAAATGGGATTCCTACCTTTAAAGCTGTCATTTAACTTCGATTTATTCAAAGTTGTTCTGATGCTTGAAGGGAAACTCATTTTGCACACAGTTAAATCACAAGTTTGGGAAAGTTGTTGCCATGAAGAACATATTAGTTGAGGGGGTACTACTTACACACACATACACACACACACACACACACACATATACGCAAATACACACAAGATATGATGAAACAATTTCTATGAGAGAATTCGACATATTTGGAATTGTGATTCATGTTAAGTCACTTTGCAAAAAAAAAAAATGTTTTGAAAATCAAATTTCAGGAATACAATCAAACACTGCAAAAACTGCAGGATGGGCCTTGACAGCAGGCAAACTTCTGCTTGCCAGAATTAATGTAAACTCACACTGTCGGTCAAACTAAAGAAAAGTTGTTACAAAGTTCTTACCTATATGTATCCATGTCATTGTTTGATTGGCACACATGGTCCCCGATATGATTTTGTAGCTAAGGTTGTTGCATTTTTGTCTTTCTTTTTTCTCTTTTTTTTTTTTTTTTTTTTTTTTTGGTGCATCAGCACGATCAAGAATTATGGAAATTCAGCCAGATTCTGAAGTAGAGACCTGTGCTGGAGGAACATCATTCTTTTCTTTTAGGAAGTAAACATTCTTACTTCACAGGCTTTGCATTGATGAGATATAGACAGACTCAGACTTGCTTCTCCCAGATTGAAATTGATCTACAGATGTATTTCTAGTCCCACCAGCAGTAAGGTGTCCATTTCATGGACACTGCACACTAATTTGACTGTAGATGTTTCCTGCTTTTGAAATGCACAATACCCATGTCGTCTCTTCTTTTGTGTTCCTGAAAGATGGCAGTTCAATTTTTATTTATTCTCATCTGACATATTTTGCTGTCAACTGAACTCCATGTTCTCAGTTTTTGACATTGCCTGTGCTGATGAAATGAACAGCAGTAATGATTTTATAAGTAAATTTGGATGACTGTCATGATTTAAGAAAAAATGGAAATTAAAGAAGAACATGACAAGATGACGAAACTTGTCTTTTACAAATAAACTGAAGATGTTCATTTCATAAATGAGGTGTAAAATCTAATTTGATGTGTGATTGTGTTGTGTGTGATCATGCTGAAGCAGATATTATAATGTTCAGCACGTTTAATTTTACTTTAATTCCAACATTCAACCATCTTTGCACACACTAAAAAAAAAAATAAAAAAAAATAAAATAAAAAAGGAATGATGATCAGAATGGAACATAATGGTACTTGAGATCTAAATTGTATATCACCAGTTTTATTATCAAATTCATACCAATGACTGTAAATCAAAGAGTAATGCAAACTAAAATATAAACCTTAACATGCCGTTTCTTGAACAGACTGTTTAGCCTAATCTTCATGTGTACATGTACATAGTCTAATGAATTAATGAGATAAAACCACAAGTCTTGTACAGTGATACAGCTGCTACTTCTGCTGCAAGACCACTAGATTGAAGTCACAATTTTATTACATACATTACATTCCTTTCTATTCAGGAGACGGGAGGGGGGGGGGGGGTATTGAAACCCTCTCCCCTCCCATTCCCGGTGATGAGTAAAGGGCATGGCTGTCTCCTTACAAAGAACACAGTTATAACGAAATTTCAATACAATGGAGATAAAATACGGATCCCAAAATTATGATCATTAAAGTCTATGGTGCAAAATTTTCCATCGGTCATAACGACAGTTCGACTCGAGTCAAACGCCAAGCGATGTCTCACCTGCCTCGCCTATATATCGCAATTTGTATAGAATTTGGTAACTTGATATAGCTTCCAAGCAGGGGAATGTCATAAAGATCTGAAGCTGAAGAAGGAGATAATAGTCTGGGTGCCAAAGCCACTTTTTCGGCCTAACCTTGTTTTACCGTCCACCCAATGTTTTTTGATGGTTTTACCCTATTTCGGGGGTGCTGAATCCGAATCTGGATGATGCAACTCTTGCATCCTTGAGGGTTTTGAGATATTCAAGATGGCCGCCAAAATGGCCGCCCGAACTGGAAATGCCCACGTATTTCCTTCTAAATGGTGTGAAATTGAAAATAATTGAGGATCCTACCCTATTTGGAAGGTGCTGAATCCGAATCTGGATGATGCAAGTCTTGCATCCTTGAGGATTTTGAGATATTCAAGATGGCCGCCAAAATGGCCGCCGAAACCGAAAATTCCCACGTATTTCCTTCTAAATGGTGTGAAATTGAAAATAATTGAGGATCCTACCCTATTTGGAAGGTGCTGAATCCGAATCTGGATGATGCAAACCTTGCATCCTTGAAGGTATTGAGATATTCAAGATGGCTGCCAAAATGGCCGCCAATTAAAACCAGAAAAGTTCTATGTATCAACTTTTAAATGGTGAGAAATAGAAAACAATTGATGGTTTTACCCTATTTCTAGGGTGTTGAATCCGAGTCTGGATGATGCAAACCTTGTATCCTTTAGGGTATTGAGATATTCAAGATGGCCGCCAAAATGGCAGCCAAAATGGCCGCCAAAGTGGCCGCCAATGAAAACCGGAAATTTCTATGCATTAGCTTTTAAATGATGAGAAATAGAAAACAATTGATGGTTTCTCCTATTTCGAGGGTGCTGAATCCGAATCTGGATGATGCACCTCGAGATAGTCAAGATGGTCGCCAAAATGGCCGCCAAAACCGAAACTCTTATGTATTTCCTTCTTATGAATGGTGAAAAATTGCTAACAATTGATGGTTTTTACCTATTTTTTTGACTGAAAGATTTCAGGTTTTTGTCAATGGCACAGTTTGATGTTGCTGTATATACAGTGAAACCAGCTCTATAGTCCAAGAGTATTAGTTTTAACCTGGACATTTTTGGTAACAAGCTGATTTTTTCAGGATAGGTCCAGAAAAATGTCTAGAATAACATACTAAAAGTCCTCATAAATCCTCCTTGAGCGTTTTCCGCAATCCAAGATGGCGTCCAAAATGGCCGCCATTTCCAGAAATTCTTATAACTTTTCAACCAGAGAACCCAAATACAAAATTTAAATGTCTAAATATATGTTTTGAAGCATGAAGAACTCAATAAAATACATATTAAGAGATGTTGATGCACGCAAGTACCAAAATCCAAGATGGCATCCAAAATGGCCGCCATTTTCTAAAATTCTTATAACTTTTCAGCCAGGTAGCCTAAATACAGAATTTAAATGTCTACTTATATGTTTTGAAGGATGAAGAACTCAATAAAATACATATTAAGAGTTGTTGAAGCACACAAGTACCTAATCCAAGATGGCGTCCAAAATGGCCGCCATTTCTTTTTTTTTTTCATAATTTTGCAAGTAGATTTCAACTGTACACTCTTGGAATGTCGCAATATACGTTTTGAGTCACAAGGAACCACATATAACACTTATTCAGAGATTTTGAAACACAAATAAAACACTTAAGCACTTTCAGAAATCCAAAATGGTGTCCAAAATGGCTGCCATTTCCTGTATTTCTCACAACCCTGCAACTAGGTAACCGCGATACGCACTTAAATGTATAAATATATATTTTGAGACATAAGGAACCCACGAAATACTTATTCAGAGATCATGAAGCACGTAAGTACAAATAAAATCACGTGAGTTCTTCGCGAAAACCAAATGTTGCCCAAAATGGCCGCCGTTTGTTAATCAAAAATTGCTGTTTTTAGCCTGTTTCAAGAGACAAAGAAATTCAGCATAATGTTCGAGATTCAACATTTAACTCAGAAGGTCCAGTGGAATCTTTCCCTTAAATGTGCGCAAAAGGGGTATAAGTTTGGTTGGATGCACCCCCCCCCCCCCCTTGGGGAAGGTGGTGGCCTGTACAATTATTATTATTTTCCAGATATTCAACTTGAAGTATTTGCACTTTGTCATTAAATTGCAATCATAAAATGCTAAACGTCCCTCGTTCGGCCCCGTTCCATAGACTTTGTACACTTTTGAGATTAACAAATTTCCGAATCTGTCGTCAAAAAGTGTGTAGATCTTTCACTTACAAAATGCAAAAGCTACTCTCTTAATTTCTAGGATTTATTTTGAAGTCCTAAGGATTTATTTCTTTAAGTCCTAGCGGACTGTAGATACGGACAGAACCTTAGGACTTAAAAGTAAGTCTTAGCTAGGATTTAAAAATTTAAGTCTATGTTCGACTTAAATTTCAAGTCTATAGGATTTATTTTTTAAGTCTTATTAGATTACATTTAAATCTTTCTTAGACTTGTTTTTAGAATAAATCCAGCTTGGATTTAAACAACGAAAGACTCATTTTTATCCTTCCTTGGATTTATTTCAAATAAATCCATCATGGATTTAAACTAGGACTACTGAAAATGACAGCCAATTGATGCACTTTCTTCACATGTAAAGGTCTATTTATTTTAACAAAATCAAACTGATGCATTTTTCACAAACATCGATAAGTTACAAAATATAGAGATGATTGTCATACACATGTAGGCTCCAGAAAAAATGAAATACATGTACGACATGATGAAAACAGAGCATATTTTGCAATAGTCTCAGATGGTCACATCTTCACATTCATGTTACTGATGCTTCTTTCACTGTGTTCTGTAAACAAGTTACTAGACGACTGGAACCTTCATTGCCAAATAGATTACTTTTTTCACTTTTTTTTTAATCTTGCAAAATGACTCCATACGACTCGATTCACTTTCATTTTATGTATTTCTTTTACTGGTGAGCATTGTTAAGTCGTAAGATGGAAACTATGAACAAATATAAGATTATATATGAATTCTAATAACTTAAATTTTAGAAATGATGCTGTGTAATAAACAATACAGCCTCCATTAAGTTGACGTTTAGATTTACACGCTTTGTACGTCCCATGCACGCAATTTAAGGAATTATTTGGTTTTTTTTTTTGGAATGATGCATAGTATAGATTTAATCAAGAGGGAAGTAAAGGCCAAAATTAGTGTAATCAAATTAGAAAAGAGAAGAAATTTCCCTACACAGAATGGTGTAAAGACTATGAAAATCAGCTACGAAATAAGGAAGATATGCCTCTTTTCAATTTCACACATTTCCAGAAAACAGATCTTGTCCAGTCTTTATGAACATCCAAATGAGGGAATTGATGTCATTCCTTCAAAATATTTTTACACTTTTCACCTGCATGTATTTGCATATTCATACGGACTAGTCAAGAAATGTTTTCTGAAAATGTGTTACATTTCCTTATTTCTTACCAGACTTTCCTAATTTTTCCACTATTCCTTAAGGAAAATTTACAATTGAATCCAAACTGTATTACATACAACAGTAGGGAGCAAGATCTATGTAAACTCTGAAGTAAATTCACCTTAAAACCTTAAGAAGTTCAAATAACAATTAACATTCTAAACTTACTTCTAAAATTCCTTGAATATCGATTGTCTGAAATGGATTTACATAAGTACATTTCCATACTGCATTTTGGTAGACAAAATGTTTGACAAAAGAATATACAAATTCCTGCTTAATCTATTGATATTTAAGAATCCATCTCAACTGATGACAGGGAACCATCTCAAGAGACTGTTCAAGTGAGATGGACCACTAGTTTCTTAATTACTTTGATGTCATATCTCGTAACAAAGCACTATGTTGAAGTGATGCAATCTGAATTTTTAACTAGAATTATCACTCATTGTGATTAATATACCCCCACCCACAACTGAGGGAATTAGCTCAACCAGAATTATTTTTTCTTACTTTTTTATAAAGAAAAAAATTACAATGGCAATGCACTGTTCCACCTCTCAAATCAAGTGCTCAAAAACTGAGTGAGCAAGATAAATAAACTGACGATTTCTATGGTTTTTACTAAAAATTGTGTAACCATGGCAACACAATGTTGGACATTAAGAAAAAAAAATGAAGTTTGCACAACTATAGGCCCTATATCATAGCCGTCATATGTGCCAAATTTCAAGCTAAATGCTAAAAGGGTGAGGGGTTTAGTTGAATTCACATTAGTGTATCATTTTCATGCAAAATATACTGTTACCATGGCAACACATTTTCCACACTGACAAAAGATTTTTTGCACATCTAGGTAATGTAGAGGTAACATGTGCCAAATTTGAAGCAAAAATGCTCTAAACAGAGACAGGAGAATCGAAATGTTTGTATGATTTTCATTGAAAATGCACTGTTACCATGGCAACACATCGTTTAACAATGATGAAATATGAAGTTTGCATATTTCTGAACTACAATGGTTGCATGTGCCAAATTTCAAGCCAAATGCTCAAAGACTGAGGGAGTTACCTGAATCCAAAATATTTTTGTATGATTTTCATTCAAACTATGTTGTTACCATGGCAACACAATGATCAACAATGACGAAAGGTTAAGTTTGCACATCTACGTACCATAGTGGTCAGGTGTGCCAAATTTCAAGCTAAATGCTCAAAGACTGAGGTTGTTACATGAATCCACAATATCTTTGTATGCATTTTAGTGAAAAGATGCTGTTACCATGGCAACGCATTGTTCACCATTGATGAAAGATTAAGTTTGCACATCTATATGCTAAAGTTGTTGCATGTGCCAAATGTCAAGCCAATTACTCAAAGAGTGAGGGAGTTAACTGAATCCACAATATTTTTGTATGATTTTCATTCAAAATATGCCGTTACCATGGCAACACATTGATCGACACTTACCAAAGAATACGTTTACACATCTACATACCACAGTGGTCTTTTGTGCCAAATTTCTAGCTAAATGCTCGAAGACTAAAGGAAGTTAGCTGAATCCACAATATTTTTGTATGTTTTTTGGTTTAAAAAAAGCTGTTACCATGGCAATGCATTGCTCACCACATTGGTTCCATATCTATATACCATAGTGGTCATGTGTGCCAAATTTCAAGTCAAATGCTTTAAATTTGTTTAAGGTGCCCATCTGCGCTGAATCTATCCTTCCTCATGGGTTCAAGCACATACTTTGGCTGGAAAACCAAAGTTTATTTCTTTATATAGAGAGTTTCATATTAAAGTGTTTAGCCACAACGTCATAATGAAAATAGCAACAAATCAGCGCTCAATAAATGTGATGGACAATGGCTCAACAACACTGTGGGAGTGATGAAAATTAGGTAATCGTTGAATAATTACAAAAGTGTTCAGGGGAACTTAAACTTTCTTCTTTCAATTTAAATCAATGCGGATCTGGCATTACTTTTTTTTTTTCATCATCAACCAGACATAATATACAGAAAACAAGCCAAAGATGAACAATAAATAAATTGAAACTGGACATGTATAAAAACTTGAAATATTGTTTAAATGTTCACGTAGCAATGCAAATGCAAAAGTGAGGCACACACATACATGATAGTACCTCTAAAGGAAACATTGCGGCATTAACTTTCCTTATTGTGTTATTTTCATTTAAAAATGCACACAAAAAAAATTACAAGGAAACTTTACTACAACCAGGGCATGACAGATATGCTTCTTGTGTGCATGGATTTGTAGCTCAATATAAATGGAAAAGTGAGGCACACATAACATAACTCAATATCCATGAGTCAAACATTACGCATGATAGTATCTTCAAAGGAAACATTGCAGCATTTTACCTGTGTTACTTTGATTTAAGAATTCACCGAAAATTAAGAAAACTTTGCTGCACATCAGGGCAAGTCAGATATGCTTCTTGTGTGCATGGGTTTGTGGCACAATGTCGGAAAATCTTACTAGCATCATACACTGACGTGTTCTTGAAGTTCGTGGCTATAATGCCCAGAACGAAGCCCTCACTTGGGATTGTAGCAGTACATGAATATGCCGCCACAAAATCAAAGAATGCTTCAAGCACCCAAGCATATTTGACGATGAAGACACAGTGGGCTTTAAAGAGTCTGTCAAATTCTTGCTTCCGGTCATCTCCAGCCTGGACTTAGTATGGTCTTGTCCAGGATGAGAAAATACTGGATGTACGTCTAGTCACTCCCTTATCTGACTAAGCAGGGCTGGCTGAAGGTGGCATCTTTAGCATCACTGAACTTCGCGCTTCTCGCTCGTGATGTATACGTTTCGCGTGGATCAACTTGGCGTTTCCCGTTTGCTAAGGCTTTCAGGTGGGAGAATCTCCAGATCAGAAGATGCTTGGGGCTGGGGTTGGAGTCTCTGCATCAGCAATGCCATGAACATTGGTTCCTACCTGAAAAGAGATTAAACATGTATAGCACTACTGATATTTCGAACTAAATTTCACTTGAATCGTTTGAGCAAATGACAAAGGCTACAATTATTATCAAATAAACTTTGCATCACACAGAGGGAAGTTAAGTTCTCAGTGAGAGGGCACTCTGGAGGGAAAAAAAATATTAGAATATAATTTTACATATTGATCTTAAATACAATGTACTAATAACATATTCATCACAGAACTTTTAGTTTGTGATGTACAAGTAAATATTTCTGATATATTTCGGAACATATTATTTTAAAACATTATGTCTCATCTGGTAAACCTCAAAGCCTTGAAAAAATTCCCAGAAATCAGATTACTTTTTGCCATCATCGGGGTGGGGCCTACTTGATATTTACATGTTCCAGACTCATAAGATATTTGATGTACATAATCAAATCAATAGAAGTCAGCATGCATTTTTAATCCGTAATTTAATGAATTTAAAAGAAAACTGTCAAAACATGGTAGATACCCCTACACAATACTCATTGCTGAATGTTCTAAAGTTTGTTTGAGAAGAATCGCTTCAAAAACACTGATATATCAGAGAATAAAACTTTGCATTTCTCACGACAGCATGAGAAATTCAGATTTTTAAATTCCACCTGTTACTGAGTACATGCAGATTCTACACGAGCCTTGCTTTGTAAGATACGAAGCTCAAATATTCTTCTCTAAACATGAGCTGGTACTTAAAAGCCCAATGAAACATGCATATTGATAATTCTCAAAATTGGAAGCTCAATGATTTGATCATAAACTGATTTCAAGTCTATAAACATTAAGCATATACTGTACTTACAGGCACATAGTCATTCTGCACCAGGTACTGCTGGGCATCCCTCGGGAGCATGAGAGGTCCTCTCCCTTTCTTCTACATGGGGATGTTGGGTCTGTGAAGCATCGCTGCAAGTAGTGACATTCCACAAAATTCCTATAGAATGGAACACAATACAATTTTTTTTTTCAACTTTAAGTATTTCACACATTCTCTTTAACATATTAGATATGACGTATTGTATCAGCTCTGACAATCCCTAACATTCAGTTTTCGACTTATTATCAATATCAGTCTATGAAGAGCAAACTCGTACGCATTCACTTTCCTGAAAGGTGTAATAGCAATGAAGCATAAACAAATGAGTAAGTTTTACTCTTACACTTTGGACAGAAATTGTTCCAGTAATTATAATCAATGCCACAAGATCTATGAGGATTGGCGGAAGGACTTACTGTCTCCATCAATGTCTTCACATCTTCTTACGATGTCTTGCAACTAAGGGTAGTTTCGCTTGGCAAGTGCAAGATTCTATTGACGTAAAATGGCCCCCATCTGTTCACCATCTCCTGCACTTTTCTCGGTACAACTGGGCAAAGTCCGCATTGATCTGAAAATAAACACAAAAACTGTGAAATATCAGTGATAAGGAAGTGGAAAATGAAAAACAGAAACGCTTTACAAAAAAAAAAAAGGAAGAAAACAAATATGCTTCGGGGGTATAAACGGTCGCCATAGCCACATTTCTAGATTTTTATGTAATTAATTATTTCTTATTGGTCTCGAGGGTTGTATTTCATGCTGGAGGAAAAAATGAGACCGATATCTCTGATTTTTGTTTCAGATGTTATCGTTAAAATCAATTTTTAGAAATACCAGGGATGTCTTGCATATCTAAACACCAAGAAGGGATAGTCCTGACAGAGTACTCCTTGGAGTACAAATTATACAAATAACAGGTAATTTGCATTCCCTTCATCTTTAAAAAATATTAAAAGTAAAAAATTAAAAAAAGGCCTCATATATTGTAAAACTTCACTACATTCTCTCACTGGTGTATGTGATGCTTAATGCCAATGTGTAAGAATGTATGTTTACACATTTGGAGACAATATTACTTCCTGGAACTATTTCTTTTTATTTTAACTGTCATATCACAAGCGGTGCACCCATGAAATTTAAGCTGAATTATGTATTTATTTTGGAGCAAGCGCCATGAGCGCCTGACTTGGCGGATACCGGCGCTATACAAGACTTCATCATCATCATCATCATACATCTCAGCCAGAAGTGTAGATCTGTAGAATTTTTAAGTCTAGATCCTTCTACTCAAACACAGATCACCACATTGATTATGCTACAAAGAAAAAGACTGGAGTAGAATATCTTTATCCAGGTGCGAAATCTTGTTCCATTGCACGAGTTAATCCCATACATTATTTGTTTCATACAACGCCTTCAACAATAACACTAACAGACGTACAGGTTGTACTAGTTCAAGAAAGAGTCTTGAATTCAGTGCAGAAATGGCAACCATAAGGCCTAGGACAGGTGTCCAGGCCTACTACTGAGTGGTAGTAATAATAGTAGAAGTATTTTCATGGAATGCAAATCAGTAGCACATTCACATAGAAATACATACACATGTACGCAGCCGAGTGCAAGTAGCATTGAAGTTGATTATTCCAGTAAAATGAGTGACATGATGCACGCTTGATAGTAAGAGTGTTGAGTGCACACGCCAAAGGTAATTGTTTATTGTGACATCAGACTCAGTAGACCTAGTCATGCAATGGAACAGAAACTGTTTATTAATTGTAGACCCCCTATTTTAATATGGGAGTCAATGGAAATTGGTGATGTCAGCCAATATGGCCCATGCGATAGAAGTTTTTACAGTTCAGAGCTTGACGCCACTGCACTGGCATTGCAACATTGGCGCCCTAAACCCTGGGGCGCTCATCACACAGGGGGCTTCGTGTTTGGGCTGGTCGCAGTTCTATTTTAGCGCCCATAGGGTCTACGTACTATTGGTGGCCTATCAACACAACGTTAAAAATAAAACCCATCTAACAGCATATGCCCTACATTTTATCACAGCATAGGGCATGATAAGGCCTAGAACTGTGCCTTTCTACGTAGAAATTGATAAATTAAACCTTACAAGAGTGTAGGAAGGGGTGAACTGACACTAACTTGTTACTGTTACTCAGTGTTAGACGACAGTTAGGCCTACGCTACAGAGTGTTATGCCCATAGCTTTACCTTTCAGTCAAGACACCAACATCGTAAATCATTAGGTAGAATGGGCGCTTTATAAGAGTCCCTGTATTATTACACTTGTACTTGCAGTTTTACCGAGATAGAGCCCCCACAATACTAGTATAACGTTAGCCTACATGTAACTTGTTACAATGTTTGGATATAGACACATTAGCCATGAACAGCTAACGTGAATAGCACTGGCGCTTCAGGGATGGACAGCGCTGTATACAGCGGCAAGGCTCAAACTCGCCAAAAATGTAGGGCGGTTAGTGCACATCTTAACATCTTTTATCTTTGGTTACTGAGTCCCAGAGTTATCAAACACATTCTTGAGCATTCATACAGTAATATGCTCACCTTTAAGCAACTTGGGCAAGCTTCCGTCAGATCATGCCCTCAAAAAACTCCGGCCTGCATGACTTCTGCCTTCAAGACCAACTCAACTGTTCGAGTCAATAGCGTTTGCAAATGGTCGATGGTAGGTACAAGTACTATAGTACATGTACACTGAATGTGTGTGTATGAGTACGCTATCTAGCATCGCATGAAGCAAAGTGACGGCCAGCGCCAATTCCGGTTTTAGGCGGTTCAAGATAGCGCATGACGTCATTTACAAGTCATCTGATTGGCTGAAAGTTTAAGTCCTTGTTAGATTTAGATTGGGAACAGCTTCGACACTCAACTTTTAATCGAAGCCACCTAAAATAAGTCTTAAAGACTTAAAATATTTTAAGTCGTAAGAAAGATTTAAAATTTAAGTCCTAGAAATTAAGAGAGTAGTTCCGTCATATTGGAAGGTAATTTGCCCTAACTCTTCAACTGCTCACTTCCCCCAATTTAAATTAAATACCCCTTTGATTAACAATTCCCAAATATTCCATCAAATGTGTGTAAATGGTACAATTATTTTCATTTCTATTCAATTGTAAAAACTCCCTCGTGTTGGTGTGGAATGGGGATATTGAGACTCTTTGAGGATGGACAATTTTCTCAATATAACACCAAGGGTGCATTAGGCCGTTTAATGATGATCATCGAAATGCAAAACTTCCTCCAGTCGAGAGTGATCCCCCCATCCTCTACTAGCTCATTGCCTGGAATATACTAGTCTTTATTCTACTTACACTTTTTAGTATTTTTTTTAGTATTTAGTATTTCATCAACAGAGCGCACCATTAAACCCGTAACCTGAAAAAAATCTCCATTTTGTGGGAGGGTGCATCACCTCATACCTCCCCCGCATATATCCATAAATATATATTTTACTTTTAGGACAAAAACAAATCTCAGGTATTTCACCAAAAGAGTGCGCTAAATCTCTGAATTTCAAATTGGAAAATCCCAAAATTTCCATCGTATTGGAAGGAGTATTCTCCTCTCACACTTCTCCCTCCCCGACACTTTCCTGAATATATAATTTTTCTAACGTTTTCAAGTAGAAAACAAATATCGGATATTTCACCAAATGGATGCAAACGTGTTACAGCTCTGTGAATTTTAAGTCCGAAAATACAAAATTTTCCCTCGTGTGGGAGCAGGCAACCCTATAACCGCGCACTTCCATGATTACATATCACATATTAAAAAATAAAAATCTAATATTTCACCAATAGAGTGCATCAGATGTCTGAATATTATGTCTGGAAATGCAAAATCTCCCTCATGTTGGGGGAGGGGGAGGGGATCCCCCTTCCACACCCTTCCATATATTGCCCATTTCCCTGAATACTACTTTATATCCAATTTCCTACTCTTTGATGGAAATAATTCAATATCTTACTAAACGTTTGCACTATATGTTTCACTTTCGAGTAAAAAAAAAAAGAAAGAAAAAAGGTTCCTCGTGTGGTAGAGGAGTGTCCCTCCTCCAAGTACCAATATCTGTGAGTGCCATATTCTCTGATTTCTATTCATTATATAATTTTACTTAATCTACACGAAATGGATAAGATAATTTAGACACTATATGTTTAAGTAAGCAATATACTGCACCAAAGAAATTCACTGTCATGTGATGAAACACACATTATTTTGTAGCACATGTAGACACTAATTTAATATTAGTGTCTACATTTATGTAGCACAGATATGATATGTTTTACTTCTCAAAGAATTGTTTTTACTTCTCAAGTGATAACTGACAGTTTCAACTGGAACTCACCTCATGGTAGACATCTAATGCGTTGGTAATAAAAAGGGGCTAGCACTAAATCTTCATCTCATGCGCTTGAGGTGACGAAAATAAACCATGTGGTAAAAAGATATTGCGTTCTAATAGGCTCTCTGTGTAGCAACAAATCTGTTGGTGAAATATTTCTCTCGTAACAAGGACACACTCCTTGAGTTTAACATCCAAATGCTTTTATTTGTATACTTTACACATAAGAACTTTATTTTGAATAAAAAGTTTCTTATAAACTATACTGACATTTATTTACATAATTGTGAGATAAAATTGTGACTGCCGGCCATTTTGCATCCCATTTTCCATAATTAGGAAGAGCTCGAGCGGTTAAATCAGTACATGCATGCGTCAAAATCTCTTAATATGTATTTTATTGAGTTTTTCATGTTTCGAAACTTGTAAAGACGATTAAATTGTGTGTTGGGTTCCCTAGTTGAAAGGTTACAAAAGTTTCAGGAAATGGCGGTCATTTTGGATGCCATATTGGATAACTGTACTTGTGTGTGTCAACATCTCTTACTATGTGTTTTATTGAGTTCTTCGTCCTTCAAAACATACATCTAGACACTTAGATTTTGTATTTGGGTTATCTGGCTGAAAAGCTATAAGAATTTCTGAAGATGGCGGCCATTTTGGACGCCATCTTGGATTTTGGTACTTGCGTGCATCAACATCTCTTGATATGTATTTTATTGAGTTCTTCATGCTTAAAAACATATATTTAGACATTTAAATTTTGTATTTGGGTTCTCTGGTTGAAAAGTTATAAGAATTTCTGGAAATGGCGGCCATTTTGGACGCCATCTTGGATTGCGGAAAACGCTCAAAGAGGATTTATGAGGACTTTTAGTATGTTATTCTAGACATTTTTCTGGACCTATCCTGAAAAAACCAGCTTGTTACCAAAAATGTCCAGGTTTAGGCCTTTTTTTACCTAATGCTCTTGGACTACTACCGGATATCTTTGAGTTCCTACGATACAAATGTGCCAGCAATGAACCCTTCAAGACTACAAATGCGATTGAATAATTGCAAGATTAAGGATGCAAGAGTTATATCCTGAGCTTCGGATTCAGCACACTCAAAATAAGATAAAAACCAAAGATAGTAGAGATAATAAGATACGAAGGCGCGCGATAAAGATGGACACAAAATGGCTACCCTACATGACGATACAAAAGAGAGCTAAGTACAAACTCAGTACACCTAGGAACATCACTCATTTCCAAAGGTAATGGTGTTTTTATTATCTTAAAAAGATTTAAAAATTATAGTCGTAGCTTTTTTCGATTAAGGGGATTATTTTGAAGAACAAGATTTTAGAGTAATAAGGATTATTTCGTGGAGGTAAAAATTTGGCAACAACATGATCTCGCAATCAAAACGCTCGATAAACAACAACAACATCTTCAAAGACAGCGCGTCTCAGGCAAAGACACACATCACCTGAGACGCGCTGTCCCTGAAGCCGCTGCTGCTGTTTATCAAGCGTCAAGGCAGCGCGTCTCAGGTGATGTGCGTAATACGCTTGAGGACCGCGCGCTGTCCATTTGTTTTGTACAGGATTAGCGCGCACTTTCGTGTCTTATTACTGTAGTTAAGCGTCTTTGATAAAAACATCAATTGCTTTCAAATTGTCATCATTTAGAAGGAAATACATGGGAACTTCCGTTTTGGGTGGCCATTCTGGCGGCCATATCGAATATCTCAAAATCTTCAACAATGCAGGAGTTGCATCATCCAGATTCCGATTCAGCACCCTCGAAATAGGGCAAAACCATCAATTGTTTTCAATTTCTCACCATTTAGAAGGAAATACGAGGGAATTTTCGGTTTTGGCGGCCATTTTGGCGGCCATCTTGAATATCTCAAAATCCTCAAGGAAGCAAGAGTTGCATCATCCAGATTCGCATTTAGCATCCTCGAAATAGGGTAAAACCATCAATTGTTTTCCATATCTCACCATTAAGAAGGAAATACATGGGAATTTCAGGTTTTAATTGGCGGCCATTTTGGCGGCCATCTTGAATATCTCAAAAACTTCATAGATGCAAGAGTTGCATCATCCAGATTCGGATTCAGCACCTTCGAAATAGGGTAAAACAATCAATTGTTTTCAATTTCTCACCATTTAGAAGGAAATACGAGGGAATTTTCGGTTTTGGCGGCCATTTTGGCGGCCATCTTGTATATCTCAAAATCCTCAAGGAAGCAAGAGTTGCATCATCCAGATTCGCATTTAGCATCCTCGAAATAGGGTAAAACCATCAATTGTTTTCCATATCTCACCATTAAGAAGGAAATACGTGGGAATTTCAGGTTTTAATTGGCGGCCATTTTGGCGGCCATCTTGAATATCTCAAAAACTTCAAAGATGCAAGAGTTGCATCATCCAGATTCAGATTCAGCACCTTCGAAATAGGGTAAAACAATCAATTGTTTTCCATATCTCACCATTTAGAAGGAAATACGTGGGAATTTCCGGTTTTAATTGGCAGCCATTTTGGCGGCCATCTTGAATATCTCAAAAACGTAATGGATGCAAGAGTTGCATCATTCAGGATCGGATTCAGCACCCTCGAAATAGGGTAAAACCATCAATGTTTTCCATATCTCAGCATTTAGAAGGAAATACGTGGGAAATTTCGATTTTGATTGGTGGCCATTTTGGCGGCCATCTTGAATATCTCAAAAACTTCATGGATGCAAGAGTTGCATCATCCAGTTTCGGATTCAGCACCCTCGAAATAGGGTAAAACCTTCAATTGTTTTCCATATCTCACCATTTAAAAGGGAATACGTGGCAATTTCCGGTTTTAATTGGCGGCCATTTTGGCGGCCATCTTGAATATCTATAAAAACCTCATGGATGCAAGAGTTGCATCATCCAAATTCGGATTCAGCACCTTCCAAATAGGACAGAATCATCAATTATTTTCAATTTCACACCATTTAGAAGGAAATATATGTACGTGGGAATTTTCGGTTTCGGCGGCCATTTTGGCGGCCATCTTGAATATCTCAAAACCCTCAAGGATGCAAGAGTTGCATCATCCAGATTCGGATTCAGCACCCCCGAAATAGGGTAAAACCATCAAAAAACATTGGGTGGACGGTAAAACAAGGTTCACCCTCTGGCACCCAGACTATAATGACCTTTTGACCTTTGACGTATCGTCAGAACTGACACATTCAAATTTGACCATCATCATTAGGTAATGTACCCATATGGTTTACGTATAATTATGTTTCACGGTCATAGCTCAAAGTTGTAGAAAGTTACTGAGAGTACACACAATAAGTACAGTGAAGGCCTAGTTATCAAGAAAAGTTCATTGACTTTTTGACCTTTGACCTTAACAGACTTCACCAAAATTCGAACTTGACCTGAATCTTTAGATGATGTATGCCTGATAAGATGGTGTGAGTTTCGTGGTCATAACTCACAGTTGTGGAAAGTTATTGAGAGTAAGGCCTACATCACAATATTGCGAGTCCAGTGAGTATCAGGGAAAGGGAAAGTTCATTTACCTTTTGAATTTTGGTCTTGTTGTACTTTACCCGTATTCGAACTTGATCAATATCTTCAGGATATGCTGCACCTAATGTGGCGTGAGTTTGGTGGTCATAGTTTGCAAAGCTGTAGAAAGTTATTGAGAGAGAAAAAACAAATGTTGACGGGCCACCGCTGACATCGTGGCCGACGCTGACGACGACGACGGAAAAGTAACGCCTCTGTCTCTCTCGTGCTACGCAATTGAGACAAAAACGAAAGAAAATTTCCTGTCCCGAGGACTTCTATGAATTCGGCTGTATAATAGTCATGCATGTAGGGCCTGTGTATGACATTAGGGTTTTAGGCCTACATTGTATCGATATAATAAGAATGAAACTATAATACTCGTTTGAAGAGGTTAGTAAAGTTCTTGCAGGGCTCAACAGAGTATAGTGTATATAAAAAAAAGGTTGAGAATAGGTAACTGTTGACTGGGATGATTCAACATAATGACTGTGGTGTACCATTACTAGTGAAAAGTGTAGAGGATCGATTACCACTATCATTTTTTTTTGTAAAGTCAATCACGAACACTACTTTTAATTCTTTAGCGCTATACAATATCAGCAGTAAATTCTTCGAGCGACGCTTCGTCCATGAAAACTGAATAAAGATACAAAGGAAAATAATCGGCGAAATCTATTAATATGCAGGGTATTATGTTTAACCTAATTTTACTAGGTGGAAAATTTAGCATCACATGGCCCGTTTTTGTTCTTCTTTTTTCATATACATATATATTTTAGGCCTAGCTAATTTCATTGTGTTTGTTCATATATAATTTCATAAGTTTCGACATAATGACCTCAAAGCCAAGGCGGGATTCCGTGTATTCTTCATTAAGGATGGGATTTAAAAAAAAAAAAAATCTGCATCGTCTAAATTCAGCTACAAATAACCACGTGTGTTGAAAACATCGAGATTCACTCGCTTGCGAAACGTGGTATACATGCGTCCTGATTTTATCTATCTCTTTTTTTTTTCTTTTACTTTATCCTGCAGAATAGACCTATATGCAGTTGTACAAAACTACTTTCCAAAAGGGTCCTGCAGTTTTACATGGATTTTACATCATGAAAATGCACGGAACATTATTGTACATGTGTTTTACACAAATTTAATTGAATTTAATTTCACTGGAAAGTGAATCAATCAATATGCGCGTATCAAGCAGATCAAAAGTCGTTATTTTCATAGTAAATACTGAAGCGGCTATCGAGAAACCCAGATGCGCCCTTTCAACAAGCATTCAGTATACTCGACAAAGGCGAAAAAAAAAAGAACACCCCCATAAAACAAAACAAAACAATTAACAAGTTTGTTTATTGTTTGTTATTTTATTTATTTATTCATTTACTCAGATTTGCTTATCAGCCAATTTGGCGAGCAAAATGAATTGTCACTGGGTCACCCCCCCCCCCCCTTTAGCAAACAAAAAGGCAAAATCACCCTGGTTACTTTTATATGCAACTGCAGGACCCTGAAGGCGCTTGTAGATGAGTCGTTTCCTTCTTCAAGATCGGAGAGATAAGGTGGGCGTGACCAGGAAGGTGTTTTGTCTTACCTCGATTCCTGGTCTGACTTTTTCCACCTCCCTCCTCCATCCGATCACCCAAATTTATATGACGTAACGAATGAATGACCACCCCCCCCCCCCGATTTCGTAATTCTTATGCGCCCATCAAAACCCTGCACCAAGGAGGTATAGGCCTATGTAAATATCGTAGTACCCCCACACTGTGCTTGCACCATGGACCCCATGCCTGCCCCAATAACATTCTGCTTGCGCCAAACATCACGCTATTCAGCGAAACCAGGGAGGTGGTGTCTTCCCACCTCTCTGGCGAAATTGAGCGTGAGTGCAACGTTTCTTGCCTTTGTATGAACGTTTCATCATCATCATCTACAACAGCTAATGTCATGACAAATCACTGAACTGGACTGCAAGTATAAAGGTAAGGGCGGAAGCGTATGGTGGTAGTTAATCGACTGAATGGGTGTTCATAGCCCTATTTTTATGATGTAGCTACATGTCCGGCGGAGGAGCACTACAGTTCCCTGGTGTTCGTTTTCTTGTTCTCCTCGAACGGTAGGCTATCCTCTTCCTCTACTTCCTTTCCTTTTCAATCTTTATTGTCTAGCTCCATCCTCTTCCGTCAACTTCTCTCTCTTCATCCAAACAATGTTGACAGAGTGTGTAAATGAAACAATTTCACATCTCTTATGTCATTATCATCAAATGGGACGAGACATGAATTGCTTGACAAGTTGTAGACAGAAAGATCCGTCTACTGTCCGGAGGAGTCTTTTATTTTTATTTACGTTAATATCACTCTCCTCCGTAGGAGGGGATCCGTAAAGCCAGACGCAGTCTTCGCGGAACATAGCCCCGACGACCAGACACAGACCGATCTTTCGGTTAAGGCAAGCTGATACGAGCATCACATAGCTGTTCACTGTTCAAATTTCGCCTACCCGACACTAGCCCCCCCCCCCCCCCCCCAACCAACTCTGAAGACAAATTTTTACATTTACTCTGCAGGACGTAAACTCTGGAATTCATTGGGCACAAGTTGAAATATCTATTATACGATGAGTAATTTCAAGAAGCAATTTAGGAATTAACTCTAACTGCAAAGATATTCTCTTTAAAATAATCAGTCCTCCTGCTAATCCTCTCCTCTATCCATCTCTTCTTCCCCTCTCATCTCTACTTATCTAATCTATTCCCTCTATTTCATATCCTCTCCTAGCTTATCGCTACCTCTCTCTCTCTCCTAGTTCTCTCTTAATGCGGAGCATCAGGTTTAGTTATTGTGGTTCTTTATGCCATTCGGTATATATTCTGTTCATTGTTACATATTATGTCTCATAATGGTATTTGATTTTTTTTTTTTCGGGGCCTATTCTTTTGATGTAGTCTCCCTCACTTTGATTCTTATGACTCAAAGTGTTGCAAGTGATGTTATTAGTACATGCATCATTGTTTCGATTATTTTTTTACATAAAAATGGACAAAATATTACTGTATATTAATAATTGTAATAATCATTGTAACTCAGTTATGTTTATTTCATACTTTATGTGAACACAAAATACGTTGTTGTATAATGATAATTGTAATTCATGGTGATTCAGTCATTGTAATTTAGTTATGTTTGTTTCATACTTTTGTGAACACAAAGTGGAAATTAATAAATTCAAAGCAATTAATCAATCAGTACATGTATCATTTACTAGTCTCAACCTTCAACTGGAGCCCACTTTGGTGTTTAATAATTATAACTCACCATATTTTGCCGAAACACATTTTACAGCCTTCTGCGATAATATAACTTATGGGATGTGCTCCTGTCCCAGTGTCGGTAGATCTTGTCTGATTATACACGTACTAGTAAATGTTATCTAAACTTTGCATTTTGTATGAACAATATACTACTTACAAACACTAGACTGTTGATCTGTTCAGTACTCAAAAACTATGTATACTGAACAGATCAACTTACAGAAGTAAAACAAACTGGAAAAAGAAAAAAAAAAAGATGAGCAATCCACCACATGTGGAGCTCTATTTGTGGTCGCGCCATAACGATGTGAAGACACGAAAGACAGACCTCCCCCCAGAATCAGGATGACCTGGTACTACAGAGAGATGAGGACGCCTATCCACGTAATACACCCGATTTGGAACCCTTCTAAGCTGGGGACACCGGCTCTGCGACCGAGCGCTGGGCGTCGGGAGAAGCCTCTCAGGATGATGGGCAGAGACAGGTTTGGTAACACCTACAGTAGGGGCCACAGGACCGAGACCACGAGGAGCACCGTTTTGCCTACACTCTACAGTCAGACCGCAACGCTGCTGTTAATGAGCTCAAATCAAAAATTTATCGTACGCGCAGGTTTTTGCGCATGTCCTTCTCAGCACCCGAGATTTTGCGAGATAATTCAGAGACAAAGTGCATGGTCTACGAGATTCACTTATTGGCGACATGAAGATCTACTATCCGTGACCAATTGACATGGTTTGTGAATATTTGAAATAAATCACACCTTTTAATGCTTACATTATACAGAATGAGCTTATGATATCATTATTCATATCTCCGCATTATATCGATATTTTCCAAACGACCCTGAGACAAATTAGAACAAGGCTTTCTATTTATTGCCAACCCGACCCGTTCATAGGTTGAATCACCACATGAATGATAGTCAACGTTTTAGATATACCTGTTATAACAGCACACTAAGAACTGAATTGGTCCCTCGCTTAGAAAACAATAAAGATTGAAAGTCTCGTCGAGTAAAAATCATAGTGTGGCAATTTGAGATACATTCGCTCCCAGGGTATCATTAGATAAATTACTCAGCGATGTATACAGTGGATTAATAAGGAATAATTATTCTAATACCAAAAAGAGAGCCCCAAAGAACTCATGTGTGCAAACACAGTGCTAGATCTTGTATTATTGATTTGTATGCTACTTATTAATGCACCCTACTTTTATCTAGTTGTACCGGCAAAAAGAAGTTCAAGCCATAGTTGAGCTGTCGATCAGAGTGGAGTGTTGTTCTTGTTGTTTACGTGGAGATCTTACACCAGCTGCAGTTGCCTGAACCTGAGCGCGTATACACACATTGTGCGCGCGCACACACACACACCATATAGGGTCCTACACTGTCATCTACACACAGTGTATTACTGTTATGTAGAGTACACGTTAATACAAATGTACTGTCATTCCGCGAGGTGCGTTCAACTCTCCACTCAGAGGGAATTAACCAATCAGAAACGCGTATTCGCGGCAAACTGAAATCTCGTCAAAAATTAACTGTACAACGCAATGATTTATTCGCCAACCTGACCCGTTCATAGGATCAGTCCACATAAAGTCATTATGTTTTCATAGAATGATATTTCCTCTTTCATTTTATACCTCTTCCATTTTGGTCCACCTTGATTTCGTCGGTCTAGTGTACCCCTTAAGAAGAATGGAAAATATGCAAATTTTGTGTTTTATAATTTCCTTGTTCAGTATATTTTATATGTCATAACCTTTCAAGTGGTCGAATTCCATCAAAGTACAACTCTTCAGCTTTTTATCGATATATAAATCATGAAGATTGATAATGTCGTTTAGATTTACAGACACTCTAAAAATGTGGTCTCCCAGCTCATTACGTATTCATGTCCGCGAGGTCCATGCATACGCGTACGATAAATGCGAAGGTTTTTCAGGACGTTGCGGTCTGACTGTCTAGCGGTCAATCACAGGGACAGTGGCGACTGAGACACCCCGCGCGACCGAATGTGTGTGCCACGGAATACTTTATATACCGCAGATAAAAGCAAAATATTCTAGTCGTGGTTATTGCGTCCTTTTTTCAACTGCGAGCTGTACGAGTATTCAACTATGAAAATGACAAATTTGCCCAGTTTTGCTGTAAATTATTTCTGTAAAAATGAAAACTTAAAACTTTACTGCTCCTGAAAATGCCACTTGTTTATTATCTAGAATCTAGAATTAAATTACTTTCTTCTCAGGATCTCATCGATCTGTGCCGGTGATGTATTCAGTAAATTTTTCTATGCAAATAGCTCCAATTTACATACTGCAGCACAATAACAAGCAGGAACAACAACGGCACAGCCCCCTTTCAGCTGCAGCGATACTGAACGACACAAATTCAGGAGAATTAAAGGTAAATGATGCTACAATGTTGACGAAGCTAAGATTAATTTGAAAGGCACACTTTCTTTATTTATTTCAGACAAGATCATCCCTCTTAACAGCTTTTTACCCTTGTTTTTGAATCAAAGCTGCTCTCATCTCGCTCCATCCTGCGGCTGCGCGTCAGTCCCACGCAATAGAATTTGTGCGGTAGAATCGTCACGTGAATCGCGATGCAATGCGATGCGATGGCAGGCAGATTCGACTCTTCGTAGGACAGTAAATTTAATTTACGTCTCGAGATATATAATTAGTCTTGCCGTTTCTGCTTCTCGATTAATGAGTGCCGCACTGTAACGGTTAGTTACTTTGTTCTCTCAGCTCAGTTGTTGGCATTGCTCATTATGAATGCCTAGCGTGACTCTGAGAGACTGAGTCTGAGTGTGTTGTGTGAAAACAAACACTGAAACTGTCTGTAAATTTGAATTAAAAAATTAGTCTTTTGACTATTAGTGTAGATCCATAGACCATACATCCAAGGATGTGGATTCTTGCACCTCCCACTGCCTGGCCCTGCCGTATAAAGTGTTCAGATTTTCTTAATGACCCCAAGTAACGTTGAACCAGCATAGCTATCAAATATAGCTATCAAATTTAGGTAGATTTAACGTTTTGAATCTATATTTTAATAATGCTTTGATAGTTGTTAAAGTATTCTGCTTATGTCAGTAATATGTCCATTTATTAATTCATGTTTTTTTTTCTTTTGAGACAGTTCATTTAGTGCTGGCTGGGGGGGGGGGGAAAAAAATCCTCACCTAAATATTAAACTTGACACGGGGACGAGAGATAAATCTAATCCTGCTTCTCTCACTGGAAATCTCTCTGACCTTTTAGTTGCAGTTGTATTACTCATCTAAAGTAAACTTAGTATCATAATTAAGTGAATTAAATGAAATTAATTAGCCAATCGTGGTCTGCCTTTGTTTTCTGCAAAAAGTATGATAAACAATTTACATGAGGTGTGTTTCTGTAAACTGTGCCTTTTCTTATTGACCTAGAAAGATCAATTATAACATGGAAATAGTGTAAAGGTGAATTTATAACTGATAGGGTCTAGTCTAAAATTAGTTAACTTTGTCTTTGTATGTAGTATGCAATTTATGTGAAACAGTGTCCTTTAATACAACTTCATTTGCAGGACCCTTAGAACAAATTTGTATAGAAATTTCTACAATGAAATGATTAAAAATAAAGACATACATTCATTTACTAGGCAGGCTTTCCTCTGACCTGCTGAAGAAACAGAATGAAAAATATCGCCACTACTATATCTTTTGAACTAATAAATGAGGATGATGTTGTATGCAAACATTCTAATAATTTGTTTTAAAAATGTGGTGTTTTTCCTTGTAAATGTAACAGATGAGAGTAATCATGCCTAATTAGCACTGGCTCCACCATCACCATCAATTGCTTGGAATATGCAAGCAGTCAATTATTGTTGCTTAGAGTGATACTTTTGACTGCTGGTGAAAAAACAACAACACACATTCGGATTATTCATAATATTTTTTTTTTCACTCTGTTGCAGGTGGAGTGATGTGGACTGCTGAAAAATGGATGATGAAGATGTTATTAAAGTGGCATGTCAACTCAACATAGATCCATTTCAGATTCAGCAGAATCTTGACAGAGAGAGTTTCACAGTTGTGGTAAAGATCGGTTAATCCTACTCTCACTCATTAGTGCAGTGTACCTGCAGTTATATACTAAATCTGCCCCAATATCTGATTCTTTCATAAATGCAACTCACTGTGGAAATAACAAGTCTTTCCTTGCAATTTGTCACACAGATATATTGTTCTATGATGAGTGAAAGCTTTTAATTACAAGAAAGATCAATAGTGATTCTAACCCTCTGACACCTGTTCCACATAAGAGGTGTTTACAGGCCACTTTCTAACATTTATCCTCCCAAGTGAATGTTTTTAATGTTGATCAAAATATTCCCAGACTAATTTTTACAGGATTAATTTGTAGGGTGTTATTATCCATGTTAAATGTCATCTTCGCACATGTCTGGAAATACATGTGTACCTGAATTCTAATTTTTGTATTTCATATTTTGACATGTCTGATTTGTGTTCTAGAAACATATCTAAGATATTATGATTTTCCAAAAGGAAAGTTATTGTCACATAATATAGTGTAAAGAAATAAATGGCTGAAAGTCTCGATGTTCACAGGTTCATGAGAAATGGCTCAGCCATGTTCAGAGTAAAGGCACTCTACCATCGGCCGAGTCTGGAATTCCTAAATGGACGCAATCGTGCAGGAGCGCTCTCTTTGCCAGAGTAGCAAGACCATGGCTCAAACTCAAAGTCACCAGAGTCGACCTGCCAGCTCATGGAATATCTAAGTGAGATTTGCATTTAAGTCAATGCATATCCTACTCCCTCTTTCACTCTTGCTCTCTATCTCTCCCTGTCTGGCTTCCCTTTAAACTCAGGTTCTTTCCTGTTTTTGTCTCATTTAAATGGATGGTATAGTTTTGGTTGAGATAGGGATTCAGATTTTAACTTTTTATGAGATAATATGAAACCACTGAAATATTAAAGAACATACAATTCAAAGAGGATTTAAATGTTTATTTGATGAAAATTTGATTTGAAATGGCTGAAATATCCAAATAAAGCAAAGTGATCCCTAGTAAAAGGTGGGTTCCACCTTTTATTAGGGATCATTTAGTTTTACTTCAAATTTGGATATATTAGTTGCTTCTGAGTTGATTATGAAAATTAATATAATGGATGGTGTACATTCAAATTTGTGGAGAAGCAACTTGCACAAATGTCAGAGACTTCATAAAATTGCAGACCCATGTGGTCTCAGCCAGTGATACATGTATGTCAGGCACTCATTACTGCAGAATTTCCCCTGTGCGTCACATCATAATGAATCAAGGTATTCAATTTCTCTCTTCAGCTTACCTCAGATCCCAGGGGAGCGTGTAATGAAGTCTGATGTAGATTTCATGGAGTACATGGATGCTGTTGCCATGGAAATCTACCAGTCTGGATGGGAGGGGGCTTATCGAGGGCACCCATGCACTCTCAACCGGTTTCACAATTCACTCTCTGAAGCGGTATACTATGAATCCTTGCATTTCCATTTCAGTCTTGCTGCATTCTAAATCAGAAGTGACATCTTTTTGGGGAAGGTCAAGAGAGTGTATTTAGAAAATAGGAAACATGACACTCACTGTAAGATGGGAAAATTATTCAAAAATTAGCATACCATAAGAGGTTTGATTATCAGTCTTGCCTCTGACTTAAAGGTAGGGGATACCTTTTACAGACCTCCCAAAATGCAGCAAAACATTAAATATGAACCTCAGGGGACTTGTTTAGGCCACTGCTGAGAAATTTGGAAGT
This sequence comes from Diadema setosum, assembly GCF_964275005.1. Taxonomy (NCBI): domain Eukaryota; kingdom Metazoa; phylum Echinodermata; class Echinoidea; order Diadematoida; family Diadematidae; genus Diadema; species Diadema setosum. The sequence goes on from NC_092685.1 coordinate 8,315,889, forward strand.
CAACAGTTATATACAATTTGAATAATGCACAAAACTCAACTACTCAGTAGTTCTGTGTGTCAGCCACACTTTTGTTGCAGTCTTCTGTATTTTTTTATCTATAAACACAAATCTAAAAGTATAAGAGCTGATGTAATAACATATAGAGTGTGTTGCAAGAATGTATATAGAAATGTTTGTAAGTTTTGATGAACTTTCTTCACAAAATATACATGATGGACACACATGCAGTGCATGGGTCTGCAAAGGTAGCCTAGTAATGTACTGGAATTTACGGTGAGCCCCGAAAAAAAAAAATTCAATTCAAAATCTAACGGTCAATAAAAATGTACTAAATGTTACCTTCCACTTTCAATACTTTATGGGAGTTTCTAAAATGATACTCTCTTCAACATACCACTGTATTTATACAACTCTTCATTTAAGGCATGCAAATGGGATTCCCTACCTTTAAGGGTCCAAAAAGCAATGTCTGTCATGTAATATACAAAGATATAATTAGAACTCAGTGAAATAAAATTTCCACACATCCTGTACGATAGAAAGCCTTTTGCACTTTTCCTCCAGAGAAAAATGGCTGTAGGGGTGCTCCTCTGTTAGCAATATAGACATGTGATGCAGCTACTTTGCAGTATCCTAAAGGATATGTTATAAGGTAATAGTATCTTGTTTTACCTGCTATTCCTGTCCATTTCACTGAATTAGACTTCTTCTTTTTATTTTTTTGGCACAGTTGTTAAAAGAATAACCTACTGTATGGTGATTCATATTTTTCATGGTGAAGTGCAGGCCTGTAAATACTAATGATATATAGCATGTACAGACAAGTTTAATGGAAATACTATCATAAGAGTTGTCTGTTCTCTACCCTATTTGTCTTGCTTTATGCTTGCGATGCCTTCTTTCATTCAGGTGCAGTGGAAAAGCATCTCTGGCTTAGTGAGTGACTTGTACAGCTGTCCCATCATCAGTGCTGGAGGAGAGCCTGTGGGAGGAGAGTCTGTGGCAGGGAGGACTCTAAGCTGCTCTCAGCTCCCACCAAATGGTCATCATTCTAACCTGGTCCCTGTCTACTGTGCCGTCAGGACACAGGAAGCATTCTTCCTGCTGCAACCACACCACCAATACACTGTCCATGATGTCACAATGTTCAGCCCAGCCATGCTTGGCAACTCCAGTGCCAAGCCACTCTTTGTCATCTACCAAATGCTGCAGGTGGTGACCCACTGTCACCGTCTTGGAATGTCGTGTGGCAACATATCGCTCTCAGACTTTGCCATCAATGACAAACTTTGGGTGCAGTTTTGTGGTCCCAAGTTGAATGATGTGATCTCATTTTGTCAAGCTGAGGAACCAAGTCAAGTCCCCTTCAAGGATCAGAGTGATACAGGTGGTGGTAGACTGCCAGCAGAAGATGAAACCCAGTTGGCAATCCAGGATGAGACAGGGCACAAGGAAAAGAGACCCACTATGGAGTCTCTGCCAGAGATTGTCCAGAAGTGGGCCATGGGCCAGGTCAGTAACTATGATTACCTGATGATTCTCAACCGCCTGGCCAATCGCCAGATGGGAAACCCCAACCACCACCCTGTCATGCCGTGGGTCATGGACTTCACGCGACCCGACGGTGGCTACCGAGACTTCTCCAAGTCCAAGTTCAGGCTTAATAAAGGTGACGACCAGCTAGACTTCACATACGACTCTGCCCTTCAGATGCAAGCCCTCACTGAAGAAGAGACTGGTCTTGCAGCCCAGGTTCCATATCACATCTCAGATGTTCTCTCGGAGATCACTTACTACATTTACAAGGCACGCCGTACAGCCAAGTCCCTACTTTGCAGCCACGTCCGGTCAGTATGGGTGCCTAATGAGTACCCAGCCAGCATGCAGCGGCTGCAGAGTTGGACCCCTGATGAGTGCATCCCAGAGTTCTTCTCTGATGCGGACATTTTCAGGTCCATCCATGACGACCTGTCTGACCTGGAGGTGCCCAGCTGGTGTAGTGGACCTGAAGATTTTGTTGAAAAGCATCGGGCTGTCCTGGAGAGCCCTTATGTGTCAGAGAGACTGCACCGCTGGATTGACTTGACCTTTGGCCACAAGGTATTTGTATATTTTGATCGATCTGATATCAGTAGGGCTAGTATTAAATTAATCCATTCCTAAATATAAATGAGTAACAGAAAGCAATATTAGTAGAACACAGAAGTGCTGTCATCGCTAGGAGACTTCTACAGTTAATGATGCCATTATGGACAACAATATATACAAATGTTATTTCTCCCCCTTTACAATGTAAGTTGTCATTGCTAGGTTGTTACAACTTTACAGTATGTTGGTGCACAGGATATAAATCATCATTTTTTTCATTCGCTCAACAAACAAAATGTAATTCAGATTTCTATGTGATTTGATGAGAGACTTATGAGGAAAATGACATCACTTATCTCATTTGTTATAGATTTATCTAGTTTCTTTATAATTTTTATCTGTGCATCTCTGGACTTTTTTTTTCATTGTAAATTTTCTGAAAGTTGAAGGAAAGAAAAACATTATGTTCAAACCAAATTTTTTGTGACATCTGTTCAACTTTTCTTCTGTTCTTTCAAAGTTGTCTGGCCCGGCAGCAGTAAGGGCCAAGAATGTTGTCCTCTGTGTGGTCGACCAACACACTCAGCCGGCTAGTAATGGTGTGGTGCAGCTTTTCAACGTCCCGCACCCTAAGCGCTTCTCCCCATCCCCCTACATGACCCTGGCTGCCCCGACCATAGAGCGGCCCCGCACCAAATTGGATGTTGGACCCTCGGTTGTCGTGATGACCCAAGATGACGAAGCAGCCAAGCTTTCAGAACAGGAAGGGTTACCAGGCTCTGAAGGACCTGATGGCACTAGTGAACAAGAGAGGGCAGCAAATAGACATACCCTTAATGTCAAGGACAATGTTCTGGTGAGTGTATTGGATTTGCAGGAAAGTACCCTTAAAACCTGGTAGAATAGGGATACATTAGAGTGGGTACATTGTAAGTTGGCCTGGATTGGAACATCGAGAATCCCAAAAACAAATTGTGTACAGCTTACTCACTGGTCTTTATGTGAGTACACACACAACTGAAAAATCACAACTAGAGTCGACTGTCACTGATGAGCGTATGTATCGATGCACATATTTGCTGACAAGCACAGTTTGTGGTTTTCAAATGTAGCCCATTGGGCAGCAAATGAGGATGGATTCAATCGGGCCACCCATTTCTCCCCACGTTACCAGAGGCCTGTTGCATAAAACATTGAACCTGAGAAAAAAACTCTGGTAAGAACTGAAAACTGGGGTTACCATGATTCTGCAAATGTTTTCACACAGGAAAATTGTTTTAAAAGTCTACCGGAAGTTTTTTTGTTTTGTTTTGTTTTGTTTTGTTTTGTTTTGTTTTTGTTTTTTTTTCAGGTAAAAAGTTTAATGCAACAGGTCCCAGTTCGGTAACTTATTTTATTGATGGCCACAATACTGTAATATATTTGCTATTAATAATTATTGATAATGGCTCAAAGAAAGGATGTGCATCATTATGGATGCCGTGACAAAGTGCTTTGGAAAGGACTCATCCAGTATTAAGTCATGCATGGTGTGGTGGATGATTATAACTACATTTCTACTGGTGTATTATTCAGAATAAAACTTTCATAAATAATTTCACAAAAGTAAATGTACTTCTACATAAAAGTGTGTGACAAGTCTTGTTCAGTTAAAAAACAATGACTTCTGATTTATATTTTTTTTCTTCTAAAAAGAATTCTGCCGAAACTGACAGGGCAGTTGAAGCAACTGAGGTTGCCATGGAGATAAGCTTGGCTCGCAACCGATCCCAGTCCTTCAACAATGAGGGCCAGAACATATCTAGCTCAATGGTGGATGAGAGTCAGCTGAGCAAGAACCCAATCAGGAAGCTACCATTTTTCAGGTATCCTGACTTTTTGAGATGTTCATATGTCGAGGAGCACATTTCATAAAGTAGAATACTTCAAATTGAAACAGTCAGGGTCAAAGGTCAAAAGGCCAATGTACTTTATCTGATAAGAGCTGTAATCATAGTAATCATTTAAATATTGGTGAAGTACAACAAGGTCAAAAGTTCAAAGGTCAATGAACTTATACTGAAAAATACCATACAAATGTTGATGTGTACGTGAGATGTTGTTTGGCTTGAACTTGTTTTCTGTTGATTTTCTTCTTTTTTTTTTGCAAGCAAACCTGCGTGTTTGTGTATTCCCCAAAGCACAACTCCTGATGTGCTGCAAATAATGAAGTAATTCACATCAGATTTGAAAGTGTAGAAATGTGTAATGAACTTCATAAAATAATAGGAACAGTGTTAACATACCTAACAGGCATCAGACCTCATGGAAGAACAGAATCATTCTCACAATGAATCTGATATGGGCAATCCATCCAGTCTTTGATTATTCATGTATGATTTAAAGGGTGTGTACAGTTCTGGTCGAGGTGAGGATTTAGCTTTTAACGTTTTGCGAGATATTCAGAAATCACTCTATGTGATGTCAAAGAGCATGCAATTCTAAAGGGTATCAAAAGTTTATTTGATGAAAATCGGTTTTGAAATGGCTGAGATATCAAAAAACAAGGTGAAACAAAGAGATCCTAATAAAGTTGTGGCCTGTCGCCTTTTATTATTATCACTTTTTTTTGATATCTCAGCCATTTCAAAACCAATTTTCATCAAATAAACATTGAATCCTTCTTAAAATTACATGCTCTTTCATATTTCATAAGAGGTTTCTCATTATCTCACTTAGGACTGTTCAAAACATGAATCCCCACCTTAACAAGTACTGTACAGCCCCTTTAAGTTTTCTGTGTATCTTTTTTTCAATGTGAAATGGAAAATAAATAAACAGCCAAACAAAGTTTTTATTTTTTTTTTCTATGGGGGGTGGGGGAGGGGAATCTGGTTGCAGCTAAGAGCCACCTTCATGACCCAGACACATACAGATTAATCTGTCAGTTCATTTTGTGTCTAAATTGTCCTGTCCAGGGCCAAGTCAGATCAACCCATGGACTCTAGGCAAGTCAGACCAGAGCTAGCCACAATCACCCTACCTGACGGCTATGAGCCCCTTTCAGCTCTCAATCAGCTGGAATCACTCTACTCTTTTACCACCAGGGCGGGGCACAGTTTGCCTGAACAGCACAAGGTGGTGAGTTTTTCAGTGGTAGCATCCTAGGAAAATTATCTTTTTTACGTCTCCTCCGTGAAAAGTGCAAGAGGCGTGAAATTCACAAAAGTAAACACCTTGCAAGATGTTAAAACTGACACTAACTGTGCACCTTCTTGAGATCCAGTCAGATTTCCAATCAATGTTACTGGTATGTGCAATTTCAGAATTTAAACTTGTTCCATATTTGATTGACTTTAAATTGAAAGCTTTTTCTTATTAATGAGAATACAAAATATCAACCTTTGACCCTTGACCTGAATCCTTTGAAAGTGATGTGTCCCATATCTTTTGGTTGATTTAGTTGTTTTTAAATTCATTTTATATGACCATTAGAAGGAAGAAGTGAATTTAAAAAACAAACAAACACCAGACTACCTGGTAATACTTTAAGCCACTTTGAATTGTGGTAATAAAAAAAATAATTGCATACAGAGGATGGATACAAGTCTTGTGTTCAGCAGTACATTTTTGATTTATGAAGAGATACTCAATGCTGAACGTCTGTACATGAAAAGGTAATCATAGTAATGGTTTTTGTCACGCTGTGGAAATCTGTCTGATTTATGCGGTGAGTTTTGTATATTTATCAAGTGAATAACGCTGACATCCTTTGTGCTTTACAGGCAGACAACCGGGTGCAGTGGCAGCAGCTTGTTGCTAGGGATACTGTAGCTCTTGCCTGCACCATCGCAGAGCTCTTCCTCGCGCCAAAGTTGAGACTGCGACAGGTGGACGCCAGCCTAGAGTGCAGGTGTCGGCATTTGCAGAGGGTTGTGAGAACAGAATCACAGGACCTTCCAGGGTTAGTGAATTGTTCCTTGAGAGGTAACAAGGCAGGATTTTAAGGTCAAAACAAACACCAGTCACCCTTCTTGCAGACTTCAAGCCATCTGATGGACTTTGTATGCTATTTAATGACAGTGAATGATGTAAATAGTGCTATTAAATTCTGAATTACTAAATCACAAATGCTTTTAAACCCCAGTATGATTACCCAAATTGTAGCAAAAGTTAGTAAGCATCAGAAAGTTGATTCCCAGATGATGTAAATACAGTATTGCTATTAAATCCTGAATTACTAAATCACAATTAAATGCTTTTAAAACCCCAGTGTGATTACCCAAATTGTAGCAAAAGTTAGTAAGCATCAGAAAGTTTATTGTCATTGCTTTTCACAAATGCCAAAATGTTAGCTTTTGTCTGATTTATGTACAAAATGAAGCTTTGCAGAAACAATTGGAACTGTCATTTTCTTTATACAGGCATATTAGGGAGCTGATACAGGGATTGCTGAAAATTACAAAAGGAGAGGATGAAGATTATATATGTCCATGGGACTTGTCCCTGCTCTACCAGAGTGGTCAGAAAGGCCTTCCATGGTTTTCACCTAGTCTTCTACTCCAACCTCACTCCCGACTGGTGGCTTTCCCCCAGTATTTCACCCCGTTGTACCAGTTTCTCAGCGAACTGCACCGCCAGCGGTGCCAGGCTGGTGCTGAGGAACAACATCCTGTGGACCTGACCGACAGCCAGGCCATGAACATGGTCCAGCTGGCCCGGCACTGGCTGTCACGGGTCACCCATGACATCAGTGATGAAGGCAAGGACCTGCTCCTGCCATACATCCTGGGTCTCTTTGAAGACAGCAGTACAGCAGTTTATGCTGCTCTGTCGCTCTTCAGCAGGTATGCAGGCCATTTGGGACCAAAATTGGCCACCGATAGGCTGCTCGCACCACTGTCTCACCTGTTTGACTCAGAGTTCACCTCTCCAGACTATCTGCTCCTGTTCCAGCATTCCTTCCTGTCTCAGGTCATCATGTGCCTTGGCCTGAAGCCCTTCCTAGCGGAGCTTGCTGAATTTTTGACTGAGGCAACTAATGGCATGAAACAGTGCCCCATGTTTACTGATGTTGCCGGTGAGCAAACCTGTGGCCTCACTGTCATTGGACCATCCATGAGTACCACCCTGAATGAGAGAGAGAGTTTCCTGACAACAGATGGCATAGCGGTGGAGGAGGAGCTCTTTGGAAATGTTGATGGTGATGAGGGTGATGAAGAGGATGCCAACGATGAAGAAAATATAGAGGAAGACAGCAATGGTGCGAGAGAAACCCCCGCCTCTGGGAGCTCTGAAGTTCAATGTGATGAAGAGGATGAAAATTATGATTGTGGCGATAATGAACCATCAGACTCGCAAGTCAAAAAAGGGAGCGAGAGTCCATTGGATGAGCAGGTCTCATCTTTAGAAGATAAACCAAGTGACACAATATCCTCTGACAGGGAAGCAGACACTCTGTCAATTAACTCTGGAAATATGACCTCCTTATCTGACCAAGGAGATGAAGACAATGTCTCTCAACAGCTCTTACTCAAAGATAAGTCTGACAGACCCAGAGAAGAGGAAGACCAAATTTTTGGAAGCCAGAAATCAACCGATCATTTCAGAGTGTACAAGCAACAGCTGTCATCCAAACTCTACCAGATCAACACCCTCATTGGCAAGAGTCTTAGTGAAGTAGCCAGTGAGAGCATCACATGGTTGGTCCACCGGATTGGACCAGCTCTGACGGTGCGCTACATCACTCCAAAACTACTGGTAGCTCTCTCAGCTTGCTATATGGAACCCCAGCAGCTCCTGCACAGCTCTGCCAACAGTGACGGAGATGTAGATGAGATGGGTAGGTCTTATTGTCATGGCAGAAGACAAAAGACATCTTGCACATGTTATACTGATACATCAGGTGTGGGGCGCATCTTGTTAGGTCTTTATCTTGAATTGACATATCTTTTGATCCACCAGATTTCTTGTAATAGGCAACAGGTTATTTGTCATACACATATTAATACACTACACAAGCTTAAACATCCAAATTCCAATACCAAAATTCAATCTGGGAATATAAAGGGGGATATTACAGATCTGGAGAGCATACGGAATAGTGCTACTACCCCAAACAGAGTGGGGTTGCCTTTGAGTGATTTCAGTTTACCAGATTTATCAAATATATCAAACTAAAAGCTCTACCTGCATTACTCCAAAGGTAAATAGCCATTCTCAGTTGTCATGGAGAGCACTGGAATTCCTAGAAGCAATTTGCATAGAAGAATTGTCATGATTACTTTTTGAAAATGTATCTACATAGCAGCTGTATGTGTTTTTGAAAAAAATGAATAACAAACAACTAAAAGAAAATGACCATACTTTGTTGTTGTGATTGTTTCCCTTCACTTGGCAGATACATCCAGTGTCTGTAATGGAAAGAAGGCTGTGGTAGGAGACATCAATGCTCGGTCCGTTCTGAAGTGTCTGACAGATGTAGCACTACTCTTTGGAGACCAGTTCATATTTCAGCAGTATTTGCCATTTATTAAAGAGACGGTAAATCAGCTGCATTCTTCTCATGTTTGAATTCTGTCAGCAGTATGTTCTGCATGTTGTTCCTCGACCATGCTTTCATTTGGGTCTTCTCAAATACTTTTAGGTATTAAATTTGTTACTAGCGACAGAGGGCCGGACCATCTACATTTGAATATTTTCTCTCTTTACTGTATTCGTAAAGCCTTGCTTTCACTGTGCAAGTGTTTTATGAGGTAAGTCATTTGAACATCAATGAAAAGTAGATTTAGACTGGAAGTGAGGACAATAATCAACGTAATACAATCTTAGAACTTTCGTAATCTTTTTTGTAATGTTCTTCAGTTTGTCGTACATACCCATTCCATATTCTTTGTTCTTGTTTTATTTGCAGCCTGTGATTCACAGTCTATGCTGCGTGTTTGCTTAACTGTTGTGAACATAATTGAGGGTTGTTGCATTGGAAATACATTTATGTTTTGAAAACCATAACTGTGATGAGAGCTTGGATGTTATCATCAATACTGTTGGATAAGTTCTATAATCATCTTAACCTTCTGATTGACAGGTGCGTAAAGTCCAGAGAAAAGTTAGTGTCAAGCTGGAAGGTCGTCTGGTTGCTTCTGTTGTCCTACTGAGACACATTCTCCCCTTCCTGACAGACTCTGTTCTAATGGAAAAGCTTCAGGTGAGTGATGTATGCCCATAAAACATGAACTCTAAATGCCACAAAACTTTTGCTGTGCATGTATTTAGTTTTTTCTATTTCTAACCTTATAGATCTCCACTTTCTAAAGGGATTATCATAAACTTTGCTTAAAAACAGTGACTTTGCTTTAGTTGTTTTTTTTTTTTTTTGTGTGTGTGTTTGTTCCTGTTTGTGTAGTATCTTACTTTGGGTTTGTGTGAAATGAAGTGCAAGTTCTATATAAAAGGCATAAAGAGAAGGGGACACAGATGAGACAGAATATGTCAAGTAACTGAGGGGATAATGTGAAATTTTAAAGATAAGAAATATGATTATATGCCTGGTGGTATTTGCCTTCAACTGCTTTTCCTGCTTCATTAATATGCATGATTATGGTATGAATTGCAAACTTTTGACTCATAAAGGCATGCATGTGCACTTGGACCAAGAGAAAATTATTAAAATGATTTTCGAGCCATGACACGAAGCCATGTAGCAATGAATTTGAAGTATCTCACATATTTTTCTTTTGTTTTGATTTGATGAGACAATTTTTTGGTAAACTAGTCACAACAGTCTGTTGCATAATCCTCCCCTCTCCTACGCCATACTGGAATTTGTCAGTACCTCTTTGGCAAGTTTGTACATCCTCTCCTGGACATCATGTCGTGCACTGGGATCAACTTTCCCAGCGGCAGCCAGGTCCGCTCCGTCGTCTGCTTCAAGCTGGTCGACATCCTAAACGCCATCGCCCTGCGCATCGGCCGTGAGATGACGAGGGATCACATGACAGATATCCTGAAGCGCTTCTTCCTCTGCTTCAAGCTAGCCTCGGCCTCCAGTCTCTCCAGCCCCGTTAGCGGCACTCCTCCTGGTTCGTGTCTTGCTGTGTTCTCCCTCGAGTTGAAATTGATAATGTTGCTTTCCTAATTGCATGCAAATGCTGGCAAACAAAAATTTAAAGAGGAAGCAAAAGTTTTTTGTTTGTTTATTTTAAAGCATTTTTAGATTCTTACCCATTTTTTGAATATTTTTTTTTTTCTGGATTGAAGGTTTGTAGCCCAACAGAATTTTTATGGTTGTATCTCTATTTGATGCCATGTTGGCATCACACCAGCTCTGGACTATTTGTAATATTTTCCAGTGGAGAAATGAACAGGTAGTAATGCCCTTGATGGAACCAGTTTCAATGTTGTCTGATATATGTGATTACATGTGCATGTTTTTAGTAATCTCTCAAGATGTATTGGGGTGTGCATGTCAAGCAGTGCAGAATGAATGCGTGTACATTTCTCTACTTACGGACTTAAAAGTGACTTCAGACATACTGAGTACGGGTATATCTCCTGAAATCACCATTTGGGATATGAAGGCTGGGAATCTTGAAGGGAATGGCAATATTTTATATGATGTGCTGATCAACTCAATATAGAGAATAATGCTGGGCAACAAGTGGTCAAGAAGGGTTATTTGTCTTGTGTGATGGTCAGATTGCAGCCGTCAGCAGAGCCTGGCCAACAGTACAGACAGTGAGGACAAGTACCTGGTTATTGAAGTGGACAATGAAACCAATCAGATGACCATCGGATCACCATACGGCCCGACAGCTAGAGGACATTCACAAGACTCAGGTCCAGAGTTGAGCCCCACCTTCCAGGGCTTGGGTTCAGTGCCAAGACCAAGCAGTTTCGGTGAGTTTCCTCTTGCCGCCAGAAAGATTGACCAAAAAACAACTTGGAAAAAAGAAATCCTAGCACATTGCATCTCATATGTGTTTTGATAATAATCTTTATCCATGGAGCTCCTCTCTGCTCAGATGTGGAAATGGGTACCAGGGGGTCAGTCTCATTGGAATATTTACTATTACTGATACCTTGATGACAAGTGGTATACCACTTGTTTCTAACAAACAGTAGATATGGTCAAGTCATTAAGATATTATATCTGCAGTCATCACTCTGATTGTTCTTTGGAAGAGGGAAATTCCCTCAAGAGCAAGTACCATTGAAAAAACAGAAGTGCAAGTAAAGTAAAGTTTATCCGTTACCAGTGAAACAGTTTACAGTAAAATATTTGCAACATCCTGCCTGACCAGCCTCCCAATAACCTTCATACAAATTTGTACCTTTCTTTTCTGCACTTGAACAAATAATAGTGTCCATATCAGATTGTTCTTAGCAATTTATTTATGATGACTTTGTCAATATATTCAGTTCAACTAATTCAACAAGAAGGGACTGTAGTTCCTGAGTAATTGACAGATTTTATAAAGTCATTGTACCATATTGCATAGGTGATTGTGACTGGTATCACTGTTTTATGAAGTACTGTAAAAGTGAAAATGTTTGCGTTGTTGAAATTTATGTGCATTTCGCTCAACCACAAACTAGTGTGAAAATAAAAGCATGTGAATATTTTTGCTTGCCATGTATTCCAGTAGTTGATATCTTGATTCCGCAGAATTAAAAACACGCGAAACTCTTCTTACCTGGCTGAGTGCGAAAAATTGGTCGCGCAAAAATATCCACTTGTACAGTAATTCAAAACTTTAAAATTACTCTTCTTCTCCTGGAGGGTATAATTTTGATGAGAATTTTACTTTTCTGTTTGTAGTACTTTAATCTCTTTGTGGGAGTCAATTTGAACAAATCACAGAGTTTCTCTTTCCAATTGATGCAAATTTTTGTATGACATCCAGGAAGCCAGAATGATGAAAATACCTCTCTGGAGGACATGAAGTCCACCCTGCAAGACGTCTTCACCCCAGAGTTGGCCCACGCCGCCTACATACCGCTCTGTAGGCTCACAGGAAGGTGAGGGTGTACAACTGGACACATACTTTGTAGACCATCACAATCTGAAAGATAGCTCTACGAAGAAATTGTAACTGGTGCATACATATGCATGATATCATTCACAGCTGTCTCCTAGGCAGAATACCTTCTTTTTTTGTCAATAAAGTTATGAATGTTTTGCTTCATGCTTTCATGTTTCTATTGAAAAAAAAAAAAAAAAGAGGGCAGGTTCTTGCCCTCCCCAACACTGCCTGACTCTTGTTCCCTTAAAATGTCAACTCTGGAATGGTGACACATTTGCTCCTATGACAAGTGCTCAAGTTGTATTTTCTCCAAGGACTGAGGGTTATGGTTGTACTAGGGTTTTAGGTTTAGTTTGATATAAGGATTAGAATTAAGGTTAGGGATATGTTTTTGGGTAGAATTTGTATTTGGCTTAGCATGCAGATATTTCATGGGAACAATTGTCGTAGGAGCAAATGTCATGGAATCTTTTTGAGTAGCTTTTAAGTGCAATTTTGAATTAAAGTTCAGTGCTGAAGACCAGCATTACATTGTATATTGGCAATTGCTTTTCCTTTCTATTGTCACAAATATTTGAAGCAATTTTCTGATCACCGATTTAACTGTTTTTTCTGTTCTTTTAGCATGTTTTTTGTTGTTCCTTCTAATGATCACATTATAGCAGTAGGATATCACAAATCCATGGAAAATTGTGAGTAAGAGTGCCACTGCAGGATTTTTTTTTTTTTTTTTTTTTTTGTTCCTTTGGTGATTGTGATTAATAAGAGGGTAAATTTGACAAAGTTGACTCTTATTGGAAAAATTCATTGCATTCCTTTGTGTGTGTTTGTGTGTTGTGTGTATGCATATGGTTTTCTTTCAGCATATACATGGAGCGGAGTCTAGTCAACCATGAACAGATCTGGGCCCTCTCCAGCAAGCATGAGAAGGCCATGTCAACTCAACTGTCGCCACCGATGCAGTCTCCTCTGTCCGATGATGGTAGTCTTGCCAACAGTCCAAGTAAGAACTAGATTCCATCTTGTCTGTGTTCCAAGACACTGTACAAGTCAAAAGATGAGACCTTCACCCATCATGTGACCAAGAAATTTTCATACACTTCTGATGGTTTTATGTCAGTTACCTTGTGGACAATATACCCCTCCCCTGACCCTAATCCTAATCTAAAACCAATTCCTGACCCTAACCCCATGAGAGAGCAATATCAACCTAGCTGTCACCACCGATGCAATCTCCTCGAGTCAAAAGATGAGGCCTTCACCTATCTTCTGACCAACAAATTATTGTACACTTCTGATGGTTCTTGGACAATTACCTTCTGGACAATTACCCCTTCTCCTGTCCTTAAATCCTAATCCTAATCTAACCAAATCCTGACTCTAACCCTCTAACTCTAATCATAATCGTGAACCTGATACCTGATCCTATCACTCACAGGTATAGTCAGGAGGGGGTGGGGTATTGTCCTTTGGGAGTAATTGTCCTGATACACTTCTGGTGAATGCAGGGAATTTGGTGAGGACAAAATGTGTTGATCTTGTGATGCATTGGGGAATGAAAATACTTTTTTTTTTTTTTGGTGGGGGGGGGGGGGTGATGATTTAGCTTTATCTGTAGGTCTTCATGTGGGTTCAGAAACTTGTATTTTCAGGTAATCATTTTAACTGCTTCATTTTTCTCAGTTTCTTACCCAGGCATTGATGGCAATATCTCATGGTCTTCTCCTGGGGTATCTGGTAATATTTCTGTCTGTCTGTCTGTCTGTCTGTTTCTCTGTCTCTGACTGTCCCTCCCTCTATTGCTTTCTTTCTTTCAGCATATCTATCTTTGTATAAATTCATATGTATATCCGTGCTTATATAGTTATATGCAGGACTGATGCTGTTACTTGTGTGTATGTGATATGGTTCCATGACATTTGCTCCTTTGACAATTGCTCCCATGAAGTGTCTGCACACTAAGCCAAACATAAAACCTATCGACAGACGTAACCCTAACACTAATCGTAATACTCACATCTAAACCTAAAACCCTATCACAACCCTAACCCTAATCCCAAGCCTGGAAAAAATAAGACCAGAGCAACTGTTGCAGGAGCAAATGTCGTGTCGCCATGTGTTGTTGCTCTCTGCTATTTTCTCCAATACCTTTGAGTTTTCCATTTCTTTTTATGTTGCGTCTATTGACTTTGAGAATGATATGCGCCTCTGAATGTAGTCACTTGACATTTTGTCTCATTTTCTTTTTATCACAATCTCTTTGTCTCCCTCCTTCTGCTGCTCTAAGTAATGGCCGACTACTTTTGCCCTTGATACTTTGATATTGTTGCCATCACTGCATGTTCTGTATTCTTTTTGTGTCTGCGTATTGGGTGTTTTTTCATTACTTTCCATTTGTCACTTGATTTGTTTTTCCTTCAGTCTTCAACGACACATCTTCATAAGTGTTACAAGTCAGTGAATAACTTGCTTATGATTTGGCTCTCTCTCTCTATTTCAGCTTTTCATGTTTGATATGTAACACCAATTCAAATGACTATGATTCGTTGAATGTTATAAATTGGTTATATGGATCCTAGTCAAATGATTGGCTGAGAGCAATCACATGACCAGTCTTTAATTTTTACCATCGACCGTGTACTTATGACTGGTGCTAACAACCGCTCAGAGATGAATGACTGTGGCTTGCCGTAATAATTTCAATGATATCAGAATTGCATAATGTAGCAATGCATATTCAGTCAGTTTCATGCTCCATCACCTACTTACTGTAAACAAGTTCAGTACCAGTGTGTTTGGGGCTTTCCTTCAGACGTCTTGGCTTTTTCAAAAGCAAGTGCCATATGAAGCTGATTGGTATTTACCCATAAAATAAGGTTAATGGAAAATAGTTCATAGAACCATTTTATAAAGCAAACAGCGCAAAGGTTTAAGTTCAGGACGCTAGTGGAGATGCAGTGCACTCGGGTATTCACAATGTTGTGCAACATGCACTCCACTGTGCCTCATTGCATGTTACATCATTGTAAATACCCTTATAATAGTGTGCTGCATCTCCACTGTGCATTATTTGTACATTATCCTAGGTGCTGGGAGCTCTGGAAGGGGTACATTTGGTGGCCATATGATGGTTGTTGGTAATCGCATTGAGCCTGCCTTCTGTGAAGACGAGCCGCCAGCTGCGCCCAGCAGCACTCTGCCAGAAGGGGAAGATAGGACACCATCTGAAGATGCAGGAATAGAGACCGCCCAACTCCCAGTCAGCCCAAGGTTAGAGGATGTTACATCTCTCTACTTATTCCTTCTGAAGTAGCTCCTACAGATTTGATTCAGGGATATATCGATACATCTGGCTTTGATGGCATTCCTGTTTCAATACCATCTGTCAAAGACTTAATATGCAATTGAAACAATTCATTATTTGTTTTGATTTTGAAAGTATGCTTGATTTAGACTATCCACAGTTTGCTTGAGAGTGCCATTCCACGCCATGTTCAAGTTTACCTTATCAGGCTAACTGAATGGTGGTTGATTACCTTCAGATGTCATCAATTCACCAGACTCACCAAGTCTAACGCATTACGCATGAGACTCACTAAGGGGTCTTTCACATGTTCATATGTCTGACTAGCTTTTTCTCACACCTCACAAAAACAAATAAACAATACCCCCAAAAACAAAACAAAAAAACACAAAACAAAACAAAACAAAACAAAACAAAAAACAAACAAAGTAAAACAAAATTAAAACATTGATTTCCAACCTCCACAAAATTCACATTGTGGGGGAAATTATGTTTTACATCTCCCCTAAATATCCTTTGACACCCAATCAAATCAAATCAAATCAAATCAGATCAAGGTTTTATCCTTCACATTACATTATTTTAGCCTTATGATAACCAAGCAACAATGATTTGGTCAGAGAAAGAGAGTTACAGCTGGATGTAAATTATTGACCAAAAACATAACTATATGAAAATTTAAGTTGTGAGGTGAAGACATCAAGCCCCTTTAACTCTGGTGTGTGTTTTTGACGCAATATCACTGTTTGATGAAAGTATATGAAACTTATTATACCATCAGTTTCTCATTCTGGGCCTGACTTTGATGACACACCTACCATTCTGTTCCACTGATTCTGTTCTCTACTCTTTGTATTGAATTCAACTGCAACATGATGTGGAATTGCGCTTCGATGTAAATAAAAATGTTGTGTGTTCTTTGTTTGGATATCATCATACAGAGCAGAGATGAATAAGAGCAAACGAACTCTGCGAGGAGCATGGCTCAGCTACTGGGAGCAGTACCTAGGTCAGTCTTTCATGAATTAATCACTTGTTTGTTTGTTTTTTATAGGTGCAGTGACTGAGATAATTGTAATGCTTTATCTCTCCCAATATATGCCTGGCTGTTCCAACTGCTGCATAGCTAATTATGCTGAGTTTGTATGTACTTTATCTGCTGAAGCTGTTATGGCATTATTATTTGAGACATGAGATGACATCAGAAATGAAATTTTGTATCAACAGACAGTATACATTATCTTATGTTGCAATATCCTCAAGGCTTATTATGAAAAAAAGAATTTGTCTTTTATCAGCACTGAAAAAAAAAGTCAGATTATTACTGCTAGTAAGTTTTATGCTATGATTGTCATAGAATTTGTAGTAGTATGTTAATTGTCCTGTCCTATCATCAGAAACCTCCCATGAGAAGCTGTAAGAATACTAGCTGGCACACAAACATTCAAATAGGAGAATTGACTTGTGAGTTTAGACACATTCAAGTGTGTGGTATATAGGGCATTAGAACACACAAGGTCAATTTAATTTTTTACTTTGAATAGATATCAAAGTTCATATTTTTAAATTTTGGCAGATTTCCTCACATGCAATATCAGTGACTATACTAGGGTATTGTGTTGATGGGTCACACACCCCTATATATTTGGTCATATTAATAATGATATCATAAAGCACATTTTCCTTGTACATATCTAAATGTGAGATTTATTTATGTAGATGTTTGTAGATTAAGGATTTCTTTCATGTGAGATTTATTCTATAGTCTTTTGCATCCTTACAGCTCGGAAGGAGCATGATAACTCACTGCACTTCTGTCAAATCAAGCTGCAAACATTTTCAGGTAAGGAGCGACAAAGTTTGTTTTTGTTTTTGTTTTTTCTCTCAGATGAATGACTATTATGAGATACACTTTGTGCCATATATTTCACAACTATAATATTTCACGAATTGTCACTTTGTGAGTGATTGAATTTGCCAGTGATTTATTTCACGTTCAAGAACCACAGCAAAGTAAAGAGAAACAAGGAGAAATGTTACTTTATGATTTCTCACCATGAAGACAATATACATTGCATTGATTTGTTTTATTGGACACAGTAGTTTTGTGAGCTGTTTATATTACAAATATCAGCTGACTTACCAAAGTTGCAAAATAAAGCATCACAAAAGATATACCTTACTTACAGTAGTCTTCTTCATAAAGTTCTGCGATTGTTTGTGCCAAAGCAAGAAAGTTGGTGACATCCTCACATTTGATTGGCTGACACAGGGGCCCATTCTTTTGAGATATCATCGGATGTCAATAAATGGATCTAACTTTGGAAATATTGTTAGATACAATGTATGTCCTCTGCTTTTTATCCAAGCAATTTGAGATATCAATGGATATAATGGATATATGGATATAACTTTGGATATATTGTTGGATATATGTCCATCACTTTTTATCTTAGCAGTTTGAGTTATCAATGGACATGGATGTATGGATATACATTTAGGTTACATCATGGGATATGTCCTTATCTTTTTCATAAGCAATGCTTGGCTGCTCTAACGTGACCAGTGCCAGTATTTTTTTATTTTTTTATTTTTTGGTGCTTCTGTGCAAGAGCATGTGCATATACAACTAGTTTAATTGCTTTGTCAAGTAATTTTGGAGCAGGATTTGGCCCCATCCCTGATTTCTAAAACTTGATTTGGAAAGAGATGCTCCTTCAATGCAGGAAAAAACAAGGAAAAAAAAAAGGCTTGGCAAGTGTCATTTATGATAGCTCCAGTAGGTTTCAAGTTTATTTTTAGTTTTTGTCATCTCAATCAATAACATATGCGCATAATATACACGAAAGTAAGGAAATATCAACATATTAAGTAATCAATAAGAAAGGGTGTATGTGATACTTTTGATGAGGATTGCAGAAGTAGGCTTTTAAGTGATAAATTAATTGGAGGATGGAGATGGGGGGAAACACTGAAAATTATGGCTTGTAGTACTGGGTATATATTGTTAACATGTATTTGTATTTGCACATTGCAAACATACGGAATCCTATCATTAAGTTTTCCGGAAGTTGAATGTGTCAAATATAAATACATGATATTTCGTGTACTTGTTTCTCTGTACGTGTGTGATGATGATGTTGCAGTGGAGTGGAAATCATATGTATGCCATCAGCTGGTATATTTTCCTTGGCCAAGACACGGTTACCCCTGTTGAATTCTGTGGTTGAACATACGTGGTAGGAAACTGTTTGTCATGGCGTTTCATTGGTAAAGTCGAAGTTATCTCTGGAATTGTAGCCCCCATTGCAAGATTATAACTGATTAGTAGACGGGTGCAATGTACAGGTACACCCAGCTTTACACAGGCAAGCTATGGTCCAGCACAAATGAAGTCAGGTGCTGATTTCATCAGCAGTCCTCCTTTTTTAGCTTGTAGTTGCAGATCAAAATGTGCTGCCTCCCAAAATCCAAAATGCTAAATTTCACTTTCCACCTCATCTGTGTCCTGCGACTTGAAATCCCCTTCCACCGTAGGGCACACCAATGGAGTGAAGGCGCTGTGTATGATGCCCAATGAAAACTCCTTCCTGAGTGCCAGCAAAGACAAGAAGGTGAAGATCTGGTCCCTGCGGAACTTCGGAGATGGAACCGCCAAGTCGAGCAGCTCACTGACGTACCACCATCACCGCAAGACGGTGTTTGCCGTGGACTACCTGGAATCGCAACGCCTGGTGGCGTCATGCGATGGCAATGTTCATGTAAGAAAGCTTTTGCTCCCATGTCAGCTGGTAGACTATGGATCCCAATTTTTTTTTTTTTTTCTTCCGATATCCTAAGATTTTAGTCTGTGCATATGTCATCAGTGGTACCAGAGGCATCATGCTTTTAAGTTTGGCAACTGTTCTTTAACACGAAATGTTTGCCACAAAAGATGAAATAGATAATGTGATAGATAGATAGATAGATAGATAGATAGATAGATAGATAGATAGATAGATAGATAAATAGAGAGAGAGACAGGGTAACATGTCAATATGTACCTACCCATATCCCACATTTTAATGTTGTATGGCCAAGTCTATATTGTGTATAAATGTTTTTCACCCATTTTGGCGTCTTCCTATTTGCATTTTTTACATACAGTTGCTGTATACAAAATGAAGCTGTGATAGCAGGCTTATGGATCACCTTACCAAAATATGACACCCAGTGAGATAGACCTACATTTCTTTAGATTGTTTGTTTCTTTGTTGTTGTTTTCTATGCTGCATTTTATGTAATGATGATCTTACCCATCTGCACTTGTTTCAGTGGTGCAGCATGCTTCAAGGAATCCTTTCTCTTGTTACAAATTTACCATCAATGAGCTGTGGCATTCTGTCTTTCTTTATGTTAGCTATCCTTGTTTGCAATGTCTCTGTCATATATTGCTGTGATTTTTTTCTCAGTTTTCTGTTTTAATCATCCCCAACAAGGATGACATGTGGTGACGGATGTGTAAAGAAAGCATGTTTGAAAATTTGGCTTGAGATAGCGCAGTCAGGATATACACTGTATGCAGTGAACAATAGTAGATAAGATGTGAGGTAATAGCAGATGCCTTTGGACTCTTGTTTTTCCCTTTTCAAGACCATGCTTTTAATTTTCGACCTACCATGAGAAAGGTTTTAATCTTCCCTGTCTCTTTCCAAATAGGTGTGGGACCCGATGAATGGGGCAGCAGTGCGAGGCTATGACCTAAGCCGCAATGCGCCTAGCTGCATGGAGGTAATGCCTGCCCCCAGCCCCTGTTTGATGGTCTCCTCAAGTGATGCTGGAGTCTGCCTCATTGACACCAGACACGGAGGGGTGCAGCATGAGATACGTGTGGCCTCTGGGTCTTTGGGTAAGATGGCAATCCATAGACAGGGTCTCCAGCTTAAAGGGATGGTATATTATTGGTTGAGATGAGGATTCAGCTTTTAATTTTTTTGCAAGATACATAGAAACCACTTTATGAAATGTTGAAGAGCAGACAATTCTATGAGGAATTCAAATTTCATATGATGAAAATTGATTTTGAAATGACTGGGATATTAAAAAAAACAAAGTAAAACAAAATGATCCTAATAAAAAGTGGGTCCCACCTTTAGTTAGGATTACTTTGTTTTGGATATCTCAGCCATTTCAAAACCAAATTTCATCAAATAAACTTTGAATTCCTTTTACAATTATATGGTCTCATGTATTTCATAAGAGGTTCCTCATAGTCTCAAAAAATGATCATCAAAAAATGTTAGAAACCTGTAGTTCCATCCCATCCAAAACTTTACCATCCCTCTAAAAGGTGTCAAAGTCTCTCGTGTACATCCTTAGTCTGATGGAAGCCATGGATCGGCTAGCCTTTTGACAAGGCCTCGTGGCTGAAGATTGAGACTAACTCACCACACCGAGCACTGCGAGAAACTGGTGAATGCGAGACCGAGTGGCGCAGCCACGAGGCCTTTTGAAACCTGGGTTTTTTCCCCTACCACCTCCCGACGAAGGCAAATATGAATTATTCATTATATTCATGAGTCAGATCACAGTTGATATGCTAATAAGGACGTGTCAACGCTGGCAATGTACTGTAGGCATGCCAGGCGGCAGCCAACGCAGGCTGGATACGGATGAGCGAGCCGCCGACATGCATACTTTTGCGTATTCATTAGATGTGATGGCGTGGTGAGCAATGCGGTCCCTGATTGGCCGCTACCCTTTTTGGTAGGAGAATCGGCGAGAAACAAGGCTCAAGATAAGAAATTCATGTCAGGTTTCAAAAGGCCTCGCGGCTGCGCCGCTCAGTCTCGCATTTACCCATTCTCTCGCAGTCAGTCTCTTTTACAGCCACAAGGCCTTGCCAAAAGGCTATGGATTGGCTAAACTCAGTCACATGATTGAAAAACACTGACGCATGTATCAAAATCTTGTTAGAACCCACAATGTAATAACAAAAGCTGAAGCAAGAGGTGATTGCCATGATCAAGCCACAATTTTATTAATTTCCTGGATGTTTATGCCAATTCAAGCCAAGTGCAGGTGTTAAATGAAATAAAGAGAAGATTCATTCATTTGATAAATGCTATGAAAAGGGTCACCACATATTTTCACAAAAGAGTTTATATGTTTAAAGTCCACAGGATTGTATATGAAACGTATAAAAAAGATCAGGGATTAATAACTTTATGATTGTGGCTTCCCTTTTGGGCAAATCATAATCACCAAGTTATGAATTCGTGATTTTTTTTTAAAGGGATTAATTACTTGGTGATTATGGCTTCCCTTTCGGGCAGATCATCACTGTAAAAATGAAAATTTTCACGGTGTTGAAATTTTGGTGTATTTCACACAACGAAAAGCTAGCGCAAAAATTAAAGCATGCAAATATTTTTGCTTATTGATTTGTACCCCTACCAAATGTGTGGATTCTGTGGAATTAAAAACATGCAAAATTCATCTTACCCCATCCAGTGGGAAAAATTACTTGCACGAAAATGTCCACTTTTACAGTATTTTGATTGCATTACAAGTCAAGTTTAATGTGAAAGATTTGTCTTTATAAGATTTAATCTCAAAAAGGAAATGCAAGTGTATGTGATTGTTAGTGATGTCACTGGTTCATGAAATTATGTGAAAATGCGAGTATTATGGTGGTTTTAGCTGATTTTGATAGAAGTTTCCATTGTTCTATAAAATGTTGCTTTATCCTACTAATGTTAGTCATGTTGTATAGCATCACCTTTTTTGCATCTACGCCAGTCGAATAACGAAACTCCAGACGACCTCGAGTAGGGTGTGAAAGGATTTATTGAACCAGGCCCGAGACACTCGGGTGGTGCCATCAATAGAGGGCGTTAACAAGTAATATGAACAAACTGTCTAACAACAATCCCTGGCGTGACTGCCTTTTTTCTTCTTTCTTTCTTCTTCTTTCTTTCCTTCTTGTTAAATCGATCAATATAAAACAAGAAATACTGATAACACAAACGAACACACACCATTGGGCTTATAAACTACCCATAAGGAGTGGACTATAACCATTTAACTTACCATGCCTAAATTGGATACATTCATATCCTGCTGATCGTGAAACCGCAACACTGATTACCTTCATTATACAAAAGGCAGTGCATGGGTCTAAAATTGCACTCAACAAAAGAAAACTCTTCAACATAACATTGTTCCTGCAGACAATTATATCAATATACACTCATCGATTTCTTATTAAGATCAAGATATAATAAGGGTATATAGATTAAAACATATACATTGTATCACAAAAATAAAACCAGCATTGTCTTTACAATCATTCTGACCATTAAAATCATTACCATATGTGATGGTTAACCAACACAATGTGTAGACTTCACACCATGTATAATATTTATATAATCATACACTCAAATCATCCTGATCACATCTTCTATATCCCCTTCCTCGCCAAATTAAAAACTGAATAGGGATAACTACAACGTGTACTCTACTATCCTAAATAACAGGGCCCGCGTATGCGGCACGTCCTAACAAGGCAAACTAATCTAATATAAAAACTGCAGTCACATAATGAAAAGGTAATCAAACTAACGCTCTAGGAGAGAGTACCACGTAAACAATGAAAGATTTGTTATTTTCACAGTACCCTGAAAAAATATGAACATGCCTACAAAATAGGCAGGAACTTGCATGGGGATCAAATATACTGGTAACCAATGGAACAACAGCGTACAACTACACTGTATCACAACCATCTAACAAAAACAGTGGTAGATCAATGGACCTGAACAGAACCATCTAAATTTCAAGAAATCACTATCCAAAATAATATAGACTTGATCACATACACGGGCCAAAATAAACATGATCCGTATATATCCATATGGCCAGGTTATTCATGTAGTACTCACGTGACCATCTATACAATAAAACACAGGCTTCAAACTCATTGCTACTTAAACATAATCATTAAATGACTATGACTCTGGGGACTACATGTAGTCCAATAACATAAGTACTGACAAGTTACCTATGAATTTGACTATCAATAAACAGTATCACAAAATAAACTGGTCAACGAGAAGTTCTCATAACCACAAGGGGGTCCATCAGAACAGCTCAGAGCCACGTTCAGTGCGAGGGTGGGTATCACCATAAAAAAACAACTGAAACTATAAATGAAGTGTCAGGTTAGCTGCAAAACCTGATCATGAAATCATTTGTTTTATAATGACCGAATTGGCACAATCTTCTGTAATTTCGATAACAGATATCACTAAACCACCATATAAAACAACACCAAAATATATGGCAAGTGAGAGAATAATTTGGCATAATAGCACCAACAAAAATTATTGACCCCAAAATATTCCTCAGGAAAACAGGCAACCTCATGCCGGTGGCTCAGATGGGTATACCAAACACATGTACCTGCAACTTCTAATACAAGCAGTACTTAGCCATAAGATAAATAAACACATTCCACAAAATATTACACTTGTCTTAGTACACAAAGCTGAAAGCTGAATAGTGTATTCAACTATTCATACTAAAACAACATCTTGTTCTTAAGATAAAGTTATCATTATCCATAAAAAAATCTTCGATCCTGAATAAAGAGTGGAAATGGGAACAAAAACAAATAATTACACTTCACTCGAACAGTGTAACTCGTACATGTGTACTATTACCTTGCACATAATGCTACCCTTAGTATACATTGTGAAAGGCATACAATCATCAACATATCAACATAAATAACTAAACACCATTTATCATTCAAATACTCTATCACAACAATCAAGATTAACATTACAATCACAACCTCTTATATTTCTCCTTCCCTACTTCTTTCTTTATACTATCATTACATCATACTAAAAATTTATAATCAATCATTACACAACCTTTCACTTCTCCTTCCCCAATTCTCTCCGTATACCATTATTACTATTACAATCATTATAACTTTCTTTCACTTCTCCTTTCCTACTTCTTTCATTACTAACTTTAAAATCAAAACTAACATTAAAATCACAACCTCTTATATTTCTCCTTCCCTACTCCTTTCCTTATACTATCATTATATATATATTAATTTCAATCATTACACAACCTTTCACATCTCCTTCCCCAATTCTTTCCATATACTATTATCATCATTACAATCATTTTAACTTCCTTTCACTTCTCCTTTCCTACTTCTTTCCTTACACATTCATTAATGTTACAATCATTACAATACAAATACAAACGTACATGTACTATCAAATACAATCATAACACAACTTCTCTTTACTTCTCATTCCCGTATTTCCTTCTACATACAATCATGACTATTAAAATCACCATCAAAACTAACCTCATTTTCCTACAACAATTTAATACTTACTTACATCATTAATAAAATCATTTAAACTTCATTTTTAATTCAGTTCCATTCAGCACCTTCTTACATCATTAATACTTCAGTGTGTGCATATAACATACCATTATACATGTACAATGGTACAAACTGTAACACATCTCAATTATCACACTTCTCTTCACCTTTTTACCAGCTAGTTCCCAAATTACAAACAAACAATATTACTCAACTAACAATATCTAACTTCATACTTAAAAACCTAACATTAGATTATAATTAAAAAACACAATCATTCATATAACCATTAATCATCACATTTCATTCTTCCTCTTCCCCTGTCACAACAAATAACAAAGACAACAAGAAGACAAGACAACGACAAGCAAGGAATATGTGAAGGACATACTGTGGCAGAGCTCAAGATACACATTAAATCAATAGTTCACAAAGAATTAACATCAACATAATGTCCATCTGATTTCCGGAAAAAAAAAATGTGTGTATCACAGATTGGAGAAATTACAGCGGCTCCTTGGTGATTCCATCATAGTCTGGAGCTTGATTTCCAAATGCTCATCACGAATGAATTATTAAGACAAGCGAAGCCACAGCGACTGATGAAGACATAGAAACGAGAAGAACGCGACAAGAACACGATGAGGATGTAGACAAGACGTCAGGTACAGATGACAGCGAGATCCGTGGCAATCCACACATCGCTTTGTGTGGTGGAGCGGGGAAACTGCAGAACATACTGATGGCTGACATATCCGAGGCTGGAGAAGATGAACATCCCAGGACTGCTCAACCGGATGACGAACAAAATCTCAGCTCACGAGTAAGATGAAGGACACTCAGGTGATGAACGTGCACAGAGGGATATGAAGACAGGACAGAATACAACGATGTAGGTGGAGACGGTACAGGAACGGTGAGGGGACAGCAACCGCAACGAGCCAGAACAGTGCTGCGATGCCGGAGTCGGGGAGCTGCTCGCATACATGTCCGCGTGCATGTGATGCACACGGCCACAGCATCAAAGTACACATCTCGCCAAGAATGCTTGGACTGCAGGCAAGCTACAACTGGAGGCTGGTGGAGGTTGTGCATCTGGCTGCCGACCAACAAACACGGGAACGGGTAGGGACGTCACTCACACAGTTCACATAAAGGTCACATAAAACACAAGGTTGGTGTGCGACGCTTGCGTGCCACTTCGTCGGTACGCGAAGCTCGGTGCGCCGGTGCGCCGGTGGACCCGGGCCTGGTCCACCACCATCACGGTGGAGGGGCTGCGCCTGTGTGTCGGCACATGTGCGCACGTGTATTATACGTGGGACTATCCAGTCACAAGGTTGGGACACCTACCCGACGTTATCACAACAAATGACATGCTGAACGTCTGACCTCAAGGCTTGAGCGAGGTTCCGTTGATTCCTGGTTAGTTACGCGTTCTAAAATGGGTCGTTGCGTTGATCCCGACGCTGCCACCACGCCAGTCGAATAACGAAACTCCAGACGACCTCGAGTAGGGTGTGAAAGGATTTATTGAACCAGGCCCGAGACACTCGGGTGGTGCCGTCAATAGAGGGCGTTAACAAGTAATATGAACAAACTGTCTAACAACAATCCCTGGCGCTACATGTCTTTGTGTGTGCGTGTGTGTGTTTTGCGTGCGTTCACCTGTGCTTTTGCATTTACCGTTCTGTCATCTTCCATCTGCAGTTCCTTCCTGATATGAACGATTATATATACATTTTCTAGGTTTGATCCGCTGCATGGCCATTAGTCCAGATGGGTACACACTGGGGGTGGGGCTCTCCTCGGGAGTGCTCTCTATGGTGGACCTAAGGACTGGACTTTTACTGGGAGGATGGCAAGCTCACATGGGTGAGATCTACCAGGTGAGGCACAGTGTGAAGCTCATCTGTAAGGTTGTGTTGCTACTGTGGTATTAACTAGTTAAGGACGAGTCCCAAGTATACTCGTGCAAGTGTCCAGTGGCAGATCCAGAGGGGGGCGCACCAGGCGTGCGCCCCCTCTTTATTTTTGGTTTAAACAAAATAGATAAAAAAATTATAGAGGATGCATGTGCCCCCTCCTTTAATTTTGCAAAGGCGCCTCCCCTTTACAGAATTCCTGGATCCGCCCCTGATTGTCTATGGGAAATGTGTGTTGTAGCAATATCAGCCCGTCCTCAATGGGGGTCAGGATGGTGCATTGTTTGTTTTGTTTTGTTTTTTTTTGGTTTTTTTTAAACTGGGATGTGGCACCTGTATGTCCTTGTGCTTGACACTTTCTTAACAATGCTATATGGATTGGTACCTTGCCATAGGTGCCCACCTGAAAATGTGGTTGAATGTAGCATAATGTGTACCATAGAGTGGGCAGCTGGATTGCAACACTTCCCCCAGGGTATGGAGTGAGTGCACTGAAGATTCAGGAGTCATTCATGTCAATACATGTATTCATAAGATACAGCAGTTTGTAATGATGTTGTTTTTGTAGTAACTGTGACTTTTTTATTATTATTGTTGTTGCCATTGTTATCATTATTATTATAATCATCATCATCATCAGTAGTATATTAGTACATGTATGTAGGAGTAGCAGTTGAGTAGTGGACATGTTTTATTGTCAATTTATTGCATCTACTGGCATTACAAAAATAGCGATGCGATAACAAATGTCATGTGTTCTTGTCTGTATGATAGCTCACTCTGACCAAGGAGGCGTGTGAAACCTTGGCCTGGCTCCGGACACTTTTTATGATTCTGTGTGTGTGTGTGTGTGTGTGTCCATTGCATCTCATCAGCCATATTTCAGAATTTGTGGTTCATTTTTTTTTTTCTGGCAGATCAAAGCCCATGCAAATCACACATTCCTGACAACATCTGTGGACCACAGCATGATTCTATGGCGAGAAGACAGTACCAAGATCTGCAACTTTAGAGGTATGAACTCTTTAACTGCTTCCTTCTTAACAGTGATCACAAAAATGAAAGTTAGTGCAGTGGTTCAGGTGAGCCATCGGGTCATTTCAAGTTCAGTGCTGGTGCTGGTACATATTGGTGCTCAACACAAGCACTAACGATTATCCTTAACTTGAAATCAATGTTCGTTAACAGATTGACCTCAGAATTATGATGCAGTTCCGATTACTTGTGTTGGGCCCAATGGTAAATGCTGTCTGCTGAAATGTGCTCCAGTATTCATGTTGGTGATTGATATGCACTTTCCTCTTGGCTAACATCAGCCCCTCAGGATTAACAAATGTGTCATTACAAGTTTGATGTTTTTGTTCACACAGACTTGAAGATGGTGTTAGGGGTCAGTATGATTAACACTGGTTTGGGAGATAAAACCAACATCAGTAGCAAACTTGAAATCACTCAGAGTGATTGCATTATGTCTGTTTTTGTTTTTGTTTTTGTTTTGCCATCCATTGACCACTGTAAAACATGATGTATTCGAGGCATGAAAATTTCGCGATGTGGAGCCGACGGCCTGTCTCGCAGCATGAAATTTTCACGAAATGCCACTGGCATCCAATGCATATTTTGTAGCCAAGAAATTTCGCATGCATTTTAATTTTGCGAATATTGGCACTCGCGAAATTCACGAAATTAAAATGCACACGAACATTCCTCCTTTTACAGTATCAGTTTTTATCAAACTTGTCAGGAATCAGTCTTCAGGGATAGGTGAAGCAAAGCTGTTAAAATTGGGCATGGGACCGAAGGATAGGGTCCACAAGGCCCAAAAATGTGTGGATTTCAAAAACCTCTTGTGCAGATCCGGGACTACTATGGCCTAGTTACATGCATCCATACACTCATAGGAATTATAATTACTCATTACAATGGTGAAGGTGGCCTAGTTTGGCAACTGAGATGATAACAATTCTGAGTGGGGCCCAGTAGTTGAAGTTGACATTTAAATCTTTTATTCTACGATTTTGATACCACATTTGATTATTGTCAAACTAAAATGGAAACATCCTCTGGGGCAGAGAAAAAAAGATATTCAAATAATGTGAGAAAAATGCTGATGAGCCACTTTTCCATTGCACCACAGGACCTGCTGAACCAGTGCATTGCATTTATCTTGCCGATGAGCAGGTGCTGTCAGCTACTGTAGGGAATCGCATCGGTATCCATACATCCATCAATGCTCAAGTAAGTCATCTCACCACAAGTATTATAAGTGCATGTACATCATGTATGGAAAGGTTTGTGTGTAGGGGGTCTTTGTATATTTTTAATTCTTTGTCCTTTATTTTATAAATCGTGTATGAATTCAATTCAGCATTCACAAGAAAAGCATACGGAACTAGAAAAGTACTTGTAGAGTGCATACCTCCGCCAAGCAGCTCAGACACGGATGCTGAAAATCGCCTAATTTCCCAGTAGAGAAGCCTTCAAGCTCTCACCCGAGCAGAGCACGTGCTTTACTGCGGTATGCAAACCTGAAATACGTGCAGCTTGAACTCCCAAGTTCATTGACCTTATCTGCCAAAAGATTTTTAAAAAGCCCTTAAAAATCCATAGAAATTCCCGGATCACTACCAAAATTGAATCATCTGTTCATTGTGTCATTATTAACTTTTATTGCAAGTTTCAGTCAAATCCGTTTACAACTTTTTGAGTTATTTTGCAAACTGACAAACGAACGCTGATGATCACTTAACCTCCTTCCATGGCGGAGGTAATACAGTGTAAATATCTGTTTTTTTTATGTGAACTTGTGTAGTTGAGTAGTATGGCAACCCAAGTTATGATTTCAAAGTTGTCCTGTAATACAACTTACCTCAGTTACATACATTGTATCCCTTTTGGATGATGTAGTTTTTGTTGTTTTTTTTGTTTCTTGTTGAATTATCAATGTCTGCAGCTGTTGAAGAGATTCAAGTACAATTTCATGAATATGTTGAAACATATCATTATATTTGATGTGTTATCTGCTACGACTTTTGTGTTTCCCTGTTTCCAATGCAGGCTAGTTATTCCAGCAGCAAGCTCCGCCCAGACACATTCAGGGGAGCGATTAGTGCCCTCTCTGTTCTGCCAGTGAGCAAGCTTCTCCTGGTGGCTTCAGATAATGGGAGTGTCTTCCTGCTGGCATGAAGGTTTCTCTCCTGAGATGTCATCAATAGGCAGCTTTAGGTCTGCAACAGTAATCCTACAATGCACCTATTAAGCAACCAAAAAAAAAAAGTTCTGCACATTTGCAAGACAGCTGTTCCCAGTCAATCTGTCATTGTCCAGTCTTTTATAATGGTTCTGGGCCACTTTACCATCTTCTCACAGTCAACAATGCAATATTGATACGCAAAGATAATTCCAAAATCAGGTAGGCTTAAATATTCTCTTGCCATGACACGGAAGAATAGTGAAAGTCTTTAAGGAGCCTTCTGCAGAAGCCTTCTGCACTTGCTTCAAACTGTCATCATGACATCATTCTTGGGGTTTTTCTGATCGCACATGAGGCTGTACTGATTACCCTATGACTTGTACATTATGCACGAATAGCCATATTGGGTGATGATTAGTCTATTGACATCTGTACCTGGCTTTGTAATTTACGAACTTTGAATTATCTACAAAATAAACTAATCCTATAATTTCACAATGAGCACAAGTATATTTCTACTTTTAATATGTCTTATTCTGAATTTGAATGCTACATAGATGTTAAATAAAAAATGAGATCTGTGTTCTTTTGTTGAGTGAATTTACATTTGTCTTCTGCACATTGGAAAATAAAACCTTTACTGGGAGTCCAGTGTTGTCTACTCAAGATTTTGCAGCTGTCGGAATTGTAGGCTAGCTATGCAGAATATTTTATTATAAACAGTGTGCTAAAGATGGAGTAGCTTTTTCTATATTTCACTCAGAGCAAGCATTGTGTCGCACAAAGGAAACAATAACTTTGTATGAATTTGTATGATTATTTGAGAATAATATATTTCATGTGTAGGAATTTATGTTGGTGAACCAAAAGTGGAAAGCAACCCATCATTGAATAGTCCAAAGAATCAGTGTTAATTTCAAAGCCCTCTTATCACAAATGTTGTGTAATGTGCCATGTTATGCGGACAAAAGAGAACAACCTCCTTTGTAAGTAAACTTGTGGAACAACTTGTAGAGAACTCCACATGTGTGTTGTTCAGAAAAAGTCAGTTAGTTCTCATAAATGTGCTCATGATATAGGCTCTTTCAGGTTTTATCTGTTCTTATATGACCCACGATTTGCTCTTGACAAAAGAGGAAGAAAAACAGCAAAGGGTAAATATCCTTTTCTTTGCTGGTATGAGCTAGCAAGGATTTCAAGGGGAATTCCAGACAGTTTTCATAATTTCACATCATGTTGTACATAAATTGACAGCTCCATGTATAGGTTTGTGGAATTTATTGTGGTCCTTGATCAGAGATACCAATCAATACTCTGAAAAACCATCAGCAAATTACACTGAACAAGGATGATGACATAGGAGGCTCACACAATGTAGCGAAGTAATTCCATTACAACACAGCTTGCTTAATGAGTCCACTTGTGTAGAATATTTCCTGCGTGCTTTTTTCTTTTGTTCTGCTTCCTTGAGCCCCCACTTATGTATACCTATGGTGAGGCTACTATGTCATCATTCTTGTTCATTGTGATTTGCTCATTACTTTTAAAACATTCTTATTCCTCTGCCCAATCTGTGCCCAGTATAACCAGTTTATAGAACTTATTCAAATGCAAGTCTGAAAATCATGTGGTCTCCTTTAACTTTGGGGAAGCACAGCTTCATGTCTATGCATGCACCTACAGCTCAAAGATGATCTGTTGTGGTCAGTGATTACCGGTACTGTATACGCCAAATATTTCACAAGGTTTTTATTATCGCAAATTTTGCGAGTCAGGTGCTATTCGCACATTAACAGACACACAAAAATATTGACTCTGATCCCAGCATGAATGTGACATGCATTCATACATTTCTTCATTCAGCGATGTACTCCACGA
Source organism: Diadema setosum (assembly GCF_964275005.1). NCBI lineage: Eukaryota > Metazoa > Echinodermata > Echinoidea > Diadematoida > Diadematidae > Diadema > Diadema setosum. The sequence continues at coordinate 8,347,681 of NC_092685.1, forward strand.
TCGCGAATTTAACCACTCGGGAAATCATCACAAAGTCCTGATTCGCGAAAAATTTAGACTCGCTAAATTATGGCTTATACAATATATTATCGTAATTTTTTCAAGGATTTCATTTTATTTCTTTCCAGTGTTATTTTATCCTGTGCTGTATATTCTGTGATAAAGCTTCACATTAAGATTTAATTTAAAGGAAGTTATTAAATTGTTTTAAAAAAAAGCATGTTCTTCTGCCTTTCAATTTTCTTAGTGTCTCTCCCTGTCAATTTCCATTTCAATGCTAGGTAAGATCTGGTACAGTACTCCCTGCTTAATCAGGCAATGTCTGGCAGAGCATTTCGTACCTGATTAAGCGGAGTACCCGATTAGCTGAAGAGCATTTTCCATTCTTGTCACAGCTATACCACACACTACTACATGTAATAATTGTGCACCTATCTGCACCACATGACAGCATGCCGCAGTATGTCTCTACAGCTACAGCTCATTCAGTGTCATAATAGCCTTTACAGAAACCCCAATTTCTCTTGTAATGGTTTCAAGGAAAATGGCATAAAAACTTTAAGGAATTATAATGTTTTACTGTACCTTCTTGATGACCAACTGCTTAAGGATACCGATACAATGGACTCCTGTTATAACAAAGTCCTTGAGACTGGCAACTTTCTTTCGTTATATCGAAATTTCGTTATAACCGAACAAATAAACAATAAAAACAAAGACAGGATAATGTTGCGGCTTAAATTTTTATTTCGTTGTAACTGGAAACTCGTTATAACCGTGCTCATTATAACGGAAGTGTACTGTAATCAGTAATTCATGCCTAGGCACTACTTTTGTGGGGTTGCCGGGGTTTCATCAACCCCCCTCAACATTTTTTGCGACCATTCTGCCACGCAACATTTTTCGACCGCGCCCCTCGCTGACACCATTTTCGTGAAAATCGGACATATCGTTATGATGCTGTACAACCTTTTATATATGCTTGTCAGACCGAAAATGGCTCAAAAATGTGATTTTGTGTACAAAGTCTATGCAAATAGTTTTCTCACCTTATTCAAAAATAAAAATTAAATGGCTGAAATCAATTAATTTTAGCATAATTATGCTTAAAATAGGTTCTGTAATAAATTTTGTGGGGAAAAAATGAAGAAAAGGGTCGAAAAACAAAGAAATACACAAGAAATTCATAAAATAGATTACATATAAATTAACTTTGATACCAGATTTTTTTTTCAAGTACATTGTTAGGAATGCTACATGGAACAATGTCACAAAAATTGGGATGCCATTAGCTTTATTTTCTGAATTAGAGCAAAATTTATGATTTCACGCATACACGTGTATTAATCAATATGAAATATAAAAAATGAAAAATTCAATTTTTTCTTTTATAGTTTGGTAGATTATGTGACAAGTAATGTATGTGCCAATTTTCAGGGCGATTGCTCGATCGACGGCCGAGATCTCGTCGGAGGGGTTGAATCAACCCTCCCTCGGCCACAGAACAGGCCAAAAAGCCTGGCCTGGTTAGGGTTAAGCAGAGGACAACTATGCGGTACCCAATAAGCTAGTTCATAATTAGCTCATGTACACATTGGTGCAAATGACCTTTCTTTTTTCTCAGTTGGTTAGGCACTTTACTCGTTTTCAAAGTGGCATAGTGCATAAGCTTATGGGCAGCCAAAAGGGCCAAAATTAACATTAACGTCTTTTGTCCTTTTAACTCATCGTCCTTTGTCCTTTTGATGTAACATTAATTCTTACGTTTTTCGTCCTTTTTATTCATTGTCCTTTTTCCGTTTGATGTAATGTTAATTTTGGCCCTTTTGGCCGTCCATATAAGCTTGTTCGACGTAACAATTTATGAATTCATGTTCAAACAATGAACTTGCGTTTAGATCAGGTGATCAGAATACTCATTGTTTTGTGTTGAACGCAATAACAGCCTATTTCCTTTTATATTGCAAAATATCATTCTTGCTGTCAGGTGGATGTGCTGGCAAGCACCATTTACATAAGGATCACATGAATAAACATCGCATCACAGATGCTTATCTCAGTGAATTTACAAACCAAAATGTCTGTTGGTACAAATGACCTTTTTTCTGCTCATGTGCAAAGTAGAATTACAAACTGGTCTATTTCGCGAAGACCACTATTCTTTCTTTTCTGTCAGTGAGAATGCATTAGGTGAAGGCAAGGGCTTCGGGAGTACAGTACATTGCATGTACATGTGTGTGTGTGTTTGTGTGTGTGTTTACTTAGTGCAGTTCCATATTTGCCGATACATGTATATAACTGTATTTTGATTTCGTTAATGTATACATCTATCTTGATCCAGAATCATGGCATACAAATATTCTCCACAACTTTTACACACAAACACACACACACACACACACATAAAACAGGTGGATACTTGCAATGCTTATACCACAACAGTGATGGGTCACAGGCATGATGATCAACATACACACAAGGCCAAGGATGAAATATAACCTCATGTTCATTGACTCTTACGTCTCTTAGTGCAGCAAACATCATAGCAACACGTTGAGATTTGTTACCGGTACGGTACGTGCAGTACCGGTATAAGGGTTTCCAGGTAAAACAGTCATTACGCCAATCATCCTTCCTCGTTCACAAGTTACAAGGATTAGGGGAAAATGACTGACCTCCTAAAGCAAGCTTTGAGGATTCAAGATGCACAAATTTGAGGTTTGCATATCATTGTCATGAATGTACACACATGTACACGTATACGTTTATATAGTGGAGATTAGTGGAGTTTTAAATTGGTATACATGGTAGCTACATGTAAAGTCCATGCATGTGAAAACAAAGAGGTCACCAGATCCAGAATGTTCTAGAAGTGCATATATAATATGTTTGGCTACTGATGAAATGCAGTAGAACACGCTTAATGTTCAAGCACAATTCCCTTTAACCAAATGTCTACATGTAGTCGTGTTTACAGTCATCCCTTTATGTATTACTAGTATGTGTGTGCCTGTACGATACACAGGTGGTCTGTTTGTAATGTAAGAATTATGTCCTGCAAATAAATAGAAAGTGCATTGGGGTGTGTGAAAGTAGCTGAAACTCATGGGTATGCAGCCCTAGGTTGAAGGTAAAAATTACAGAACAGTCAAGAAAGGTTGAAGGGACTTATACAAGCCACAGAAATTATATGAAGTAGGCGGAGTACCCAACACCTTTGGTCTGAGAATTTACCGACTCTCAGGCAACTCGTTTGTCAGTCCTGTGTTACCTCCTGACCCGTTTGTGGAGAAAAGGCCTGGGAGACATATTGCCTGTGGAGAGATGCTTTTCCCCATGTTGGTGGCCGACTCCATTTTTTATGTACATGTGGACATTGCTAATGCACATCAAAGCAGCGACTTGGTAATTTGCTGGATACTTCTTGCTGGATTATCACTCGCACATTGACTGGACGCAGTCTACTGGATTCACCACCTATTGCTGTGGATTTATACTATAGATTACATTAACCTGTGCCCATTGATTTATGTCCGAGAGTATCATCTGTGTATCGAGGAACATTCATTTCTGCATCAAGGATCATTCGTCTGCTCATCAAACATCTTTTGGATACATTGTATTACCAGGGGATTATGCATGCTCTGCTGCTTTAGGCACCACACACAGGAACTTTGGGAAAATGGGTTTTTCAGCATGCCTGCATGGATGGAAATGAGCTGGTTGGTGGCTGTCAGTGCTCTCTTGCGTGCTTTTCTAGTTAGCAACTGCACTAAAAGAGATGCAAGCTGAAACATGAGTACATGTAAATGCCGAAAGTTGACAGACTCCTGGACATAGACAGGGATGGACAAGAGGATGTACACACTCCAAGGAAACCACCACAAGCACCACAATTAGGTTCTCACAACACACCCATCATCCAAGTTGTAACTGGTCACTGCACTGAAAAGTTGAAAAAAAAAAAAGGGAGAAAAATAGGCAAGTCTTGCATGTAAGCGAGAACATGATACTCAAAACCTTTTGACCTCGACATAATTATATGAACTTGGACAGCACTACATGTACAAAGTAGACTCCTCAAGCACGTTTGTCAAAACTTTACATTTGGCATGGATTAATGTCACTCGAGTTCGTTTGCCCTGGCATGATGCGAGACAAGAAATGAAATGTCTGGTACTGTAAAGGTTGATATTTTTGTGTGATTAATGTTCCCAATTGCCCCAATTGTCAACCCATTCAACTGTGAAGATATTTTCACAGTTTCTTGGAAGTCACACTAGCCAGGAGTTAGCTCGAAATACATGAAAATTAATGTAGTACAAAAATGTTTGCGTTACCAGTATCGTAAAACTCTTCAAGCAATCCCACAGATCAGGACACAAAACTTCATGCCTCACTTTTACACACATTCACTCAGTATGCAAGTAAAAAACATTTTACACAACAAATTTATACAGTCTTGACATTTTCTTTATACCAGGAAGCGCTTATCAACCCCCACCTCCCATTCCATTTTCCCAAAACATGGATCCTGGAGTCAAAGTAAAAAATAAGCACAAAAAAAAAAAGAAGAAAGAAAGCAGAAAACCACCAGTACAAAGCAACACAGAGCAAACACGGCTAGATGGAATGGAGTTACATATGTAATCTTTTATGCTGTCTTTTTAGAGAAATTCCTGTTAATGCATATATATATCACATGGAAATAACCAATGTTGATTTTTCATTAGTATGAGAACAAACCATCTGCAAAACTTCAAAAATGCTGCAAATAGAAACCAATGCTAATCAAAGCACTAACTGATAAATTAATTATGTCCAATCCTTAAGCAGAGCATGAAACATATTCCCCTCCATGGAACAAAATTAATATATCCAGGAAAAGCTCTTTTGCTTGAGTTTTTATTTTTCAACAAGTTGATACCAGGCCAAAAACATTTGAAATTGCAGTGTTTGATTGAAGCTACAGATCTTTGACACAATAACTATTCTTTATAATCAAAATAACTTTTTATCTCAGTTATAGAAGCTACAAAATCACAAAAGCCATGCTCAAAACAGTGTACATAACATAAAGACAAAAAACTAACTTAGGTTTTGCGTGTAAATTCTGAAGCCTTACCCATGAAATTGGATGCCAATGAAAATATATACACGTATCTCTACCAAATCTTTATGGTAAAATGTGATTGAGCACATATCAGTTTTCAAAAAAAAAAAAAAAAATCAAATATACAAAAATCCCCCATCAACAGCTTTCAGTGGAGGGGAAAAAGGAAAATCTGACTGGACTAATGTTTTTGTTAAAACTCAGTCAGCCATGACACCATAAAGTTTCTCATGCATGAATGGATTAACAGATCATAGAGAAAGCTATTCTTATGCTGCAACCAAATATGCAAATCCTCTTTTGCAATCACAAAAGCAGAGCCGTCATATAAAAGGAAGTATTTTCTTCACCCCCATCCGAACATCTTGAAAAAACAGTCATCTCATGAATAAGAATTTTACATCTCCGTTAATCAACATGACTGTGCAGATTGGTGGGGGGATTCCACACCACCAGCATCATACCAAGGAGACCAAACACCATTGAGTTGGTCACCATCTGAAATGTAAATGCTTCATGAGGCCTAAAATCTAACTACAAACATGCAGCCTTAATATCTGCAGCTTTCTTTTGATGCTATGCAAAGGAACATTTGTAATTTTCAGTTGAAGGAAACTGTATGACACGACTGGTCATAAGATGGTTTATTCACACAATCCAACATGCATGCATCACTCACTTCTCCACCAAACATAGGGGAGCAACAATTCCAATATTATTACTATGTTCTTTTTTACAACATGGTCAACTAAAAAATGCATGTTTACCAATAAATTTGTATTTAGAACAGCTTTCCTTACATGTCATGATGGAATTTCCAAGCTATTACATACTGATTATGTTGTGGTTTTTTTTTTTCTCCCTTCACATGTCAACAGATAACAATATTTACCACGTTTGCCCAATCTGCTGGGACAACAAAATCAGTTCACAGTATACATGTACACATTGTAGCCCCTTTTTCTGAACATATTTGGTATAAAGAGAATGACATATACTACAGGTATTTGTTGCCCCCCCCCCCCCCACCAGATCACACACCATTGGATGTTATGAGTTAACTTTTGACTTCGTCAAGTGAATTTGCCAATCTTGTTTAATAATACTCAAGAAAACAGTTACATAAATCGTGCTGCAAATAAGAATACACCTTATAATTATTGTTTGATGAATCTAAAAAGGATCTTTAAAAAATACATATGTATATAACTTACAGAAATGGGTTCTGAAAATATTAATCTCAATGTGGCATTTACAAATTCATCCTTCTCAATGCGCCATTTACAAATACATCCTTGACAAGATCCACATTGGTAACAGCAGCTTTGGAAGAAAGTAATCTTGACATCTTTGGTTAAATAATGGGTTGTTTAATTGCCAAACGTATGAAAAAATGAGAGATGTCATGAGTAACGCTTCTTGGAATTTGCCTCTACACACAGGGAGTATCTCCTATTACAACAAAATATTTTGAGATTCACAAAGATTAGAAGTACTGCTAGATCCATATTCTCCCCTGGCCTACTAGAAGACAGTTCCCTTTTCCTTACACAAAATGATATCAATAATTTTCACGTGCAACTGATAACCCATATTCAATCAATACCAAAGTCGTTAAGTCAAGATAATGTTGATACAGGGGTAAACTCGGTGTGACAAGCTTGGTTGTAACAAGACACCACACATTTACAAGGTTTTCTCTGATTGTGCAAGTTTGCCAGTAAATGCATCAGCAGTAGGCAAGTTGGACTTAAGTCAGCCCACTTGCTTGAAGCAGGGAGTCTTGACATGGGGAATGAACATGAATGGTAGACTCCAGTTTTATCTAGTGATTATTGATTCTTTATGACCTCAGTGGTGAGCAACAAATACGATGTTACTTTCACAATAACAGATGTAATACCACATGTACATATTTATGTACAATACATCATGTGAAATGTTAAAGGATATCCAGGTACAACAATGGGAATCTGCTATGTCTTGGCTTTCAACAAATTTCCCTTGTATGTCCTACATTTTAGTTTCATTTTCTTATTTTCCAGTTCGCTTCCAATATATCTATATTTCCTTCAGATTTAGAGACATATTGTCACAATGCATAAATGTACCAATTTCACACTCCTGGATAATTTTGAATGGGAGCAGTCTGTAAGAAGATCACAGACTCTTTCTATCCCTTTTTTTTTTTTCTTTTTTGGTATTGTTGTGATAGATGATATTGTCATAATAATTATGTACTTCATCCAATGTAGGACATGCAGTTTTTACTTCCTTGCTCCATCAATCCAAATTTGAGGAGAAAAATGTCATCTTTTCTTACACTTTCTGATTAACAATTATGTTTGGCGCTTCGTTACTTATTTTTCTTGATTTTATGCGGGTGGAACATAAATGTTGTAAAGCAGAGCGATATGTTGAAAACAGTCATCTGCACTCAGTAGAGTAAACAGCTCACATTTGTGAGGCTTGAAACCAGAAACCAGATTTGGGTCGAAAAACTACAACTAGCAGGACAGCACGATTGCAGATATTTCTCTTTGAGATTGTATTTCTGTGTTCTTTCAATGCAACACAAAATACATCCCCATGTTTGCCACCTGATGAAATTACTTCTTGCATACTTGTTTCATCACACTGTCAAAAGCAACTTCTTCCTTTTCATTTGCACATATCACAGGCGTATTTTCTGCCACTTCTTTCTTCAGGTCTTCCACGCTGGACGCAAAGCACATCTTTTTCTTTGCCTGCAAGTTATCTGGGCACCTGCAAATAATGAAGCATAAAAAAGAATATTCTTTTAAGTGATGCCTGTAAGCTGAAAAAAAATAGAAGAATGTGCAAAATTACAGCGAGTCAATATGTGTGAAGCCTTATTACAGGCAAGAGAGTGTTTTTCTTGGAAGGATAATAAATGTATTTGCAATCTAAAAATACAGGCTGTAACACAAAGCCTAGTAGGGTTGATGTATTCAATTTAATTTTTGACCCCAAATTATCTGCAAATACTTACTGTTACGAACCATATGCATTATATTCTCTTATATTATATGTTCTCTCTCCTTGAACTATGTTTGCCATTTGTCTATGAGTGCAGTCCCTACATGTAGTGGGGATTTGGGGATTTTTACTTGACTTTTGACCCTTTTTTAAGTTTATACAATGAGTAATTTTCAAGGTATGAAGAGAAAGAGTAATTTCAGTATTTTATAGACAATTTTTGCATTTTAGTCTGGCCTTTGACCCTTGACCCTAAAATTCCAAAGAGAATCACTGTCAGGTAGAGCATGCATAATTATGTACTAGGTTTCATGATACCTCCAGTCACTTTCAAGATATGGAGGAAAAAGTGAAATACAGCACTTTCACTTGAGCTTTGACCTTTCGGTAGGAAATTTTCTGGAGAATCTCCATTAGGTAATACATGTATATATTAAAGGCGCATAGTCCCAGTAGTGTAGAGGACGCTGTTGATGATACTGCCGATCGCTGTTAGCACTTATATGAAGATAGCCGAAGTTGAGCTGTCATCAAGAGTAAAGCGCGTAGGTGTTGCTAAGTAACATTGCCTTTGCTCTTCTCTCTGCATCACGCAGTCTGTAGTAATGCCAGGGTGCATACACTGTGCTTGTTATTATGACATCACAAAAGAAATTTGCTAAAGCTGTCATCCCCCTCAGCTGAATCATGAGCCGAACTGTGATCGGACCACTGACTATGTGGATCGGACTTCTTCGGATTCGGGGAAATGGGTCACAGCGTAAGCGCTAAAGAGGAGTCGATAGCGTAGGTCTCTGTAGGAAACTTGTGCCGTGCACCCGCGTACGCATTTGACTAAACCACCAGGACCATGTGCCTTTAAGTTTAAAGAATTTCAAAATCCTACAAGCATTGCATAAATGAGGGAAATAATGAAATTTTGAGTTGGCCTTGACCTTTGACCCCTAAATTACCTAGATAATCCCTGCCAGTCAGTACATACATATGTACGAAGTTCCATGAAGATACCTCAAACCATTAGCGAGATACAGAGAAAAAAGTGAAATTTTAACATTTTCACCTCATGACCAGCTGGAGAACTTTCATTTGGTAGTAAATGTACACACTAAGTTTCAAGAAATTCCTTCAGGCATTGCATAGATATGGGGGAAATGGTGAAATTTTGAGCATTTGATCTTGACCTCTTGGATCTTTAAACTCTTGCCGAATTCACTCAAAAACAACTTAATTAATTGCCCCATCATACCTCATCTTTGGACCAAGTTTGGTGAAATTTGCTTCATCCAGTCTCTAGTTATCATGTAAACAGATAAATTTTAGGATTTGACCTTAACCTCTGGCCAATTTAACTCAAAAACTAAATCATGTATTTGCCCCATCATACGTCATCCTTGGACAAAGTTTGGTGAAATTTGCTTAATCCAGTCTTGAGTTATCGCATAAACGGATACAATTTCACGATTTGACCTTGACCTTTGACCTCTGGCCCATTTCACCCAAAATCTCATAAAGTAATTGCCCCATCATACTTTATACTTGGACCAAGTTTGGTAAAATCAAACTCAATATTACTAAAGTTATTGCGTAAACAAATTGGGACTGACGTACAGACAACCCAAAAACAATGTCTCCGCCACCCTTCGGGCGGAGGCATAAAAAGCTTTGAAATGTTATGTAGTCTCTATTCATCAACGTTTCTGAGGCTATATTTCCTGTGACAAGTCAAATTCACATTTATTTTAGATCTACTCACCACTGAAATGCGATACGATTGAGAGCAGATTTCCCTTCCTCCGGCTGAAGATTTTCAAAGTCAAACATTGCGAAGACAATTGTGTCATCTTTCAGCTCAGTTTCCACAAAGTCTGCATAGTGGCGTTTGAACACATCACGGTCGACATATCTTGCTCTTTCTTGTCCCTCCTTTGGTTCCGGTAATGGAATCCGATCACAAGAGCTCTTTAGGGTCCAGGTCTGAAATTATTAATATGCTATATTTAGAGCAACAGCCGTGAGAATCATTTGGCTGCCTGCACTGCAAGCAGTACCAAACTGTTTTTCACAACAATCCTTCCCTGGATTTTGGTTGCTGTTCATGCCATATGATATTTGAGAACTGTCTTACCACAAGGTAGATTTTTAATTGAATTTCCCATATTACCCAACACATTAACAACAGCTTTTCAGGGTTGAAAGCCAGAACATCACTGGAAAAAAAAAAAATGTGTGTTTTTTTTATGGCAATTTATTTTCAAGACTTGAAACAGAATAAGTCATCAATGTACTAACTCGCAGTTATAACTTGGCTCTATCACTTCTGGTTCTAGAGAAGGAGATTTGCAAAGATTCCCTTATTGGGGGGGGGGGGGGGGCCTGGTGACCCATGGGGGAGGGTGGTGCTCATTTGAGCTAATCAAGATACTATCCCAATAGGGATGCTACCTGCCAAGCTAGAGTCTTTGGCTCAGGTGAGTTAAAAATGCTTTTGATTTCATACATAAAAGGAAAGAACAGATCGCTACGAAAATCGGCACACACATTGCCTGCAACGTTATCTACAAAACCATTAAGTTGATTTTTCAAGAAAAATTTTATGCTAATTTATGCATGATGTATGTGTGAAATGAGACTAATTGCTGTAAATCACTGAAAAGCTCCATAAAGGCCTATTTTTGGTATGAATACTTTCTAGTATCCTTAGCAAATATAAGTGAAAAAAAATTGTGTCAAGAAAAAATTCTTAAGTACCTTACTTCATTGTTTTTACAAAGTCTATATTTCTCTGTTTTTTTACTTTTTGTGTTTGCTTTTTTCAATTAAATTTGATTTAAATCATGCTTTTATGGAATTGATTGAAAGCACAATTTGCATGCAAATTGTACATGAATGTACATTTTTTTAGCAATCTTTGGTCCAACATGCATGTATAAATTTATGTGTAACTTTGGAACTGTGCGTTTGAACATCACAAATTTGGTGTCAAAAGATGCAGGAGACTCGAAAGAAAAATGTCATCTTGGAGCTCGCAGCCTCCCGGCCTAGTTGGGGGTAAACATAAACATCAGTAGCCCATTACAGCCATTAAAACCTATATGGCCATCACTTAGAAATACTGAATGGGTATGTAAACATCTTGCTGAGATAAAGCCATATACTTACATTTTTCTCTTTGCCATCAACTTTCAATGCCTGAAAGAAATAATGACAACACCATAAAATTATTAACTTACAGATTGTTTTCAACAATTCAAAGCATTTTCCCCTTTCCCCCCTGGAAGTATGGAGAGCTGTTTAATTACTGGAGGCCATGAAATCCTTCCAGCTCAGAGAAATTGACATTGTAAATAACATAACATGCACTGCAGAATGAAAGCATGTAAATAACTGTTCTTAAACAGTGTTATTTTTTTTTTTTACCCACTCAGGACACTTTAAAATAAATCAATATCTTACTGTTACACGGTTTGTCTTGACCATTCAATATCAGGCAGAAAAATAATAGGAAATTTTGAAATTGTTCAGTTCATATTCCTTTATTTTTGAAATTCCTGTCTGATATGAAACAAATATCCAATATGTGTATAACAAAATCTTCCAACTCAAAAAGTTCTTCGAACAAAGTTTCCAACAACCTCAGGAACTATAACAACTTGCAGTTGCAGTTTTGGCTACCGGTAGTCTGTTTGGAATTTGAATAAAAAGGAGAACTCAACACTAATCGTTGTACCAAATGATCTTCTTATTCAGTGAAGAAGGCAAATAGATATATCCCAAACTCATACATTTTTGAAAGGACTGTATGATTTTCCTCAAACTTCACTTACTTACAACTGTGTATGTGCACAACCATGTTTTTACATACATTGTAACTGAATCAATATTCCCCTGTAACAGTTGAATGTGCATATACATACCTTAAGTTCAAATACCAAATACTGATGAGTCTTTTTTTGCTTCTGTTGATCTGCGAGATCTTTGATTTCCTTGGGAACTTGGACACCGGACAAAGACTACAGAGAAAGACAAAATGTCATGATCTTCAGAATAAGTAAACCAAAATCAAAACAAATTGTACTGCATTTTAGTGTGCAAAGAAATGTGTGCAAGTTTGTGAATACAGAAACCATAGCTTATTCTGTTGTCACTGACCTCATTGAACAGGAGTTCACATGGAGGGATTGTGTTCAAATACTTTTCTACATTGTTCAACTTGGACAGTGTGATTTTTTTTTTGATCAATAATAGTGTATACCAATCAATAATTTATCGTCATAAAAAACAGATCTTATTGGTGACTACATGCACCCTGAAAATTATCACATGGAGCAAGTTGACATCAGTGCAGTCAATTGTGCATACTTGCAGATTTGTACAGTCCAACCAAGTCACTTCATCCTATCATAAATAGTTCATCGACATTGACAGTGCTCAAAATTAATGAGCTTCATCAAAATGCAAATGAAGGGGCATCGCAAAACACAGGCTCTTCGTATGAATCCATACACATACAGCTACATGTACAGTTGGGTCCAAAAGTTTCAGGCACATTGGTCTGGGTGCCAAAGTCAGATTTGGGGCCTACAAACTAACTTTGTTCTACAGTCCACCCTATTAAGTGTTTTGATAGTTTTACCCTATTCCAGGGGTGCTGAATCCAAATCTTGATGATGCAACTCTTGCATCCTTTAGGGTTTTGAGATGTTCAAAACGGCCACCTAAATCTGAAATTCCTTTATGTACATTGTATCCCGATATTGATAAATGGTGAAAAATATCGAACACAGAAATAGCATTTCATCATATCTTGAGTGGGCTGAATCAAATCTGGTGATGCAACTTTTACATCAAAGACGATGTTTTCAAAATATTCTTTGCCAAAATTTCCGAAGGTTTGTAAATCAAGAAATGAGAATCACTATTTGTTGTTCCGAAAATTTAAATAAGGTTCGTTATTCCGAAGAAGGTGTGTTAATAAAAAAAAATGAGAAAGGTTAGTTATTTCGAAGGTTCAGTTATCTTATGATTATAAGGTTTGCAATTCCTAAGTTTTGTTCGTGAACTCACCTTTTTCACTTTTGGATTAATGAAACTTTTTTTTTTTTTAATGTCAGTATTAATAAATGTTTGGAATCCCTATCATTTTTGGACTAACGAACCGTCGTAATAAGAACCATATTTCTTTCTTGGATTAACAAACCTTATTAATAACGAACCTTTGGAATAACGCCAAAATTTTCGTAATAACAAACCCTATTTCATTTCCGAACTAACAGACATTTAGGTGTATCAGAATCTGTATGTTTTGTTATATAAAAACTTTTGGAACAATAAAACAAACCTTATTTAATTTCAGATTATTGTATTACACTAACTCAAGTTCCCCTCGGAAAGTGCATGACACAACGAGCGAAAACACAGTGATGTGAAGCGTCCGCCCATGCAAAGACGCTATAAATGCTTGTTCTGCTACGTATAATTTTCGGAAGCGATCCGCATTTCATTATAACGGAGCACATTTCTTTTGTTTTTCTTTGTCAGTGGAGCTCGGAAAAGACTTCGTTATAACAAAAATTTCGCTATAACCGAGTCTGTTATAAGCGAATTTTGTACCATAGACTTTAATGGTGATAATTTTGGGACCAGAAGTTTTACTTCGTTGTTACGAAATTTCATTATAACCGTGTTCGTTGTAACAGGAGTGCACTGTAATTATTACTTTTCGCCATCCCTACTCATACAGGATAGGTGATAATGGTTAAGACATGTGAATGTGCAAATAGAAATTTCGCAAAAAAATGAAATAAAAATGAAAATTACTCAACTGGGCATGCCCAGGGGCTAATCTGATATTATCAATTCTAAATACAGATTATACTTGAAGATCAGTCCATATCAGTTCTATTTGTCAGGATTAAGTGGAAAAGGTGGGTACAGTTTGAAACATTCTCAAATGATACAGCTCTGATTTCTCGAAGGGAGTGACTTTGTTCTCAAAGGTTAATCATTTTTCGACCAGCATTTGTGCTACTTTTGGTTTCTCCCTCATTAAAATCAAATGATATTTTATTTCATCTAATAAATAAACAAGAAAATATAGTCAACATTACATGGACGTTCAAATAAATCTTCAGATTGCCTAGCAAGATGGCAGCATCAAAGCCCACATCACAGGCACAAATGCACCTGTGGTATTCTTTTGTACATCGATAAAACATGGAGAACTGGAGTGTAGTGTTACAATCAGCTGGAACTCCATCTCTTGACTCCATTAAGCCCAAGGGGGGGGGGGGGGGGGGGGAGGGCACGTTGTGTCCCCTACCATATTTTCATATGCCACTCCTAAGACCTTATTAACCCAATTACAAAAGAAAAAAAAATGATTTTCCTGAACATTTTACCGCGATCATTTTGATATATAAAGCTTAGCATGTCTGATATTGCTAGTTGCCATGGCAACCATATACTGACAACCATGTCTGTCAGATTTTGCTCATTTTTCCAATTTCAGTTGATAATATAACAGTGGATGAAATGTGGTTTTCTTGGCCGTAATTTGCTGAAGGACCAAAATATGAAGTTTTTGCCTGTAGTATCATTTGTTTATCATTATTACAAATCTGCAAACTCAAATTCCAATAAACATTATAGAAATATGGAATATGACACTTACATTGTATTGACCTATCCCAAACAATTCACTGGTCTCATATTTCTATAGGCCCCTACTTGTATATTCTGTAATGAAAAGCATCCCCATGTGTTGACCTCGGGAAATTTCTACCATAAATTGTGCAGTTTGACTTGCTTATTCCTTTGTGGCAAATACAATGTGTGAAAATGATTGAACAGTCTAAAATAAAGGCCTATATAGTGGTGGTAAATAAATTATCAAGAAAAAACATGATTTTACCATACTTCCTATGTATTTCGTTATGTTTTGGTGAATAGTCCCCTAAATGAGTGACCTTGTAGAGCATGAGTTGCTCTACCAATATGCCAAATATGACAGTAATACATCAAATGTAAGATACATAAGGGGCACAATGTGGCCCCCCCCCCCCCAATCGCTTTTTCGGGCATGTTTCTGATCTACTTTGACGAGAAGAGCTTTTGGATATCATACATTGTAAGCAGAGCCATTATGTAGAAATTATTCATTTGTAGTTTTAATTTATACATTGTAGTTTGTCGAAACTACAGTAAACCCACAAAAACACACTCACCATGTTGGACTACAGATGGATTGCACTCTCCTGCAGAAAAAACAGACAAGATATACGTACTTCATGAGATTTACAAATACCAAAGATGAAATAATACCACACACAATATTGTGACAACTTTGCATTAAAAAAAAAAAATCAACATTGCACATTAAAGGGAAGATAAACCCCAAGAACAATGTGGATTGAGTGAAAGCAGCAACATTAGTAGAACACATCAGTGAAAGTTTGAAGAAAATCGGACAATCGATGCAAAAGTTATGAATTTTTAAAGTTTTGGTGTTGGAACCGCTGGATGAGGAGACTACTAGAGGTTATGACGTATGAGTGGACTACAATATCAAGAAAATATAAAGAAAATACTACAAAAATCCATTTTTCATGAAAATTACAAATTCCATCAACTTGATATTGACATAATGTTAAGGGTAGCAATTATTCCCCCTGCTTTCTGAAAGCGGTTGGTCCACTGCTCTTTCATAATTCTAGAAAAGTGAATTTTTGTTGAATATCCTTTATATTTTCTTTGTATTGTTGTCCACTCATACGTCATATCCTCTAGTAGTCTCCTCATCCAGCGGTTCCAACACCAAAACTTTAAAAATTCATAACTTTTGCATCGATTGTCCGATTTTTCTCAAACTTTCACTGATGTGTTCTACTAATGTTGCTGCTTTCACTCAATCCACATTGCTCTTTGGGTTTACCTTCCCTTTAATAAATTGGTTTTGTGGGATGCATTTTTTTTTTTTTTTGCCCAAACTAGGATGTCCAGTGGCCTCAAGATTCCCGAAAGACCTGTAAAAATATTCTAGTCAATCACAGAGACTCAGAATTTCTGTATTCAAATTGCTTATTACCTCCGACAAGGGAGGGAGTCAAATGTTTTAATCGGCATTTGTCTGTGTGCACAATAACTCAAAAAAGTTGTGAACGGATTTGGATGAAACTTACAGGAAAGGCTGAGAATGACACAAGGAACAGATGACTAAATTTGGGTAGTGATCCACAAATTGTCATGGATTTTATGAAGGGTTTTTGCTATTTTCGTAGGTAGGGTCAATGAACTTCGGAGTTCAAGTTGCGCGTACTTGAGGTTTGCCTACACGCACTGAAGTGCGTGTTCTAGGATCTGCTAGGTTGGCGCAGTAAGGCGCCGCGCAGCTGGAAATTGATAACGAATCAAAAGGCTTCTGTATTGGGAAATCAGGCGATTTTCAGCATGCATACAATGGGTGGAAATTACTATTCTCATTTGGAGTTCTCAAATAAGATCAGTGGTGGAAATGAGCTGCTTGGCATACACTGTAGGTTTGCGCTCTCACAGTGCTTCTCTAGTTTTCAATGCTTCTAAATGGTAATTTCCCCTCCCAAGGGTACAAATGAACCTCTTACAAAACTTTCCAATATTCGTGTTGGTCACATGGCCCACTACAAACAGCATGGTGCTACATAACTTTTTTTTTTCACCATTTGTCTGGTCCGGCAAGCACATTTTCAAATTGACGCAGAACACTTGCCCCTACAAATTCAACTTGACATCTGTATGGCAATGCAAGATTCCGTAACTACCCCACAAACTTAGGGAGTGTTTATTTGGCATTGATGACACACCGTTCAACATATAATGTACAGTTGTTGTCTGTGATCAGATTGCAACATACCGTACATCAGCAAGTGTCAATGATTGTTTTAAAATACCCATGACATCAATGAACATTTTCCCTTGACCCACAGCCAAAATCTCTCCCTACACAATCATTGTGCTTTATAAAATGGGTTCAAGAATGTAGCCAATTGGAAGCGCTGAAATGAGTCACATGTGCTTGTATTAATTTCTCACTAACATGCACGGCCGACGTCACGTTTGCACTAGCACTGCGCACTCAATCAGTTGTTACAAGTGCGTCGCGCGCTACTATACGCGCTGTCAATCCTGTAAACAACTTCTAGTTCGGGCTGCCGGCCGGCCTTTCTTGTGTGCATATAGTCATGTGTGGCGTACCAAGGAGGTTCAAGAGAATGGAGTCACAACTGTCGTATTTCCTTTGAAGTCACGTTTGATGCCGCCACTTGAAAGTATATGAAGCATGTGGCAAACTGGATCTGCCGCGCAGATAGGAAGACAATTGACTCATGTCTCATTGCATAATCATCAGCCACTTTCTAACGAAAATATGTCTTTGTGATGGTAATTACTTTTCGCCATCCCTACTTATAAAAGATAGGTGGTATATAATGGTAAAGACACAGGGATGCGCAAATAGAAATTGCGCAAAAAATGATGAAATGAAAATGAAAATTACTCGACTGGCCGTGCCCGGCCACTAATCTGATATATCTATTAATATAGAATTATACTCGAAGATTATTCCATATCAGTTTTATTTGGAGGAATTAAGTGGAAAAGTGATAAAACCGGCTTTCCGGGAGGGTACAGTTTTAAACACTTTCACATGATATAGCTCTGATTTACACTCTTGCACATATTTATTGAAGGGATTGACCTTTGTTTAATGAGCTTTATCATTAAGTGAGATTTCGTTTCATTTAATAGATAAACAAGCAAAATATAGCCAACATTAAGTTCACGTTCAAAATGAATCTTCAGATTGCTCAGCAAGACGGCGGCATCAAACCCCGCCACCAAAGGCACAGATGCACCTGTGGAATTCTTTTGTACATCAATAGAAAAGTGACTTGTACTGTTTGAATAATTACAGCCAGTTGGAACTCCATCTCTTAAACCTCCTTGGGCGTACGTATACTCTTATACGTACAGTACTTATATGTGTGCGGGATTTCCGAGTGCGACGTGCGTAAATGTTTGGGACGAACATCTTCGGACATCTTGATCCACAAAGGTACGTGAAAAATGCTGTTAGTTTTCGACCCATTTTATAAAACAAATGATGCAAAGGATTATTTCGTGGCGTTAGTGGAGATGCAGCTCACTCTTGGGTATTTACAATGTAGTGCAACATGCACTCGGCTTAGCCTCGTGCATGTTTCACAATTGTAAATACCTTCGAGTGCGCTACATCTCCACTAACGCACTCTATCCTGTGCATCATTTGTATAATAATGCATGTATTATACTATTACATGCATTGATTAATTTCCAAGGTATGAATTCTAAAAAGTTAAATTTCTTCATCAAATAGCAATCAGTCTATGACCCTTTCATTATGCCTACTCTTCCTGTAGCCTACTAGAATTATTGCAGTATTTTAGCCTGACCTTTGACCCATGACCCCACGAGCTTACAAAAAGCCCATAAGAATCACTGTCAGCACGCAATAGGTCGCAGACAGAAAAATTTGTTAGTCTGGAGGAATTTTTAATCATTTTTGACATTCACGGTTCTCTTCCGTAAGGCCAAAAAAAAAAAATTGTTGCATTGGCGTAACCCGCCCGACCCTAAAAATTCCACCGACCCCATGTTTTTTTATTATTTTTTTTTTTGCTATCGATATCAAATATCTTGTTGATTGCGATCGCGATCGTACAAACCCGGAAGTGGAAACGGCTCTGGGGATATCGGATGTACGATCGAGGAAGAGATCTAGCACCTCGCATAAGCCTTCCTTGATCAGTACGTCATCTGTTTCCAACACGGACACGTACTCTAACAAGATTTATTCAGTGTATACGTAGCATTCAGACTGCGATGTATTGTGCACAGTTTTGCCATAGGTTTCTTGTGTGGAGAACTTACACGAATCTGTATATGTGGGACTGTAATAGAGATCGCCGTGTGCAATGAAAAGATCGTACATATGGGTCAATTTGCATCTATCTTTAATCTAAGTCAAAACAGTAAAATATGAAGTGAAAACATTCAGGATAGGGATTTCAACATCTTTAAATTCTGTGAAGGGGTATAATTCCAGTAATATCGGCCTCATAAATGATTTGTAGAATAGATGAACACAGCACATTCGGTGCAGCAGTTGTAACTGTTTACTGAGCTGAGCACGAGTTTTACACGTAAAATGCAGGTAGCAAAAAAAAAATAAATAAATAAAAAAAAAAAAAAAAATCCGCCCGACCGACCCTATTTGAAAATCTCATGTTACGCCAATGCAACAATTTTTTTTTTTTGGCCTAAGAGGGGATTCCATGAAGCTAGACGTACAGTGCGTAGTCTCCGCGGAACATATTCCTGGCGGCAGACCGTTTTACGGTCACTATTACACAAGATCGATGACTCAGTGAGCTTTGTACAGTATATATAGTAGTAACATTAGACGTCGGTCTACAGCGGAGTAAAAGCGCACGCAACAGTGGTGCATGTGCATCGCTTGACTGACAAGTATGTTCGATTCCGCAAAAAACTTCTCATTTACGATAATGACATTTGCTGGGTCGGTTTTTCGCTTCTTTAGACAGACACCATTGATACATAAGCTATTGCAGCAGTTTCAACCGTTCTGGTTGAACGCAACTTCGACCCAGTTCCCCCCGCATAAAAATGGTTATTATTATTTTTTCCAGCTTGGTTTTCAAACCAATCTGTAAAAAAATATATACAGGACTAATCAGTCAACATTTTGACTCACCTCTTCAACTGTTTTTATTGTTGTGAATGAATATTTGCTCATTCACAATATCACGAAGTTAAATTTAGCGCTCGAACAACTTACTAGTACTTTAGTCAATAAACGTAAGTGTACCGATATAGTGACTGTATGGAGCATTTGGCTTGCCGTAGACATTCGTGCGGTCATTTTTCAAACGAAGGCGGCGATGAATTGGGGAGCGCTGCAAAGAAGTGGAGGAAAAAAACAGAAAACAGGAGGGGGCTGAACACTGTACCTAATGCATGCAAAACCGACTCGACTGTCTGGAGCTTCGTGTAAGTTCGCGCCATATTAACCATGAGTCATGGCAGAGGTCGCACTTAACTTTTTTTTTAACTAGCCAGGCGGACTACTTAGAATTAATTTTGACACTGAAGCAATATTTTGGCTAGCCAGACGGACTAGTAACTTCAGAATTTTATGATTTTTAGCTAGTCCGACGTGATTTCAGGTGGCCAATGGCCAGCAGACCATCGCTAATTTCGAACCCTGCATGGCATGTAACCAAGTGTCTAAGACTTGTACCATAAGTTGTAGGCCCCGCCTCGCTTAGTTTGCTGATGCTGTTACTATGCTGACAGGGTATCTTAATCGCCATTTTGCGGGTTGATCGTGTTGAACAAGCGAAAAACCAATGCTATTTTGGGATTCAGCACCATTGAATCCTTCTACAACAGCCTGGCGAGTTACACAGTCGACGGAACAACCGAGTTATAGCCATAGGCTTAACTCTGAATTTAGACAGCAATACGTGACTACGTCTTCATATCTGAACTCAAAATAGGATGAGAAGAATGAGACCACCACAAGCTTTCATATACCAAATTTATGGGTAGACCCTATTTCTTCCTCCACTGAACCCGCGAAAATGCCTGAAAGGTGATTTTAAGCCAAGATTGTGGGTCCACTTATCGGCCAAACGTGTGCCCTACGTTTGCCCATTGCTCAACACGCACTGAACGCATCTGATGGTCGTAAGTTTATTTGAAAATGCTAGCGCTTTTGCAACCAAAATGTGACTGCCGTGATATCATATCATGCATATGTATCGAAAACAATATGATATATTTCTCTTATTGTAAACAAATGTTTTAAAGTAATTTTATGCTCTGTAGGGATCTAGATGCACAGAGACCTAGGTCAAAGATGACTTGTGAACTCAATTATCGGTACCTCATTCGCCGTATGCAAAGGTGATATCCCATGAACCACCACGCACTGAGCAGCTGGTGCGCTTCTCTTGCTGTATGGAACGCCATTTGACAAGTGATAAGGTCACTAAAAGCCCGCCTCACTCACTGCGCTTCTGCTGCAGAGCTCATCACATCGAACTGTGCGATCGCGATTTCGCGTGCCTTTGCTCTCCGGGGCAGGATTATCGAGCTTTACATATATACAATGTTTCATCGCAGAAAATTGCCATGATCATGGGGCTAAGTGTGAGAAAGTTGGCAGTAGTCTGCTCTGTGATACAATAGATTCCATTTTTGAACATCCTCTAACTTGCGCCAGCTCGCCACAACAGTTACGTGAATAATAGTTTACTGTAAAACTTATGCCTCCTTCATCCATCCCGATCCGACCCCATCGCAAATCGCACAAACCAACCATGAACTTAGAACCACGTGGGTGAGGTTTGTGTGTGTGTGTGTGTGTCCATGTGGTGGCTGCCCGTAAATCGGTAGCTATTCACACTTTCGCACGGCGTCTGGTGGGGCTCGTTAAATGGTAAATGTGTAGACGAAATAAACACTAACAGACTGACGAATCGGGATAAGATTTTGGTTTTTTAATCATTATTTCACAATAATTTTGCCAACGCCGTGAGTCGACATATTTCCTCTGCAATAGGTTAATTAGTGATCCCCTGCTACAGATATAAGCAGAATTCATTCATTTAAAATCATGACTGAAGCACAGAAGTTTACCACTCGTTGCGTTCCGTTGTGTGCCAATGCACAGCACCCTGTTTGTCGATCATGCCGCGCCGTCACACAGGCACTGATAGTATAGGGCCGTAAAGTGCACAATTGCCCCAAGTTTGTACTTAGCTCTCTTTTGTATCATCATGGAGGGTAGCCATTTTGTTTTGTTTCCATTATTATCACACGCCTTCCTATCTTCCTCTACTCTTCGTCTTAGTGAGGTGCCCGCACCTTGCGCTCGTCAGGGGCCCGAATACCGTCACCCCACTTAAAATTGTTTTAGGTGCACTAAACAAAAATTTATGCCCGGGACTGTGTTCAGTACGCTTGAAACTTGGCAGGGCTACCACAACCAAGGAAATTGTGGTGAAAACCAAACAGTTTTTCGAGAAAATCTGAAATTTTCATCGGAATACGTGTACTATCACCACTGTCCCCGCATGCATCTTTTACGTGAATGTCTATGCATGGATGGGGTCCATGGGAGCATCACGGTCACCCGCACACGTCTTTTACGTGCTTTGTCTATGGGAGCGCAGGTGACGAGTTGCGGGCCCCTTCCTTAGCGCGCAACTTTTATGCATCGTTCGCGTTTGACGACAATAGCTGCAAATTTTCGATATCAATAGTGAACTTGTGATTCCATGGCATTGGAATTTTCAGCATTTTTCCTGCATGTGAGTTGGATTTCAAAGAATTTCAGTGGCGAAATGTGACTCAAATATGCGCAAACATTAACTATGACGAGGTGCGGGTCACCCAAGTATCTTTGGACTTATAGTAACAGTTGAGTTAGGTCCTATTGCATACCGGTACGCTTCCGCGCGGGGCCGGTGCGCGGTGTATCATGTGTATGGAGTACCGAGTACTGTTCTGCAGTTGTTCCAAATATTCAAACGGGGGCAATAAGGCTTACACGTCGGACCTCGACCGTAGCACAAAAATTACGGAGACGGCTATTAAACTACGTGTAAACAGCCCTGTCGCTGTACACAAGTGGTCCGCACTGCGTCTGGTCGGGCTAGGGGACGGCTAACCATCCATGTTCAAGCTCCAAAAAATTTACTCAATAACCATAATGTGCCTATTTCTCAGACTCGGTTCTTCCATCACACCACTTCGTACGAACGATAGATTTACAACGCAATAGGGGTTATCTCGCGCACAGGCCTTGCACACGAGACGACGGGTATGGCAGCGCCCGCGATTTAGCTACATAAATCCGTTTTACATGTCAGCTCTACTCTAGCTTACTCCCAACCAGGAAGACAAGTATATTCAATATAATTATCATGAGTTTCCGACATCGGCTAAGTTTCATTCAGTCTTCAATCGAAGGAATCAAGTTTAACTGACAGAGCTGATACTATGGTACAATCTTACCTTCGATTCACAGTCAAATAAAATCCAGAAATTCTAACTCTCCGATAGGGCGTCGCTGACACTTACAGATCTCCACCGCTGAGAGGGCAAGTATTTAACGTGCGCGGTGAGCGTGCGCTCTCAGTGTAGGCGGAATGTCCCACTGCACTAGTCACATGATCTGGAAACGCCCAATTAGGCCGCGGTATCCGTATATGGCATTAGGGTCATAGTAAGGGGGAAGGCTTTCCAAATAAGGACGAATAAACACGCCCACATTGCATATATAATCAGCATTACAGAGTGTACTCAGAACTCGCAACTCTCGTCAGCTGGTTGACAAAACCAATTGTACATTATTATCAACCTTATTGCCATAAATGATCATACTAGTACTTCGTCAATGGAATACAATTCTACCTTTTTCTAAAGTTTCTAAAGTTCCATTCTTTTTTCACCACGAAGACTGATATTGGTAACAGCCACATCCGGAAATTAGCTGAATTTATGATGTCATCAACTCGCTACTCCCCTACTGGTCTGTAAATGCCAAAATAGGCCTAGTCAATAACAACAACTACTAACGAACAATCAAAGTATGATATGACAATTTATAAATTTATACATAATGTTGTGGACATTGGTAGGATGTTGCAGTACATCAAACCATATTTGGCAAACGGATATTATGGGTTAACTGTTTGTTTGTTTGTTTGTTTGTTTGTTTGTTTGTTTTGATCTACAGTCGGTGTAAGAGGATTTGCGGAAGATATCTGTGTACGTTTATGACCAATTTGTGAGGGCATATCATCATCTGCTCATCTAGTTTTGGTTGCTGATATCACTGTTTTGTATTAACGCTTGAAACTTCGCCAATTTCTTTTTCTTTCTTTTTTTCGGGTCCGTACTTCTATTGACACTGCTTCATTTTGGACAGCCTTTTTGTGTGCTTGACATAATTATTTTATCTATCACCCAGACAACTTTCACATGATGTGGTATTGCACTTTGAATACATGTTTAACGTTATTCTTGATTCAACTGAATAAGAAAAAAAAAACCCACAATGTTCGGTTTGTTTGGGTTTTTTTTCCTCATTCCGTGCTAAAATACAAAACTGAAGATCGACATTATCTATTTGCAAGCGCAGATGATAAATTGTAGGTATCTAAACCCGAAGGATGACACTCGGGCGCCCACCATCCCATAATTTAATGAAACACGATTTGTTCAATATGATTTAAGTGGTTCCAAGACATTCAAGTTTGCTTACGCGATAATTGCTCCCATGAAATATCTACATGCTGCAGTAAACATAAATTATACTCACAAACACAAACCCTAACCCTAATCCCAACAGTCCTTCAAGCCTGCCCTCTGAGTTCTAAAATCAAAGGTTTAAACAATGCTATAGGATAAGCATTGTCTGAGCTTTTCATCGATAACATCACCATAATCATCATCATCATCATCACCACCATCAACAACAACATATAAAAGGCTGATTTTACAAATGTGGCGGCACATGCAAAACAAAATGTACAAGTGGAAAGTGAGATAGAGTCATAACTGTAGGCCTAAGTAGGAATCTTTAGGCTGTACAGTATGTCCAAAAAAAAAAAAAAAATGCAATCAGATTTTCGCATTGATAACATCCAATGTGATTAAAGGGATCCTATAGTTTTGGTTGAAACCTACTTTCAGGTTTTTAACATTTTGGTGAGATAATGAGAAACCTCTTGTGAAATTTGAAAGAGCATGCATGTAATTCAACGAGGAATTCAACATTTAATTGATGAAAATTGGTTTTGAAATGGCTGAGATATCCAAAACAGGGCGATTCTAATAAAGTGTGGGACCCACCTTTTATTACGATCGCTTTGTTTTACTTTGTTTTTGGATGTTTCAGTCATTCCAAATCCGATTTTCATCAAATCAACTTTGAATTCCTCTTAAAATGGTATGCTCTGTACTATTTCATAAGTGTTTTCTTGGTATCTCGCAAAAAGTTAAAAGCCCAATTCTCATCTCCACCAATACTGTACCATCCCTTTAAACTGTCTAAATGCTACTTAAGGGTCTAAAATATAACAGCTTAGCTCTATTTTTTCAGTCTGACAAGTATGTATAAAAGGTCGTGCAGCGATGTAACGTTATGTCCGATTTTTGCGAAAATGGTGTCATAAGATGTGCGAGACTTGAAAGTAAAAGGTCAGCGAGCGGCGCGGTAAAAAAAAATTCGCGCGGCAGAATGGTCGCGGAAAATGTCGGGAGGTTGATTCACCCCCCCCCCCCCCAAACCTGGCCCTTTTAGGGTTAACCCTATTTTAACAGGGGGAGGGGTCAAATTGACCCCCCTCCCTCGATATTTCGCGCCACGATTCCGCAACGCGCAAAGATTTTGCCGCGTCGTTTCGTGACGTTTTTCATTGAAGTCTCGTAGTGTTAATGATAATGGTCTTAATCTAATTGAGTTGTGTAAGAACTTTGACATTAAAATAGTTAATGGTAGGTTTGGTAGTGACTTGGGGATAGGAGAATTTACATGCCGAAATGCGAAAGGCTCTAGTGTGGTTGATTATGTACTTGTTTCTTCCGTATTAATGCCGACGATTACTGATTTCCATGTATACCCCTTAGATAAATGCTTGTCTGATGCTCATGGAGCTATCTCTGTTCAACTCACTTTTGATGCTGTTCATCCAAGTGATGCACGCCATGACAGGCTTCCTCCTATGGAAAATGTTTGTTCTATTGATGATGATGGTATATATGAACCCTTGAAAATGTCATGGAAAAAAGAAGTTGAAACTGCTTATCTTAATGCTTTCGATACTGATGCAATTAATGATGTGAATAATAAGATTGCTTCTTTGGATGCTGAAGCAATTTCTCAGTGTGATATGGATGATATGGTTAATGATTTGAATAGACTGTTAATTGATCCTGCTAAGTCAATTGGGATTTGTAAGAAAGCACGTTCGGTTATTAATGTTTGTAGACGCAATACTCATTTAAGTAAAACTGATAAGCCTTGGTTTGATAAAGCTTGTGAAACTCGTAGAAAGGAATATTTTAAAGAAAAGCACAGGCTGCAGAAGTTGAACTCTGTGGATGCAAAGTTAGAACTTAGGAAGTTAGCAAAAACTTACAAACGTTTTATTAGGGCAAAATCAAGGGCGTATAATAAAGAGTTTCATAAATCACTGCGAAATTTGAAAAATTCCAATCCCAAGAAATATTGGAAACTGTTAGATGATGCTTGTAAATCGCCAGAGAAAGGTAGTAACATTCCTTTAAATGCATTTATGACGCATTTTAAGAATTTGAGTACGAAACTAGAAGACTTGAATTCAGATGAAATTGATTTTGATCCTTCTGTTGTAGATCATTCCATAAATGAGGCTATCAATAAAGACTTTACTTATGAAGAGGTCATTCTTGTTATTAGAAAATTAAGGAATAATAAGGCTAGTGGGATTGATAATGTTATTAATGAACAACTGAAAAATTGTCCTGGTTCTTTCGTGAATTTGTTGGTTAGAGTTTTTAATATTGTGCTTTATTCAGGAGTTGTACCCTCTGTTTGGTGTCTAGGTATGATTAAGCCCCTATGTAAAAAGAAAGGTTCTGCTGATGATCCGGACAATTATAGAGGAATCACCCTTTTGAGCTGTGTTGGTAAATTGTTTACAGCATGCATTAATGCTCGGCTTTCACTTTACCTAGAGTGTGCAGGTATTTTAGGAAGCGAACAGGCTGGTTTTAGAGAAGGACATAGTACACTTGATCATATCTTTACTTTGCATGGTCTAATTGAGTTGTATTTAAACCGTAGAAAAAGAATTTACTGTGCTTTTGTTGACTATAAGAAGGCCTTTGACCTTGTAGATAGGTCTAGTTTATGGTCAAAATTGATATCATCAGGGATCAATGGGAAAATCATTAATGTTGTTTATAATATGTATAAGAATGCAAAATCCTGTGTAAAACTCGGTAATAACTTGTCTGAATTTTTTGTTTGTAACATCGGTGTACGCCAAGGAGAAAATTTATCACCCCCTTTGTTTGCACTTTATCTTAATGATTTTGAATATTTTGTTAGTAGACATTATAAAGGGCTAGATATGTGCTCCTCTGCAATAAGGGAACATTTAAGTGATGAGGATGTTGAGGTCTTTTTGCGTCTGTATGTATTATTATACGCTGATGACACTGTAATATTTGCTGAGTCTGCTGAAGAGCTCCAGTGTGCTTTATCAGCTGTTCACCAATATTGTGATTTATGGAAACTCACTGTAAACACAAGTAAAACCAAAGTGGTTATTTTTTCCAGAGGTCGTGTTCGTAAGTTTCCTCAGTTTATGTTTGGGGAAAGTTCTCTTGACGTTGTATATGATTACACTTACCTTGGGGTTATCTTTGATTATAATGGCTCTTTCAATAAAGCAATGAAAAAACAGATTAATCAAGCACGTAGAGCTATGTTCCATGCATTTGAAAAGCAAAGCCAGGAAACTATCTTTGCCAGTCGATGTGCAATGTGAGCTGTTTGATGTCCTTGTTGCTCCAATTTTACTGTATGGAAGTGAGGTTTGGGGTCATGAAAATTTAGAATGTATTGAAATGTTTTATAAGAAATTTCTTAAGAGTCTTTTAGGTTTGAAGCGTGGAACAGCTAACTGTATGGCGTTTGGTGAGCTCGGGAGGGTAAGCCTGACTTACAACATTGAGAAGCGCATGGTGAACTTTTGGCGTAGATTAAATGGAAATGTAAATGGGAGATCAAAACTGTCTTGTATTATAACCTTATTATAACCTTTTACGTCAATTGCATGATAAAGAAATTTTTAGGTCTAAGTGGATAGTAAAGGTGAAAGATATTCTCGACAAATGCGGTATGTCTAATATTTGGTCTGATCGAGCCATTATCCTCAATTTAAAATGGGTTGAATCAGCCGTCAGTCTTCGTTTAAATGATATTGGTCAGCAGAACTGGTGTGCGGAAGTTAATAGAAACCGCCTTTGCACTAACTATAGGATTTTTAAAGAAAGCTACATTTTTGAGAAATATTTGATTAAACTTGATTATTTGGAACGGTTAGCATTATGTAGATTTAGATGTGGAAATCACAGATTACCTGTTAGTGAAGGACGTTATCTCCCTAATCAACAAGTTAAATCCTGCACCCTGTGTAAAATGAATGATCCAGGTGACGAGTTTCATTTTTTGTTTAAATGTCCATTCTTTGAAACGGATCGCAAAGCTTTAATTAAGACCTATTATGCTCGCCGACCGAATGTCTTGAAAATGAAGCAGCTTTTTAATTCTAAGAACGTAAGAGTTTTAAAGAAATTGTCACGTTTCTGTCAGATCATAATGGCCAGATTTTGATGTCTCGTCATTACATGTACTTTTCTTTTACATTGTACATGTATATATTGTAAGATACTACTGCCACTGTTTGCCATTAAGTACCGATTGTCTTACTTATTCGATCGTTTTTTTTTTTTGTTAACCGTCGTTGTTTGCTTTTTGAAGTTCATGTATATGCTTTCTGTATTACATCTTTATTTATGGCTTTGTTTAGCCATAAAACATTTACTTGTTTGTTATTCTTCCATGCCCCCTGGCGGGGCCGTTCAAGAATAAAATTCATTGTCATTGTCATTGTCATTGTCATTGTCATTCTGAGACCAAATTTGCGACGTCCGGGTACACCGTGCATGAAGTTACGCAATGTTTTGCATACACTGCAAAAAGTCCGGTGTTAAATAGTGAACACCGAGCTGGTGTTAAATTTTCGGTGCTCATTTATGGTGTTAGATTAACACCAACGGGTGTCATTTCCAAATTTTAAACTGTTTTTTGAAGAGTTTCTTAGTAACTGCACTTCTTGTTGATTTTTAATTTAAACAAGACGATCAAGAATTTTACATTAAAATACTAGATTTTTGAAAAAATGTGAAAATAAATTTACACCAAAGTAACACCAGCTGGTGTGGTCCCTTATTGAAGCTGGACGGGTGTTAAACCATTGATATTAACTCCAGCAAATATCAAATCAACACCATGTGGTGTCATTTTTTTAATTAACACCAGTACAGTGTCAAAATAACACCAGGTACAGTGTCAAATTAACACCACGAAGTGTCAGGTGAACACTTTTCAACACCATCACAGTGCATTTTTAACACCTGTGGGTGTGGTCCTTTATTGAAGTTTGATCGGTGTTAGATTTAACACCCGTGGTGTTAAATCTAACACCGATGTTTTTACAGTGTATGCATGTCAACCCGAAAACAGCTCAAATTCATGATATCGTGTGCAAATCCAATGCAAATTGTGATTTTTGGTTAAATTGATATAAGCTAGAATTATCACTGTAGGTGATTAATACCCCCGCCCCTAGTGTTGCTTTAGGCCTATAGTATGTGATGTCATGAGGGCAACGACGTTAATATCAAGTTTGTGCATTTGTCGAATTGGAAACAGAATAATTTTAGTTTACTGTACAATATTACAGAGTTGACACTGAGTATAAAACTTACAGCAATTAAATGGAAACATGCTTTCCCCCAGCATCACTACACTTAAAGACCATCATGGCTGACACCCCAAATTTGACCTTCATAGCTTGAATGGTTTATTTTGATACAAAAATGAGTGGTTACCATGGCAACACATTTTCCTTAAACTAACACATTGGTGTCTTGCAAAACTGCACTTCTAGATCATGATACATACTAAATTTGACTTTAATTGCTTGAATGCTGGAAAAGTTATTCGATCTGCAAGGTTTTGGTGAAATTGTGGTTACCATGGCAACGGTTTGTGTGACAAACACAAAAATTATGTGTTCCACATCTATACCTCAGGGCCATAATGCCTACCAAATTTGGTTTCAATTGCTTGAAATCTGTGGAAGAAGTTCACTCCACAGGATTAAAAAAAAAAACAAAAAAAAAAACATGCGGTTACCATGGCAACGCATTGTCCGATACAAATACAAAGGACATTTTGCAAAACTACACTTAAAGAGCATCATACACACCAAATTTCACCTTCATAGATTAAATGGTTCAATTTGATATAAAAATGAGTGGTTACCATGGCAAAACATTTTTCTCATATTAACACATTGGTGTCTTGCATAAACTACACCTCCCGATCATCATACATACTAAATTTGACCTTGATTGCTTGAATGATGTGAAAGTTATTCAATCCACAAGGTTTTGGTAAAATTATGGTTACCATGGCAACGCTTTGTCCAACAAACACAAAAATTATGTGTTCCACATCTATGCCTCAAGGCCATAATGCCTACCAAATTTGATTTCAATGGCTTCAAAACTGTGGAAGTTGTTCAACTCCACAAGATTTCAAAGAAAACATGCGGTTACCATGGCAACGCTTTGTCAATTAAGTACAAACACAAAGAGTGTCTTGCATAGCTACACCTATAGATCATCATAGATACCAATTTTGAAATTGATTGCTTAAATACTATGGAAGTTATTCAATCCACAAGGTTTTGGTAAAATTATGGTTACCATGGCAACGCATTGTCCAACCACAAAAAAAAAAAAACACGTCTTGCACATCTATACCTCAATATCATAATTTAAAAGTTTCATTTTAATGGCTTCAAAACTGTAGGAGGAGTTCGCGACGCAAGATTTTGCAACAGACCGACCGACCGCGGCCCGCCCGACCGACCCGCCCGCCCGACCGACCAACATCGCGGTGATTCCTAACCCCCTTCACACTATGTGTGGCGGGGGTATAATTAGATTATTTCAACTTGTAACCACAGAAATTAATCAATTCTAATGTAGATAAGCTTGAAAAGTGCCTGCAATAAATTTTGGTAAAAAAAAAAAAAACAATAGAAAACAAAAGATCGAAAAAACAATGAAATACATAATAAATAAAAAAACAAAAGAAATTGATTTTGATTGTGCTGTTTTTGTTTTTCTTTTTTGCAACAAAGTTGTTCGATGTATCGTGAGGAACTGTGACACAAAAATTTAGCAATCCTTCAGTCTTTTTAATGGAGTTATTATAGGTGAAAATATGATTTCATGCATAAATTTGCATAATTAATCTATTAAAGATAGAAAGCCAATATTTTTCTATTGTATGACCATGTAATCTTGTAGTTGACATCCGGCTCTATCTTCAGGCAAAAATTTGCGGCGATCGCGCGATCGGCGGCCGAGATCTGAAGGGGGGGGGGGGGGGGGGAGTCAATATTGACCGCCCCCCCCCCCCCCCCCCCCCAGTAAAAACTTGGGTCTCAAATAGCCCAGTTGAAATAACTAATCATGACTTGTGTCTGGCATGCGCTCCCCATTCCAGATATTCATCGATAACAATACCGAGATATTTTGTGCTTTGTACTCTCTTAATCACATTACTACATGTATTTAATGATATCGTAATTTTTTTTTTATTTACCTTCTTAAGCCGATTTCGTGTGCCAACTAACAAAATTTCAATTTTAGCTAGATTCAACTTAAGTTTGTTACGAGCAAGCCATTTCGATATAGCTTGTAAGTCATTTTCAAGGGCTGACTTAATTTCAGTAGCATGATCTGTAATATATGCAAGTATCAGCAGCCTATAGCGTAAAATAATAAGTTTTTTACTACATTATCGAGATCAATTTTGTGTAATGGAAACAGTAACGGGCCGAGTACAGACCCTTTTTTTATTGTGTGTGTGTGTGTGTGTGTGTGTGTGTGTGTGTGTGTGTGTTTATTGTGTTTGGGGGATAGAGATCAGTTTCGTCATTTACATTTACATGTAAACACTATCACGAGTACAAAACCACGGTACGGACACGTGCGCGATGTGTACCATGTATACGTACAAAAATGGAATGAAATGAAATAATAAAATGGTAATATGGATATATATTTCTGCATAGAATTATGTAGTAGATAGTTTCTTATTTCTATGGGATGTAATAATTTCCTTGAATTAAGTCAACGAAGCAATCATCCCCAGGGGCATCGAACCATTTTCAATATGGAGGGGGAGGGGGGGGGGGGGGGGGTAAAACTTGGAAGATGATAATGTGCGAGGGACCGGAGCGACGAGCGAGGGAGGGATATCCTCCTCAAAAAACGCGAGAGATTTTTTGCATTTTCGGGCTTGAAATTCAGAGATACACTGCACACTTTTGGTAAGATATCTAGTTGTTGTTTCTATCAAAAGAGTACGAAAAATATAAAGTAGTATTCAGGGAAAGGGGCAGGGGGAGGGGGATACCTCCTCTTCACGAGGGAGTATTTTGCATTTTCAGGCTTGAAATCCAGAAATCTGATGCACCCTATTGGTGAAATATCCCATTTTTGTTTCCATTTTTGTTGTGGGAGGGGTGGGTATCCCCCTCCTACATGAGAGAGATTTTGCTTTTTCCGGCTTGAAATTCAGAGATGTAGTGCACACTTTTGGTAAGATATTCAATTGTTGTTGTTGTTTTTTTCCTAAAGAGTAAGACAAATATAAAGTATACAAAATTCAGGAAAACAGGCAGGGGGAGGTTGTGGGAGAGGGATAACCCCATCCCATGTGGGAGGGGTGGGCAGTTCCCCTCCTACACGAGAAAGATTTTGCTTATTCCGACCTGAAATTCAGAGATGTAGTGCACACTCCACTTTTGGTAAGATATTCAATTGTTGTTTTTTTTTCTATCTAAAGAGTATAAATAAGACAAATATAAAGTAGTATTCAGGAAAATGGGTAGGGGGAGGTTGTGGGAGGGGGATAACCCCATCCCATACGAGGGAGATTTTTGAGTGTTCAGACTTGAAATTAAGAGATCTGATGCACCCTATTGGTAAAATATTCGATTTATATATTCGATTTGTACAAATTCAGGGAAGTGTGCCGGTGAAGGGTGTGGGAGGCACGATACCCACTCCCATACACGAGAGATTTTGCTCATTTAGACCTGAAATTCAGAAATATAGTGCACAATTTTGGTAAAATATTCAAATCGTTTGTATCAAAAGAGTATAAGAAAATAAAAAGTATGAGTATTCAGGGAAATGGGCAGGAAACGGGCTTCCACACATGAGAATTCTTGGCATTTTCAGACATGAAATTCAGAGAACTGATGCACCCTATTGGTAAAAAAATACATTCAATTTTTGTATTTCTATCTAAACAGTAACAAAAAGGCATATTCAAAGAAGTGTAGAGGGGGAGGGTGTGGGGGGGGGGGATAGGCCTCCTCGTACACGGGAGAGACTTTGCTTATTCAGACCTGGAGGGTGTGGGAGAGGAGGGAAACCCCCCCCCCCCCCCTTCCCCCGACACGAGAGAGAATTTTGCATTTTCAGACTTGAAATTCAGACATAATTGATGCATCCTATTGTTCAAATATTTTTTTTTCTATCAAAGAAGGAAGACAAATGTATATTCAGGGAAGTGTGCTGGGGGAAGGTGTGGGAGATTCAGAGATATAGTGCACACTTTTTGTAAGATATTCAATTGTTTTTTTCAATGAAAAAAAAAAGAAAGAAAAATATACACTGGTATTCAGAGAAACGGCAGGGGCAGAGCATGGGATAGAGGATACCCTCTCCCACGTGTGTGAGAAGTTTGCATTTTCAGGCTTGAAATTTGAAGATCTGATGCACCCTGTTGGCGAAATATTTGGTTTTTGCATGTTTCCATCAAAAAAGTTACAAAAAGATACACATTCATATGGTAGTGTGCCAGAAGGAGGAATGCCCCCTCCCACAAGAGGGAGATTTTTGGCATTTTCAGACTTGAAATTCAGAGAACGATGCACCCTATTGGTGAAGATATATTCGATTTTGGTATTTCTATCTAAACAGTAACAAAAAGGCATATTCAAAGAAGTGTAAAGGGGGAGGGTGTGGGGGGGGGGGATAGGCCCCCTCGTACACAGGAGAGACTTTGCTTATTCAGACCTGAAATTCAGAGATATAGTGCACACTTTTGATAAGATATTCAATTGTTTCTATCAAAAGAGTAAGAAAAATATAAAGTAGTATTCAGGGAAATGGGCAGGGGAGGGTGTGGGAGAGGGCATCAATGAGAGGGGGAAAATTTTCCATTAAGAAAAGTTCAAGTTTTTCCACATCTCGGGAATTATGGGGGTGGGGGGGGTGGGGCAAAATTATATGTTTGCCCTCAATATTTTCATAGGGAACGGGGCAACTGCCCTTTTGTCCCAGTATAGGATCGACGCCCCTGATCATCCCTGGGTGCCCATAGATATTCCTGACAGAGTCATCATCGTTTGCTCAATAATTCAGAAAACAGGGGAGAGGGAGGAGAGGGGTATGATTCTTGCAGTTTTGTTTTGTTTTGTTTTGTTATTCATAGGTAATTTGTAGATGGTCACAAGTGGTGCGCCTCATAGCAGGTAACTATACTGACATGGTATTCCCCATTTTTTAACATCTGAGCCATTCTTTAAGTCAATATTTTGCAAGCGAGTGAAGCGAGTGAGCGCTCGAGAAAATTATGCATATAAATTCTAAACGATAAGATACCGTTAAGCTCTGTCTGGCTCTCATAACTAGGCAGTCTTGCGGTCAAACATCATGCAGTAACCTATGCCGAAATTATTACAATCTCATTTGTTCTTCTTCCATTTTTTTTTCTTCAATTTTTTTTTTTTTTTTTTTTTTTTTTGGGGGGGGGGGTGATTGTACAGGCCATAACCCTCCTCCAAGGGTGGGGGGGGGGGGGGGGATGCATCCTCCATCTCCCTGTCTCCCCGGGATTTACGCCCATGATACAGAGGTTGAAAGAAAGAGGACTTACCATGCTAAGATGCACAATACCTTAATTAAAAAAAAAAGAAATGCCACTGGAACTGCCGCAATGACAACTTTAAAAATAGTAAATCCATCCAAATACAATTCCAGGGTTTGAAACTATAACTTATCACCCATGTCTTACACAAAACCCCATCCGATTTGCTTCAGTGGTCAAAGAGAAATGAGGATTTTTGCAGAGCATGTCAGGAATCCCTTCCCTCCAATTTCTGTCCATTGTGTTCACACGTTAATATGCAGTTCCAGGAGCATGCAAGTGCTAATCTTGGAAGAATCAGACACGTGACATGCAGCACAATGATCCACATTTCTCTGTGACTACTTAACCAAATTGAATTGGGTTTCCTGCAAAATATAGGTAAGATGTAATTTTTTTAGAGCCTGAAATAACATTTGGACAGTTCAATTATATTGGAAGTTACTTATCAATGCGAAAATCTGACTGAATTTAAAAATTTTTTTTTTTTAAACATACTGTACAGTATGGGACTGCATAGGAACATTTGACTTCAGTTCTCTAACAGTTGGTAAATTGAGATAGAAGTTTGAAACTTGTTATTTCAATCACATACACAGTTGATGATTGTCCTAATTCAATTGTGCTATGGGATGAAATGTTTGTTGTCATGACTGGATGTAAGTAAAGGTGTGTACAGTTGTACAGTCTTAGAAGTAAAGCTTTACAGCAATTTGTATTTCAAAATCTCAATTGTTTGAAGGAGATTCACACATACATAATTCTATGCATTATTATTGTATGCAATGGAAGGATCATAGACTGTGTTCACATTACCTTTAGAATGATGAAGTTATAAGACTTTGTCCAACAACATTGTAATCATACTGTACTATAGTACAAGTACAATGTAAATGCAAGGTGATGCCAATGCTCATGTGCCATAT
Organism: Diadema setosum; assembly: GCF_964275005.1. Lineage (NCBI taxonomy): Eukaryota > Metazoa > Echinodermata > Echinoidea > Diadematoida > Diadematidae > Diadema > Diadema setosum. The sequence continues at coordinate 8,383,619 of NC_092685.1, forward strand.
GTTGTAGTAGCATTTATAATGGAATTAAAGTGTATACATGTCTATTCAGTACATTCTTTTGCTACAATAAGCCAATGACACCACTTCTAGACAGATCACTTAGTGAAATTACCATTACACGGTGGACAAAAGCACCAAATTTGGAGAGATGATCCCTCAGGACCTACTTATTGATATTAGGGTAGAAGCCCTCTGTAGTTTCTGTTTCATGTTATAAATACTGAATTTCATTTTGTAGAAAATTTCGCGCGCATGAAACTTTTGCAAAGTTGGCAAGGAGCCAAGATTCGCAAAAGCAAAATGCACGGAATTCTAAACAATGCATTGAATGGCAGTGGCAATTCACGGAAGTTTCAAGCAGTGAAAAAGACTGTTGGCTCCAATTCGCAAAAGTTTCATGTCGTGAAAATAACACTATATTCAGGTATCTGAGGGAGTATAGTACCATGGTATTGTTAAAAAAAAAGAAAAAAAAAAAAGAGATTCAGATTTGTTGTAATTTTTTCCAGTTTCCAGGGAACTGGAAAACATGAACCCAATCTTAAATTCCATTATCAATAAAGCGTTTGAAACATGGAGGTAACTGAATTAATTACTGATTTATGAAAAGAAAATGTTGAGGTGTCACAGTGTAATGCACTATTTCCCATGCAGTTTAGTTACATAGGCCTACATATCAAAGGGGCTTGGGAACAGGGGGAGATTACTGATACTTGAACATCCCCCCCCCCCCCCCCCGTCAACGGTCCCCCCTCCCCCACCCAACAATTACAAAACCTTCCGCATCCCCTTTATAATAGGGTCTATGTATGTAATCATACTGTGACACTGTGATTTTACTGTTTTTGGAATTTCTTATGTAGTTCTTTGATTCTTGACTTTTAGTTTTTCCTTGTTTTTTGTTTTTTTTCTACCATAATTAGCATAAAATTAATCAATCAAAGTGATGAGTAGTAAAAATAGTCAGGTTTTTATGAGTTTCATTACAGAGCATTGTTTTCCATAGGAAATGTGCACAAAATCACACACACAAACACACACACACACACACACACACACACACACACACTTACAGGCAATCATGAAATACTATGTGTGCGAGATAAAGAAGTAAACCTGATTGAGCAACAGCACAGAGAGACTACTGAGGAGAAACAGACATCTGGGAAAACATTTCAGAATGTCTTGCCTTCAAATTCCTGTATTTATTAATTGACAACTAAATGAGTGACTAGTATCATAACATTAAATCATGTAATTGCACAGTGGTATGGATTCAACTGAAATGCCAGTGTTCACATGTAGGACAGGCAGTGTCCTCTGTTAATATGGCTCTTGAGACAGAAATATGGGCAAGAAATTTTCTGAAGAATTGGACAAGTGGAGAGCGAACTCATCACAAGCCCAAGGTGAGGCAACTCATCACATAGCATGTGCATATCATGTATGGGGAAAAATAGTACACAGCTAATGTGTTGTCACAGTTCCTACAGTTATCAATGGTCTTGTAAATGTAAATCAGCAAAGAAAAAAATTCCCTTATGTCCACATGTACAGAATTCTAAATTGTGTCAATTTCTTTGGTTCAAGAACAGGAGTTGTAAGTGTCTCATTGATTTAAATGTCAACTTCATTCCCCCATCAGAAAAAAAAAAAAAAAAAAAAAATATATATATATATATATAAATGCCAACATAATTCATGTAATATAAGCTTTTTCCACTTGAAATTAATGTATCAGTAAACCTATTACGGATTGGATTTGAAGTGTTCTTGTTAAGTTTGTGACAGATTTCATGAAACGAACCTGCTGTAATACATCAACATGTATTATGAACCCTACATCATAGTGGGTGGTTGTAGCATGGATTTAATTTCACAAACAATCTGATCTTAAAATATCCATGTGATATATCACATCAGCATTCCATCTTGGTGACATTCAAGGTATTAATGTGAAAAAAAAAAATGAATACACACAGACAAGATATCAAAGAGAGCTAACTAAAATCAAGTAATGGCTGGAGTTTTACTTTGCCAAAGTTTTACACAAACATGAGAACAATTAAAAAAAAAAAAAAGAAAAGAAAAAATGTTTGAATTGATGAGTCCAAAAACAATTGTTTTTCTGCAACAGCTGAAAATGCTGGTGGATATGTCTCTATGGCCATTCCCTCCTACTAATCTATGAGTGAATCTCTATGGATATGCAAGAATATAACTTAAGAAATCATAATACCGTATTCTGGAAGAATGTCAATCACACATGAAGTTACACACTTTGTTCAATCACACATGTAGTTACACACTTTTGTCTGTCAAACATGGCTGTGTTGGGTACAATGCTTACACCATAACCCTATGAATCTCAAATGATATGAAGAAAGTCCAAAGGGTTTGAACTGACAATAAATGACACAGTCAGCGAGATGACGACCGATTAATGTCGAAGCCATTTCATATGACATGATTTATCAAAAAAGGGTAAGCATAATCACTAGTAAAAGTCAAAAAATATAAACAGTGAATACAACATCAATAAAATAGGGATACTGAATGAAGAATCATCACACATCTGTCGTGATTTTAAAGTGACCTCAGAAATACCAAAGAAATAACTTTGGCACTTTCCGCTGCTTTCTCTGAATTATCTTCCGTCGTGTTCCTCATGTTCTTCAGTTTTACTTGTCTCCAATTTGCCACGATGCTCCTTCGTTGATAAAACATACACATCAAATATTTTACGGTGGTTTCATTTTTGTGAATCAAGAGCCAATTGATTTTTAAAAAATCAAAATCGTTGCAAAACATTGCCACCCGTAAGACAAATGGACTGTATATCACTCTCAGGCTGGAATATAACTATCTTAGCTCCTGGAAAGGAGAAACTTAGTTTTCATTCTGTCACTGTGGAATTGCCTATCACAAGCCAGCCACCCATGACATCGTCTTCCAAGCCCTGCTTCCTAAAACATTATGCTCACGAAACACACTACATATAAATTAATAGATGAGTTGCATCAAATGGTCTTTACATTTCAAACACATTGTACCTCTGAAGTAATTGCACACCAAATCATACCCTACAACTGACTGAATTCTGCCAATACATCTGACATGTTTGAAGGGCCCACAACATTCAAGACACCATTATTGGGGATTTAATGGTCAATTTATGACAGAAAGGTGATAAGCACTTTGTGACAATCGGCCCATCATCTGATCATGACCCTAAGAAAATTGGCACCTAAGTGGAAACTCATTTTCTGACATGCTACCAGCACAACACAATTCTGAATCTTCAGCAGCTGTATTCTAATTACAGTGTTTCAAGACACACTTTTGCTGCTTAAATCATGTATATTGCATTTTTTTCCCAACATATTTATGGTATGAAATAAATTAGTAGCTGTTTGTACAAATACACAGATGTCAATTAAACTTGCACACACAGTATAAATAACACATGATTAGTTACTATATAGATTCATAGAAAAGCCCTCAAACTCAATATCCTACAAGAAGGTATCATGTCATTTGTCACAGCAAGTCAATATAAACTTCATTCACGCTACCTTTGTTTGAACTTTCTCTTTTTTTTCTTTTCTACAGTCCTGCATTCATTCTTCCAATACATCTCAACAACATCATGTCACATGGTTACCAAAATCCTCATGATTATTCAAAGGATTTCAAGATCATGGTGAATGGGTTACATAAGGACCCAAAGAACATATGATACAATGTATCACAAAAATAAATCAAGGTTACTTTAACTGTAATCAATCTAACTCACCTATAAAATAAATAAAAAAAAACCAACTCTACATAACACACACACACAAACACACAGCATGATAATGACCTACTGGTATTTCAATGTGGATATAACACATCAAAATGCTCAAACACGGCACAATAGAAACCGAGAGAGCTGTATTGCAATCATCATAACACACAGGGAGAAATGTGACCATCCACAAAAATCCACATTGTTGCATTAACCACAAAACATAGTCCCCACTGTGTGGTGACTTTGAGAGGAATATAAAAATATCAGAATGAAAATTCCAAGTGTGGATATGCAACTGTCATAGCGAATTGCAATCCAATCACAAGATCATGTGTCCAGTGTCCAAACCTCATTCTTCAAATTTTAATGAGCATGTGGGGGAAAAAAAAAAGTTTTTATATGCCAACAAAGTGTCTGAGGGCATAGCAGTTCTTTTCTTTGGATAAATCTTCGTCTGTGCCTGTGATTAAAAGACCAGCTTAATATAAGGCATATGCATCTGTTTGATTCTCATAGAAAGGTTGATTGACTCTTTTGCCACTTTGGGAGATTTTTAGCTTGCACCCATTGTCAACCATTTCATTCTCCCGGCTAACCAACTCCATTCACAAATCAGGAACCAGTCTATAAAAGACTTATCTCAGTCAAGTTAAGAGTTTGATACAACACAACCAAAAACACGTCAGCCAAAAAGGAGTATGAGGCATCATTCCAGTCAGCATCACGCTGGACAAGATTTTGAATGGATGTCACATGACTTCAGCAGTTTGTCACATGGAGACAGGAAGTCCTAACATGTTGCGATCCACTTTTTTTCAAGGGTGTCATATGATTGTGCTTGGAAGAGAAAGGGTTGCTGTCCATCATGCCTGCTCATCTTCGTACTGCTTTCGAAAACAGTCTCCCACAGGGAAGAAATCCCAGCATCTCTGCTGGTAGAGCTGCCACACATAAGACTCCTAAATAACAGCACAAAAGACAAAAAAGATCAATACAGAGAGCATATTATATGTTTGTGATTCTTTTTGTTGTTGTTGTGGAAATATATATTATGTAATGAATGTCACATATAGTACACAGTGTACTTAAATAATGGGGGGGGGGGGAGGATGGCAATGGGAAATTAAATGTTGTGCAGTGTACTGACTTGATTGCATGATTTCTTGGGCATCAATGACACTTCTCAAAAGTTTGATTTGAGTATTGTTTTGTTTTGTTTTTGTTTGTTTGTTTTTTGGTCATTCTAATAAGACCTCATATCTGGATCAAAAATTCGGGATATGTGACTAATTTGCCACTTCATTGCCAAGACAGGATCAATGTTCAGAGCGATGTTTAACTGCATTGTGCAATGGATATTAAAACATGAAGTGACTGGGTGAAAGGAAGACAATCTGTACTTCCTAAGACCTGTAACTGTTCAGTCATTTGATATTCTTTGGCATACATTCAAAAACTCAGTTGTACATAATATCCAGTGACAAAAAACAACAACAACAGCAGTTGACCATATACAAAATATCAAATTATCATGAAATGAGATTGACTAATGAATTGGTCATAAACGTGAGTTCGCACATCGGTAACTGCATAATATAACTGTGCCCCATCATACAGTCTGACTAAGCTTGCCCTTTATACTTGTATTATTCTAAACGTACGAGTGTGGTCCCATGCATGCACATCTGTGTGTATGGGTACGTGTTCGCAATATATAAATGAAGCGCATTGGGAAATTCCTATGTAGATCTACAAGACTTCAAAATATCAGGCAATTCAAAATGTATAAATGTGGAGTTGTGTAAAAGCTTTCAATCCGTGTCTAATGCCTCCAAAAAAACAACAACAAACAAACAAAATCTGAATAACTACTGTAAAACGAGGAATGTTCGCATGCATTTTAATTTCGCGAATTTCACGAGCGCCAAGATTCACGAAATTAAAATGCACACAACACTACTACATGCATTGAATGCCAGTGGCAATTTGCGGAAATTTCATGCCACGAAAAAGGCCGACGGCTCCAATTCGCGAAAATTTGTGCCGCAAACATATAATGTTTTACAGTATACCTGCTGTAAAGAAGAAGGTCATTGTTTGATTTCTAAGTTAAATTTTTTGTTTTGCTTCTCCTTCCTATGGCATCCTTGGGATATGTGACTTCAACAAAGTAATTCCTCACCTGTCCTGTGTGTTCTGTTTCTGGTTTGTTGATGAGATACATCAGGAAGAACCTGCAAAAAGACAACGTTTCAAAGTGGTTAATATGGATCACTTGTCTGGTAAATCTTCTGTAAGTGAATTTACCTTTTTGTCCTGCATTCTACATGCTGCATTTTGGTGTAATCAGGGAATGGCAAAAAAACCTTTAGCAGACAGAATAATAAAATGCTAATCCAATTCATTGGCTAATTCATTGGTACCGGTAATTAGTTTCAGACCTCTGTGCCACTTGGGAGTCAGAAAGCACTCCAGTGGATGTGTCATTTGGCAAAGTACAGTGAGGGTTAGATGGGTAGAATTAGGATGCAGATCACTACAACATGCATTTGATATGGGTCTATAGCTGATAATGGAGGTTTTACTAAATAAGGCTCACTGAGTAAATAAAAAAAAACAACAAAAAACAAATCATCAAGGGCTCCGCTGCCTAAAAGTTACGATCAAACGCAAGTCAAGTAGATCAAACGTAAGTCCCAATTGCTCCATTCTGATTAATACAAGAGGGGCCCACACTCTACAAGCATTGTCTTTTTATTGGGTCCCTCCGTTTTTTTCACACAGTGCATATTGACAATTCTTTCATTTTCGATACTTCTGCAACAATTGCAATGTATTGATACTATTAGTTTTTCTCATTATTGTTGGTTTCTTTGTACGAATTTACATACATTGTTTCTGTCACTCAAGAAAGTGAGATTTATGTCTGTATGATTTTATTGTGGAAAAACGAATAAATTCGAACTTGAACTTGATTGCTTGAAGATCAAGTTGCGTATGATTTTCTTGACTTGCATTTGATCATAACTTTTATGCAACAGGGCCATGGTCCACTGCATGTGCAGAGGGTGTAGAGACACAGGTACATACGATGTATGTCCAGCTACTGGTATTATTATCACTGTCAGGGGGTACACAACCTGTGACATCGACTGGTCCATGTTTCAATATCTGAGGCTGAATGTAAACGTGTTCTGGGGCAGATTGGTTGCACATAGTGATGAAGAAAGCACTGTAGTCACACTCACATGTAGTTGGAGAGGTCATGCTCTTTGGAAGTGTGGAGCTCAAATCCATGAGGTAACTTGTCGAAATACTCCCTGCCAATACCGCAGATGAAACATTTGGTCTGCACATAAGAGCAAAGGTAAACATTTCAGTATTAGTTCACCATGGACTGGCCTTCTAAGCAGATTCCAATGGACTAAAAGCTAAAACACATATTTATGAAACAATGGCAATGATTTTCAAACCACACAAACACAACTCACTGTATTCCTGACAAATGGTTACCCATTATACCACTTTCTTTCCGTCATCAGATTTACCTGGTGAATTTATTGGTGGAAAATGTCATTTTAGCCAAATCTTAGGTAAACATTTGTCCATTTCTTTCTACCCTTCCAAAAGAACTACATCACTACTGGGCACTCTTAGCTGAAGTTACAGCTGAAAAAAACAAAAATGCAATTTTTAGCCAAAGTTTAGTAACCTTTGAGCCTGGTTGATTTTTGCCCAATATAAAATCAACTCATTGTCACTTAATGTTGCATACCTTATCAAAATATGAATAAAATCCATTGAAAGTTTGTTCTTACAAACTGTGATGATAAGATCTGGGTGGGACGAATGAATAAATGGCTAGACTGACAACCTGAAAGAGTATTAAATGTAAAAATGGAAATTTTCGTGGTGTGGAAATTTGTGCGCATTTTGAGTAACCAGAAACTAGTAGCATGAAAATAATAACATGCAAATATTTTTGCTTGCAACATGTTCTAGTAATTAATGTCTTGATTCCAGGGAGTTAAAAACACATGGAATTCATCTCACCCGGCCTAGAAAGAGAAAAAGATTACTCAAGCGAAAACATCCACTTTTACAGTACCGCCTGGAGCACCCTTCTAGAGAGGGGTATAAAAATCATTTATATCAAAATGAGAGACCAACTCACCTCCATGTCCTCTTTGACCTGCTCGAGCTGATCTCTCAACTCTCCAAACGCATCAATGATTAAACCTGGGAAGGAGTGTTACAAAGAGCCTGCATGATTGCCAAGTACCACCATTCAAACAATGCGGCTGCATATCAACTTACGGTGAAATTCCATCCTGCTCCATATCTACTGCAGAGGCACACACTTAAACATACCTACTTATTTGCTGACATGGAAAAGTTATTTGCTATTGAGAATGCAGCATTAAAAGAACAACAGAGTGGGAAAATCAACATGGGTTAAAGGGTTAATGGTCAACTCACACTTATGTGTGACATTATATGACCCAACCATTACATAACCACTGCAACTATAGAGTACCAAAGTGTGATGTCACAGCCATTTATCGCTATGGAAGCTGGTTCTAAACAACCTCGCCTGGCCTGAATATCTCTGAATACTATTGTTGCTATTAAAACATGCTCTCACCTGGTTCCAACTCAAGCTATAACAAAAGACTGTGACATCATGACTTTGGTACCCTATATGCTTGTGTCTGGCAGGCGAAATGATCATGCTTAATCAATTTGTGTGTAGTCCATTTCCTGGCATACTTGTTTGATGTCACGGATGACCATCTTTTTGATCTCACTTTTTTTGCCAATTCAAAGTATTCTTCCGACAAAATAGAGCCCTTTAGATTCTGCACATGGTATAATCTCAGGAAGGGCGTGTTTGTGCATGTCTGATCAGTGAAGCTTCTCGCTCAATTCCCGCTCACCTTGGATGATGGCAAGGAGGATAACGATGACAAAGAAGAAGAAGGTGATGTCGAAGATGATGCGGTAAAACTCATACTCATCACCGTCTGGAGCTTCGATCTCGTCAGCTGGAGAAAGGAAACCAACAGGGAGTCAAGATTTAATACCCAAGGCATAAAAAAAATGCCATCTTCAATACGTTATCATGTGGGTAGTTTCTTTCTTGTCATAGCTTTCATTATTTGATGATTATAGGAATCATATAGTCATAAACTACAGACTATTATTACTGTGGTAGAGACAACAATGATTGTCATGATCACACAGCATATGGTCCATCTGTTGGTCCTATCAAAATCATCATCATTACGTTAATAGTATTCTGTTTTGATATCACGGCTATATCACACAATTATATAAATTGCTGATGATGCTACTGACATTAGCCATAAACAGAGACTATCATTCACAGTAATTCATTTCATTTCTTGTTTTTTTAAGTCAAATGTTGAAAAATAAAAGCAAAACAAAAGCTTAAGTCCAGGATCTTACCTATACCGCCACCAGCCCTCAGACCAGAATGCAAATGGAAGACAAAGCACTGAAAAAGAAGCAGAGAAAATGCACAAAATGGTGAAAATTGGTAAAATAACCAAATAAAAAGGACCCATATATCATTCACTGTTGGATCCCCTAGCAACAACAAGTATGAATCCTCAGAACAAAACAAAACAAAACAAAACAAAACAAAACAAAACAAACAAAACAAAACAAAACAAAACAAAAACTACTATTTGCTATAAAGTTACAATGTCACATTCCCACTCTAAATCTCTAAAGGCCATAATGATAAACCTGGCATCACTTTCAGATCGTTCACTCGCTTGAGGATATCAAATGTTTACTTCCTCTTTAATGTCAACATCTACAGACTGATGTAACTTTCTTACTTACTACAAAACTTTATGTAGGCTTGAAGGCCTGCAGCTGATGTGTAAGTATTATAAAAAAAAAAAAAAGCACACACACAATACATGTAGTTCTGCAGACTAAAGGTGCTCGTATAAGGAAAAAAAAAAACCCCAAAAAACATGTGAAAATCATGGTCCATAATGACTGAAATTTTCAGCAAAAAATTAGCCTGTAACTGCCAAAATTCACAAAAACCTTCAACAAATATTACGACCATAGAGAGAGCTTTGTCTAATAGACAGCATGATTATCCAGACACACAGACAGGGAGAGACGGTCAACTCACGGTCATCATGTTGTGACACTTGAAGTCCACCTCCCCGTCCTCTTCCTTGGTGTAGAACTTTCTGAAGAAGTTGAAGGCCAGCACGGTGTAGAGATAGATGATGACACTGGTCATCATCAGGGTCAAGACAAGCTGGAGGGACAACCAGGAAGAAAATGTATTGCTTCTCAACAACAACAACAACAACAACAAAAAAGAGGCTTAACCCCCCCTCCCCCATGGTCCGTAAAACCCCCAAAATAGCCCAGACAAAATAGCCCAGCCCAGCCCTGTAAGCTCGGGAGGAGGAGAGCAGAGAAAATATTACACTTGCACCGCACATGAACCAGAGGAATGACAGGGTTTTACAACGGCCTCTGAAAATGGACATTTTATAGTTGGGATATGAACACTGGAACTGAGTATGCCAAACTTGTTTGATATAACAATATGAGGCAGGTATGAAGCTTTTTTTTTTTTTTTTCTTGAAATGTGTCCTTCAGAAAATGTATTAAATACTGACAAGCCATGAGGTCTAATTCTTGGAAAGGCTCTTGATATTCCCTTAAAACATAATGAAATGAAGTACAATATTACTGATTACAAGAAGCATTTCCACATTAAAAATAAAACAGCTATCACAAATACTGTATGCTGGCAGGTTACAGTAGGCAATATCATGCATATGCCCTCTGATCATGAGCTGAGCTGAACATTTGAGAATTTCTACACATCTCCAAATGTGGCTGGTATCTTTATGATAACTTACAGAAAAATAAAGCAACATTACTCCCATCATCTTCAAATGCTAAAACTGATATTCAGTGCTAACTTTCAAAGCACCCTGTGTCAATAAAACACTTCATCTTCTATTTTTCTCATCTAAACAAGCCTGGCATATACGATTAAATAGAGACACCACCAGCATATTCCGCCCTCATACCTGCTTGCCATTGTGCGTGACAGATTGCAGCACGGTGCGCAGGGTCTTGAAGCCCATGGCGATGTCTAGGAGGTGGGCAGCGAAGAAGAAGCGATTGACGTGACCCAGGAGAGAGAAGAGCAGGTACCAAGCTATGTACAGGAATGACTGCATCAAGGGAAGGAGAAAATACATACTGAGTCCCTGGAATTACAAGGGTCATCTATGAGTGGATTACGGTTGGGTGAGAGGAACACCAACATATCATTGTACACAAACTAATGCCTCCTGTCTATTTCTACACTCTCAATATTCTTGAGAAGCAATCACAGCTATGACCTTAATGGAAACAGCAACTATAGCAACACCAAACAAAGAAACAGAGCCCAGGAAATAAGTGGGCTAAATGTCAACACTGCCACACTCCCTCATGTGAATGTGCTTGCTGGGCACTTTCTTCACAACACACAACCCTCTCAGTACTACAATGTTTAGAAACCACTAACATCTGATGCTGTGGAGGTGCCACTGGTAGCAATAGATAAACGCCTATTCATGACTTCATTTATCCTGTCAAACTCACATTATCTGTTCCAATGACTCCACACTTCCAGAGGTGATACTTCCAGTCGGGTGAGGTCAGGCTGCATGGTTAGGCAGAATAAAACAACAAAATATATTTTCAACTCTCTATAAACAGGATCTGTTCTCTTTCATAGAAGATAAACAAGCAGTTTGGGCCCTGCCAATTTTGTATTTGAACATTGTCATTCCCTAAGAATCAAGACAGGACTGTGGTTTATTTTCTTTTGTAATTGTTCTTACTATCCTAATCAATAATGTGCAATCTCTATCACAACATATACAACTGATTCAAAGTGTAGACAATGAAGTACAGTATTCATCGCATAATCGGGCATCTGATAATCGGGAACCTCGCTTAAATGACATACGCTTCCCAGAAACATTTCCAATGCACGTTATTTTCACTGGATAATCGGGCGGGGACCTCTGATAAACGGGACAATTTTTCTTCAAGCGATCTTTGATTTTGTTGATATTTTACACAAAAAATCTACCAAAATACCACAATATTTCAAAGATTCCCTATCAGTTGTCGTTTACATCAAACTTACAAAGCAAGCTTCGGACTGGTGTGTTTTGACCTCCGTCCATCCAGTACACGTACATTTCAGCTCGCTGCCCGCCTTCGCTTTTCTGTACATGTGTATATATGGCGAGCTAGATCGCTACAACACATGTACAGTGCAGTGATCGCGGCAAGTAAACAATCAAGCCGTGATGATTGAATGATTGAAGGACTTTTCATTGACGTTCCCACATCAGTTCTGGGTAATCATGTCCCATGGTTGTGGATATGTATTTATACAGAACGCCCTACGTGTCCAAGAATGTTAATCCACATATTTTGTGTTCGAAGAGAGGTGACAGAAGAAGAACCCGGTTGCGATTACTCTACATCATTGCGAGAATGCAGGGACAGCTAGAGGGTCGCGCCGAGGGGTAGCGTGGTTGTGTATTCATGTACATGTACAGTACGTCAGTATGCATGTGTGTGTGTGTGTGTGTGTGTGTGTATGTGCACTACATAATGTACATGTCGTATGCCGTTAGTGTATGGTGAGTGCTCATCGCGAAATCGGGCACCCCGCTTAAAGGGGCCATGTTTGCTACTCCCAACCTGTCCCGATTATGCGATGAATACTGTATAAGGAACTGGTTGACCAATACTCGTCCTCGAAGGAGAGTAATGGTCAATGCACTTCTCATGAGCAAAAACAGTATTTACTGGCACAGTAGTTTACTTGAAGCACTTACAAACATACACATACATTGTGTAGTTATTGCTTATGATTCAAGAACTATGAAGTCTTCATAGTGGCAATAAATAAGATTTGAACACTTCAGAAAAATTATAACAACTACATATCTTCCTGAAAATACAGTGCTAATATCACACAACTGTGTATTTTCATATTATAAATGATACCTATTATTATTATAATTATTATCATCATCTTAAAAAAAAAAGAAAGGTTGAAGCAGGATATGAGTCAAGCATAGAACTTACAAGGCAGCCAGGAAGCCCTGGTTGGGGCTATCAGTCGGTGGCCCAGCCATGGGGTTCTCTCCCATCTCCATCCCAAGCAGCTGGCATAGCTTCTCTTCTCCTACCGCATCCTCGTACTTCTTCAGCACCTGCAGATAACCAGGGAGGAGACAGCAAGGATTGGAGGATTAGCTGGCCATCAGGACTCTCTTGTAACCTTCCCCACTGGTTCTCTTGGGGTACATTTCAAGGGTAGTGCTACTTGCCATGAACATGCCACATCTCTTTATTACAGAAATACTGCCATCAATCGATACCACTCGGCCTAATTGAGATGAATGTTAACCTGTTGAAGTCTAGTCCAGAGTATACTTGGACAAGTGTCTATGGGAAATGTGTGCTATAGCAACATTAGTTCATCCTAAATGGGTAAATTGACTTTATCATATCCCTTTGGGTTCTATGGTGCTTAGCTAGGTTTCCTTACAGCAGAAACATCACACAGCTACAAGTGTGTTCCATTGAAAATGTCACTTGAGCCATGTAACATCTAAACCAGAAGTATGCTTCTCTACTTTCTTTACATGTATTTCCTGTGAATGATTAATCATTATGAACTACCTTATTCAGTTCAGTTCAGTTCAGTTTTTATCATGAACTACCTTATGTCACTGAAGAGGTAACAGTTACATTCTAATGCTTATGGCCATTTTACACATATGGACTTACTGTACGATTTGATAACAAACTGAGGAATGAATACACAATAATTGGCCATGTACATGTTTTACACACGACATATAGAGTGGGTAGGAAAAAAATTAATAGGCTTTGCCACAACTTACCTTCTTTTTCACAAATTTGTCCCAGTAGTAGCCAGGAAATGAGCTAAGAATTGAAAGTGAAAGTGAGAAGTGACTCCAAGAGCCAAACATAATACAGAAGCATATGTGGCACTTACTTTGAGACTGTAATGCATTGTATGAAGTCTCCATTCTACCTTCTTCCAGCACACAGGGATTTAGCATGCCAACTGAAACTGAGATTACATCTAGCTTTCCTGGGAAAATGTGATTCTAATGTCCCTCATCAACATAACCCATGTGACTCTTATTTCCTTTAATATAAGTTGACTGATTCAACTATCCAAAGTGTGTCTGCACATACAGGTACCTGTGAAATACGCTCTATCAAATCCTATAAAATCATACTCTACTCTAGGAAATAAGCAGTGTCATTTTGAAATGCGTTTTGGAATTGACTCATATAAAATTTATGAAATTTTATCTTTAATTGATGTGCAACAAGCTATCTATATGATACATGTAGATGAGTCGACATAAGAATAATATCTGAAAAACAAAATTTGTGTGCACATTTAGTAAAGCCTTTTCACAACCTCCAACCATTCAAAGTGGATTAGTACATACATGTATGAAACATACTTCTGCATGCTGCTTTTATAGCATTGTACCAAGCCCATCTATGCATCATACTAATAGTTATGGCACACATGATAGCAATGCCTGACTCCTTTCATGAGCAGACCTAGGGAATCCATTCTGACACATCTTCCCACTCAGTAACAGTGGCAGACAAGGAAATTCAGATTCTGCACTGTCACTGTATGCTGTTTCCTATGTGTGTCTGTGCAATACAACAAAAGGTATTCTGTGTACTGCATGTATGTTCTTCACAGTGGTTTTATTTATTTATTTATTTTTTTGCCAATTTTGCACATCACCTGATATTCAGGAAATTTAAAACACAACAATTTACTGCCTCCTACTACACAAATGCAACACAAACAGTCACCAGAGTTAGAAATCTCACTCAAACTCTGCTTCTTGAAAAGTATATCTCATTCTGTCGCTATGATTTCCAATTATGAATTAAATCCCTTCGCTCTTGATTAACAAAATATTGCATTTATATGCAAAATATATAGGGCATGTACAATATTAAGCTCCTAAGCACCTCTGTAAGTTCTAGACAATAAGCAGGCAGATTTGCCAAAAGTCAAAGTTGATATTAGCAGAAGATAACTGAATACGCCATAGATTTAGCCAGTCTAAATTTTCTTGAATCTGGATTTCCAGACGATTTCGTGAGTGGATAAATTTGCGATCATGGAGTACTGTACTGAAAGAAGAAATACATACATGTGCATCACATTCATATCGAGATCAGAGTCATTATTTTCACGAATAGCACCTGACTCGCGTAATTCATAAAAATGAAAACCTCGCAAAATATTCGGCGTATACAGTAATCTCCATCTCTCCTCTCTCTGTGACGAGTGAGAGCAGGCCAGATATCTCACCTTGTGCTAATGGCCAGAGTGTCCCACTGACCCTTGATGTCATCCCTGGTTGGCTGCTCGTTGATCCACTGACCATCAAACTCAAGCTTACGGGCTATCTCCTTTTCTCTCTTGAAGAGGCACAATGGGACCTGCGACCACATACACATGGAATGCACAATAATTCACATCTGAAGGATCACACCATTCAATGTTTGACAACTGAATCTAACAAGAAAAACAACTCTCAAATGAGCAATCCAATATCTGTTTTATACATTTTGTGGACACTTTTTTAATTAGGCTGTATATAAATGGACCTGCTCTTGCACGATGACAAAACTTTCAATTATGTATCTGAAGATGGGCACTGCAGAGAAGGATCAAAAGTAAGACTAACCTTGAGGGCGCAATATGCAATGAGCATAGAGATGGAGACCAGCGTGTGTAGAATGGCCAACACTCTCAGGAAAGGCACCAAGTACATGAACTGCTGATTGATGAGAATGTGTTCTGCCGTCTCCTCATCCTCCGCACCACCACCACCCTGGTCATTGACGGCAGAGGAGTTGTCAAGGAAGTCCTCTGGGAGGTCGACCACCGCGGAGTCCATGTCGAATTCGCCAAGGTCTGATGAGACCTGTGCAGATTGTAGCAGAATGAAGTAAGATGACAATGAATAGTCATGTTGTGTTGAAATGGGCCTAGGGCAATTACCCCCTGGGCAATTACCCTGGACCCTTCCCCTGACCCTAACCCTATTCCTAATCCTAATCCTAATCCAGAACCTAATCCTAACCCTAACCCAAACTCTAACCCTAAACCTTACCCTAACCCTAATCTTTACTCTAACCTTATCACTAACCAATATTTAGCTGCAGGGTTATTGCCCTCGGGGGGTAATTGCCCTGATACGGTTGAAACGACTATCAGATTCCTGTTGATGTAAAGCTTTATATGTCTGATATACATATACATTAGGTATCATTACTGGTTTATTCACTTTTCTCTCTGTTCAAGCTCTCAGTCATGGTTTTTTTTTGTGTGTGTGTATGTATGTGTGTACATCTACTCCTGGAATTCATCATCAAAATTACACATCATAAAAGAATGAAAAATATCTGAACTAAATGGCACAGAATTATCAATTCTGAAATGACTGAAATGGATAAATTTCTCAGTTACTAAATGACATGAAGTATCTGATAATCTTGCTCAATATGCTGAGTGTGAGAGTCTAAGTACAAAGTGTACTGAGCTATGACCAGAGTCACATGTAAAGGAATTTATAACCTAATCTGACATTAGGCTACTGATCCAACAATATTATCCCCTATGCAAAACTGACTGATGTGAGTTGGTGAGCTCTGAGGTTCAGCACTACCCTGTCTCTACGGATGCATTCAGGCCAGACTGTACCAGAAGCCTGTCTTGCAGGAGGTGACTGAATAATGTGACTAAAACATCTTATGGAATTTGTTTCCAACTTGACCTTCTGAACAAGGAACAGCATTTCTCTCACTTAGACACATGAAGTAGTACTGTCTAACAATGGCAGGTAATTAATCATTCATGCGCAAAACTCAACAAACAAGTCCACTATCTGGCATGGTGTAACAAGTAACGAGTAACAAGTACTGAGTATTTAATGGAATCCCACATACACTGTAATTTCCCTGCTTTTCTCATGAGCACCTAACAAGCTTTTATGAAAGTTTGCATGTGCCAAGTGTACCAAAGGGTACCTCTGGGCATGCTTTAAAAAAAGGAGGAGATCAAATGCCTTCCAAACGTGTGATATGATGGCATGGTAGAGTGTAGACGACACAATTTGATTTTGATTTGAGACTGACCACCACCCATCTCTCTCACCCTGAAGAAGAGAAGCAGGAAGTTAATGCAGAAGACCAGGGCCAGGGCAATGTACTTGATGTTGTAGAAGTTCCTGGCAAACAGACTCTGTAGAAAGGAAGGCAGAGGATGGTATTTTGTGTAGTTGAAGGCTCTCCACGATCCAGACATCACTGACAGGATTTGTATTTGCATGATTTGCTGTACATATGAATGGATTAGTGCATTTCTGTTCACAGAGCATCATTTCAACACTGCAGACCTGGTATATTTTCATGGTGGGGACATTTTTATGTGATGCGATACCAGTGGGAAAAAAAAACCAACCCAACAACCAGTCATGACATTTAGTCATCATGGAATAATGCCCATATATTCAATATATCAACAGGCACTGAAATACAAGGTATCGATCATGCAAATAATTCACTTGTACAGAAGAGCATCTCTGTTGATCATACATTATCTTTTTAGTTTGTGTAAATTTGGCAGATGGTCAAACATGCATCTTGACAACAAAATCACTTAAAAAAAAACATGTATACTAGCACTTGTATGACATCCTTTGAATTTTATTTAAAGACAAATGACCACATTATGCCATATCATTAACTAAATTTTTCACAATGCACACACTTTCCTTGATTGGCAAAATTTGACACAAGATATCAAATGCCCACAAACATGAGCCAACTATGGAATATGTCATACTGCCTTGAAGAAAAATTTTCTCTCTCGTATGTGCAATGAAAGTGATGCTTGTTTCTTTCAAGGGTAGCACTTCATCTGACTATAATCAAGCAACACATTTCCCCCTCTGTGTCTTACAAACTTTGGAAAATGTCAGAAGAACATTACATAATTGATGTCTGTATCGGCATCATAATTCCTTAAAAGCTACAACAGTACATTAACAACATGATGAAGAGCCACCAGTTACACGATCAAGCACTTGACAAGTCCTATGACCTCACCAGAACGGTCTGCTTGAAACGACTCATCTGGGGTTCATATACCACATCCTCCTCTTCCTCCTCCTTGTTGCTGTTCTGACCTGGGGTCAGCTCGGACAGGAAGACACTACAGACAAAGACGAAAGCCAGAGATGGTGGAAAAAAAATGTCTGCATACATACATTGGTATCTATGTATATATGTCCTGTTAATAAAGTAGCGACAGCATCAATTTCAAACCCTGCATTATAGAATGGAGGAATACCGTAAAACACGATATATTCGCGGCATGAAAATTTTGCAAATTGGAGCTGACAACCTCTCTCGCAGCACGAAATTTTTGCGAATTGCCACTGGCATCCAATGCACATTACGTAGGCAAAAAATTTTACGTGCATTTTAATTTTGCAAATTTTGGCACTCGCGAAATTCGTGAAATTATTTTAAAATGCACGCTAACATTCATCGTTTTACAGTAGATTAATATGGCTATTGAATGTAACAAGGATTAAGGTCTGACCTAAGTCATGGGATGCATGCCATATTCTACACACACACACTCTCTCTCTCTCTAACAACAACAACAAACAACAGTTCTGAGCACTTTGTGGACACACATTATGATTATCATTGAGATCATTATTTCATTTTCGGACACCCATTGCTCTAGCAGCAAAACTTGGGTACATGTGTTCACTTAGCATAATTGACATAATGTCACATTAATTTTGGATTGCACCCTCTGTGAAAAAGAGACAAGAAATTTTCACACACAGCAATTTATCTCAGTATGCACTTAAAATTCTACCTCCCAATTCTCTCCCTATACAGATACAGGAAACCAAGGTGCATCTCATCTAGGTCAAATGCCCACACTACATTGTACCCCCATCCTCACCTCCTCCCCCACCCCCTCCCCCCTCCCAACCCCCACCATCTCTTCGATGGATTGAGTTCTCTGCTTTCGATATAGAGGAAAAGAAATCCATCCACCCATGCCTTGGAACACCCACCTAGGGAAGACAGTACTGTCCCGACGGCCATTGCTCACATCTGGCATGGGAAACTCCGTCTGCAAAGAAAGAAGTGAAGTGGAATGTAGAGTGAGAGTACAGTGGAATAATATGTCAGATAGTGAGGGGGCTGATGGCCTATGGATGAGCTCAACTACTGAGACTGGGAACTCCTATCAGCATGGACAAGAAACAATATGTAAGCAGATGTCAGACTCTTGAAGGAAATGTGCCAAACACATGGTAGATCCATAAACAGGTATGTATCTCGGTCACTGTTGCCCAGGGAATGAGAATTATGGATGAATATTGAGAAGCAGTGAAAAAGCCATCATTACTCTGCCGTACATGTGATTGTCCAATCTTATCAACCATAATTCACCATTATGCGCCACAATGGCTGTAAAATGTATCTTATTTAAAAAAGAAAACTGACAGAAAGTGTATTTGTGAACAGCAGTTCAGGCACATTTATACTGAAAACATCATCTTAAAAAATATATATATACAATGTATTTACAAATACATTTCAGTATAAAAACTCATTTTGTTGATTAAATTTGGGGTTAACCAGAAGAGTGCTCAGAGATTGACAAGGTTAATATACACTCAAGATGATTTCCATCCGGTAATTTTTCACTCATATCAATGATACAACCTGCACAGTATCTAGATTACTATGGTATAACTTATGTGTAATGATTAGAAATAAACACAAATGTGATGTCACATTACAGGGAAAAAAGTGGCATACAAAGTGTTTCCCAATAAGAGTTTCATCAGTATTATGTAACAGAGAGAGATAATACACCACACTAATCAAACCTTATTCACCAAACCATCCACAGGATTCAATTCCAGCACTGGGGGTCCTCTCACCTTAGTCACAGCTCCGGAATCAAAGGAACTGTCCGAGGCCTCCGAGGGAGTGTTTGGAGGCATGTTGTCCATGGAGAGCTCCTCGTCAAAGTCGAAGCTGGAGGATGGGGTGAGATTTCGCCGCTTCCTCCGCATCCTCAGCTTGTACTCCTTGTTACCCCCCTCCTTGCCACCCTGCTTCAGGAAGTCAATGCCAAATGCCGACACAGTATCTCTGCCGAGAAAGATGATCAATTCCATCAAATAGTACTGGTACAAAGAGAACTGCTTGATAGCATATCGTGGTATGGTTTAAACCACTGGTTGATGGAATGTAATCCCAAGTCTGTGCTATGAGTACAGCTGACACCAGGGGTATAGTGAAATCTTGAGAGAGCTGTTAAGGCTGTAAGTTAAACTATGGTTCCCTCTAACCCTTCCCCTATTTCCCCCCCCCCCCCAAAAAAAAAAAAAAAAAAGAAAGAAAGAAAGAAGAAGAAACAGAATAAAATAAAAGGGCAGAAAACCATTTGTGTACAATATACTTAATTTTGTTTGTTGTTTTATTGAAGAATAAATTTCAGGAAACTGACCAATTCAGAAATGTGTCCCAATGAAAAGGAAAGCCATTGTGTCTGATGATGAGTTTTTCATTTCACCCATTTGTCCCTTTACATGACTGTACACTTTCAAATTAGTGAAGTAGTCTTTGGTGACTACTGGAGTAAATGCATCATGAATCTATCAGTCTACAAAGGATAACACTATAGTGTTCCCAGTACCTAAGTGTTGCACAATATATATGTACAGTCACTTGTGTATTATCACTGTGATTTGGATCTTCATTATTATGCCCATCTACATGATGCCACAGATGAATACACTTTTCACATGTTTTGTCAAATCGAATGGAAGAGGTTCGTTTCATTGGAACATGTTGATTTTTATACAGCTCTTGTTGTCAATATTTTACATAGATATAACAAAAATATATACATCTGTAAAGTATCACACAAAAAGAAATATACAGATGATGCTGAGGTTGAGAAATTCAAAATGAAATACATCATACAAACAGAAAAAAAAATAGACAGATTAACATTATTTTTAAAAAGAATCATATTTGCTATGATCATATGTCACACTACCCTTGAAAGAAAGTACTAAAGTGAGAAAAATATAAAGAGCACTGTGCCACAATTGCTAGTTTTACTACCATTCCCAAATACAATTACTGATGAAAGTTCCCATCACCTTCCCACACAAAGATAATGATATGAAATTCTACACATTGTGACTATTTGCATGTAATACAATGTGCACCAATAATTAGGTATAACCGTGAGATACCTGCTGGGAGAAGTGATCTATGCAAATAGGGAATAGGGCTTCCCCTCTGTTTTTGATTGGAACAAATCAATGGTCTCTCTTTACAAGCCTACGGTTAATGGAGTGACAAGTATGCTAAAAGCAGGGTTAATCTGATTGATTATTCTACCTACCCAATCAATGTCATGTGGGAGCTACATATTGCTTGGTGTAGTAGGGCTACACATATCTTGGCTGATAACAGTACATACTAGATAAAAAGCAGCTATGCAAATCCCAACAAAGCAGCCATACATGATTTGAAATGAATGAATTTGATACTATACAGCACCATTCAATGAAGGAAAACAAATCTTTCTTTTCTTTTTGCTTTTTGTTTTTTTGTTTTTGTTTACACATTTATCACCAGTATTAGATTCATCACTCCCCTCCAAATACAGGACAGATCAATGGGGGACTGAATGATCCTTTCATTCTTAGAGACAACACCATACGGTGACAAACCTAACACACATAAAAGGACTGGCCATCTTTTAAATTCACACCTGTGTCAGAGGACATCTACTCAAACTGTACAAGTATTCAGTTTTACATTGAATATGTTTCTGTGGGATAAACATGCAGCATACAATTAGATTCAATGCCAAACACTAGGCTTGTCTGCATTTCTTTTTTTTTTTTAATTGACATTAACTTTAAAAAGTGACTCATTTAATGTCATGACTAATATCATCTAACATAAGGAGACACCAAACACTCTTGTCACCCTGTTATGTAAAAAAAGTGTATTCTATTACATTAGCACTGTAAAATATGTGTTTTTGAAGTAAGTGTGTTTTAACCTGGTATGTTAACATTTTTCATACTTGCAGTGACCTTGATGGTGCATTTATTAGTGCTGCCACATCCAACTAAATCTACAACTGACTATTTGACATTATAAAACACCTTCATTAGATTGACTGGATTTGGAAGGGATACCAGAATGTATTGTTGACAGGGTATGTGTACTGCGAGAACATTCTGCCTTTAGTTTGTTGATTGTTTGTGGGTGTTTTTTTTTCGGGGGGGTGGGGGAGGTTGTGCTCATTTCTGATTGCTATAATAAAAAAAAAAAAATCATCTTTTTCCTTTCATATGTTTAGATAAGAAAGAAGAAGAGAAAAGTTTCTGAGGTGAAATATTGCATCTTCCAGAGTTACAACATCAGTACTTTGTGCCTTTCTGTCATCTTTTGGTCACCTTGCAGACATTTTATTTTACATAGATCCAAAACTACATTGCATGTCACCATGAGATGTATCCTGAGCTGAGCTGAAGTTGAGTGCAAAATAAGCAAACAAATTATACAGCAACTGTAGTAGCATGTTAATGTTAAGTGGTCATATTCCTTTCTGTAGCATTTATTCTCAACCTTTTGGGTTATCAATGAAATGTGGCATGAAACTATATTTGGTGGAGGTTGTTGTTGCGACAACAATGGTTGTATGTTAATGAAATCTGTGGTGAATTTTCTTTCAAGGATCATTCTGATAAATAAAATTTTGCTCTGCATAGAACATAAAAGAATGGAAAATATGTGGCAGATATCGCAGTTAAGTATTTGATATGCTTGATTCAATGAAAGCACTATTGCTGAAACTGCCATTTTTAATTCACTGTCAGCGTTAATGATGTGCTGAGCTGCTATGTATTTATTTCGTGACAAATAAATCAATAATAAAAATGAAGTGAATGTATAAACCAATGGACCAAAATGGCATTGACTGAAAGGATTGTGAAGCATGGAACATGGCTTCCCAAACTGAAATCTGAAACAAAATTGCTTTAAGTATATCATAATCTTCAGAAAAATGCTAAAATATTTCAACTTTCTGCAAAACCCCATGGTGCATCCAATAATATCTGCCATGGAACTGCAGGAACATACTGTATCTTTCACATCTGTTCATCAAAATTTGGGAGTTTTCACCAAAACTCACTAAAATGCAATATCTAAACATGGAGCTACAAACAAATGTTGTCTAATATTTTCATTCATCAAAATATTACGATGGATAATGCAGCAGTAATCCATGTATGGTAATCCTTTTGAGATATACATTTGATTGATGTTGCCATGGTCTGATCAACTCAAAGGTAAAAAATGTATTGAAGGTTCCTTTTACTGTATACGCCGTTATTTTTGCGTACAGATATTTTCGCGAATGATGAGGTCATAGACATTTTCGCGAGATGTTGTTTTTGCGAATCGACGCGGACGCTTACGTTAATGCTCTACTAACAAAGCGCAAGGAGACAATTTTGCATGTTGTTAAATTCGTGATCCAACTGCAATTCGCAAAATTTGCGAAAATTAAACCCTCGCGAAAATAACAGCGTATACAGTATAGATACTTGCAAATCTCTTCTTTTTTTTCAGGGTAAAGTGCTCTTTGATGAAATACACTGGAACAAAAAGAATTAAAACTCGGTGCACTTGGAAAAAGAATATATACGGGTGACTCAGTGAAGCAGATGCTAACCCTCATGAGAGACTAGTGATGTGAATGCTTGACTGTGGCACAAATAAATGCACTTACAAGTGTATATACAATTTGTCATATGGCAGGATGAAGAGTAAATGAATAGTGAACAAAGGCAGAGGATTTGTGGAGAACAAGTCCTGACTGTTTTCCAGACCTACATGGCATTGTTGTTTGAAAAATACTGTGAAGTGAGATACTGCCAGAAACCGATGTCCCTGTCACAAGTCAGACACACAGAATACAAATCTCTAGAGAGAATAAATCACTTATAAGTCATAAACTGTCAGCACATTCTTTTTTTCCCAAGTCCCCTGAATAGCATACTTGAATGCGTAATAGCACAACATGAGTCACCACATGTTATATCTGTTTTTATTTACTGCATAATAGCTTTGGTCTGTTGCTTGTAGAAATGGAATCTTAAGCAATAATGTAGATTGAATTCTGTACAACATCTTTGGTTCTAAAAAAAATTAAAAATCACTATTTTACATATGACAGTAAACAAATAATGGCACAAGGTGCACATGGTACTTAATAACTTGATTAGACCCAGATGGATAAATAGATCATTGATCCTGCCAAATAAAAAGGAAAGGACATATTTGAAACAAACCATAAAAGCAATAGAAAATATTGTTATTTTTATAGCTACAAGGACAAATATTTCCATGTAAATTAAGAAAGTATTCACATTTAGCATGATCGTTACAATATTACTTCACCGAATATTAGAAATATCATTTTACATGTAGAAAGTAAGCATAAAAACCATTAAACACATGGCAATATTACAGCAGACATTACACATGATAGTTGTTGTTGTTTTAAAGAAAGAAAGGAGATAGCTGAGAAATCATTAAGCTGAACAGAATGAAATAACAGTTGGTATTATACAAGAAAAGGCTCACGGCAAAGAGAAAAATTGAAAGAAAAAAAAATCACCTCCTTGCAGTTGGCATGCCATAGCCTGGCACATTGATCAGTCCCGATGTCTGTCGCCTAGCAACAGTTGGCACGTGGAGGGAGTGCTTGATGCTGCCTGTGATCTCCCTGGCATCCTCCAGGATGCGGGTGCCAATCAGAAGGCCAATCAGCTTGCTGACAGATGGTGGAAGCAGACACAAGAGAGAACAAAACAAACAAAGCAGCGACATGAGAGGGCTTATTATTAAATGGGAGGCAAAAACTGCATTGATCCTAGCCGGGCCGGAAAATTGTGATGAAATTAGCTACGCGTTAACGGAGTCAATTTACTGCGTTGCCAATTTGACAAGAATTAGTGATGGACAGGTAAATTAGATTAATGTGCAATACTTGTCATAAGAGGGCGTCCAGTGCAGTAGAGCTCTTACAGAACTGTAGATAGCTCATATTAAGGTATTATATGACCTCTCGATGGGAAGTAGCTATGGAGTTCTTCTAACAAACCAAACAAGAAATTTGGGGAAAAAGTGGCTTTGATAGTCAGCCGGACCGGTTTTATTGATCACTCATTTTCACAATTTTCACACTTTGTGCGCATTTATACAAAGCTGACGGGTCTGCCGGAGAAGGCGCACTGTGTATGACATGGGGTTCTTCTAACAAGCAAAATAAGAAATTTGGGGGAAAAGTGGCTTTGATAGTCGGGCCATTCTCCGATAAAGCGTGCAATTACCGTTGTAGAAATGACAAAAAAATCAACATCAGAGATTTCATTTATTTTTCATCATTTCAGAAACTTCAATCCCTTAGGAATACAAAACAATCAATGGGTGATTTTTGAGAGCCCATACATTTCCTAGAAACATTTCCAAACGTAGAGTCCTTTTTTGGCATACTAAAACCAAATATCAGATACGTTACCAGAGGTAGCATCTTACAAAACTGTTGATTGTCTGCTTATTTCTTGCTTTAAAATGGCAATGATAATGTAAAACTACAAGCTTAAACATCTACAAGTATCGTGGAAACATTTTGGAGTCAGCTTTGATCTAAATAACAGTAAAATCTGTAATAAGAATGATCGTAATTTATAAAATGAAGGCTAAATAAAAATCAAGAACATGTACATATTTCGGCTTGAAATATGTTGCCCTAATCTAACTTTTTACCTGCATTTGAATTACAACAATAATCTCATTGATTATGTATGCAACTTTATACCTCTCATAATTAGCAAATGCCAGGTAACATCTCTGTCAGATTAAATACATTTCGGATCGAAAGAAGAACGGTTTGTGGTAACGTATCTGACGCATCAGACGTTCCGTTAGTATACAATTTTAAACCCAACACATATAACATCACAATATGATTATTTTCGTTAAAACACCGCACTTCTAAACGTAAAGAATGTTCTCGTCATCGATAGAAGATTAGATCATTCTTCAATAAAACTTTGAGATGTACGTGAAATACGAGTCAAGCAGGCACAATTCCACAATGCTTCTTTTCTGATATAGTTCCGAAATTTTGTTGATACACGGAAGACGGTAAGAATGAAATTGGAAAAGATATAAGCAAGTGATAAATATAAATTCAAATTCCTTTGTTCATGTCTGTAATAAATTAGGTCTGAAGAACCAATAAGCGATGGTAACGTATCTGACAAAGTATTTTGACATAATATACTACCAATAAAACCCCGATCACTCAAACATGATTCAAAAACCTTATGCAAAACGTTAGAAATTATTAGACATCAAATCCTATCGATATTTTCAGAACATAAACCTGCAATGAAGGGAGTGATCTTGACTTTAACCATAATACTAA
Organism: Diadema setosum; assembly: GCF_964275005.1. Taxonomy (NCBI): domain Eukaryota; kingdom Metazoa; phylum Echinodermata; class Echinoidea; order Diadematoida; family Diadematidae; genus Diadema; species Diadema setosum. Next base: position 8,410,153 of record NC_092685.1, read on the forward strand.
CCCCATTTTATGTAAATAAGATGCAACGTTATAATGAAAGGTTATAATGAAAGATAGACCGTTCATGTAGTTGCGTTTGCTGTGAAGTTGAAAAAAAAAAAGTGGGTACCAAAACTCAGCCTCTAAAGTCTTTCTATGTTATTGTGGAACAAAACACGCACACAGGCACACACACAAACACAACAAAGCAGAAAGAAAATGAATTTGTAACATGTCTGATGGCACTTTTTGTAAATGCCACAATAAGTGATAGTATTTCTGGTTTAGATGAGTATAGGTTTTAACCTTTTGCAAGATAATCGAAATCCACTTACACGACATACTTTACAGCATATAACTCTATGAAGAATTAAGTATTTACTTCATGAAAACGGCCCCGAAGTGACTGAGATGTCCAAAATAAAGTACAAGAAAGATGTCCAAATAAAAGGAGATGAGCCACCACATTTTGTTTGAAACTTATTCTTTTACTTTATATTGGACATATCGGCCACTTCAGAACCTATTTTCTTCAAATAAACTCCTAATTCCTCTTAGAACTATCCTTTTAGCAAGTCATAATAAGAGAGCCCGTTGTAAACCGGTAATAATAAATTATCCGCGCGCAAAAGCGCGGCGCGGATAATCTTTTATTTTATTGGTAACGTATCTGACACTTTTGATGGTAACGTATCTGACGTGCCGTTACCGCTCTTATACTATCATCTACTAAAATATTCATTTTCTCAAAAAAAAATTATGTTGTGTGATTAATCATTGCCTTAAGTATTCAAAAGTATCTGAGCTTCGTTTTTATTTACAACATACTTTTCTCTAAATGAATCAAAGTTTAAGTAACGCATCTGATGTCAGCTTATCGTAACATGCACCGACATGAGGCTTCCGCGGCTTCGGATCAGTAATTATTTTGTAACAAGAGATTCAATAAATACATCATGGTTCCATGGCATTGTATGCGTTATAGGTCCACTTTGTTTAACACATGAAATTACACTGCCATGCGGCATTTCTTTGATCTTCTCTCAAGAGTCTGAAAAAAGGGTAACGTATCTGACGGCATGCGATTTGGCGACATGATATAAATTATCTCTTAGAAAAATATCAAAACATCATATTGCTATGTAATATTATTTTTCATTCAGGCACTCGAGGGGCAATGTAATGAGGTACAAAAGATTTGATCTGAATGATATGTTAACAAGTAACAACTTGTCTGAACACTTCCTGTCCTGGCGACATGGGGTTTTTAGGGTTACATCAAACTTCGGATCGTATTTCTATTATCCCGGACGTCCCAATAGGTTTATTGGTATCTATTTCACAAGTCCGACTGATTTCTGAGGGACAAAATATCGATTTAAACTGTATGAACATGCTGGCGACACGAAAATCGAAGTTTTGCACGCTTTATCGGAGAATGGCCCAGTCATCCGGACGGGTTTTATTGTTCATATTTTCACAATAAATTCAAAATTTTGTTCGCATTTATTCACAGCGTACGAACCTCCCGGAGATGGTGCACGGTGTATGACAAGGTATATTACACTGATAATGTTAAATTTGAGTACTTTAATGCGAAATTACCTCAGATGACCTTTTGATGGGAAATAGCTATGGAGTTCTTCTAACAAACAAAATAAGAAATTTTGGGGAAAAAGTGGCTTTGATAGTCAGCCGGACGGATTTTATTGATCACTCATTTTCACAATTCTCACACTTTGTGCGCATTTTTATACACAGCGGACGGGTCTGCCGGAGAAGGCGCATTGTGTATGACAAGGTATTTCATAGTGTTAAATTTGAGTACTTTAATGCTCTTGATGGGAAGTAGCTATGGAGTTCTTCTAAAAAAACAAGATAAGAAATTTTGGGGAAAAAGTGGCTTTGATAGTCAGTCGGACGGCTTTAATTGTTCAATAATTTTCACAATTTCCACATTATATCCGCATTTATACACAGCGCACGAGCCTCCGGGAGATCGCGCACTGTATATATGACAAGGTATTACATAATGTTAAATTTGAGTACTTTAATGCGAAATTACCTCATATGACCTCTTGATGGGAAGTAGCTATGGAGTTCTTCTTTCAAACCAAGCAAGAAATTTTGGGGAAAAAGTGGCTTTGATAATCAGCCGGACGGGTTTTATTGATCACTCATTTTCACAATTTTCACACTTAGTGCGCATTTATACACAGCGGACGGGTCTGCCGGAGAAGGCGCACTGTGTTCATGACAAGGTATTCCATATTGTTAAATTTGAGTACTTTAATGCGAAATTACCTCATATGAACTTTTGATGAGATGTAGCTATGGAGTTCTTCTAACAAACAAAATACGTAACATTGGGGAAAAATTGGCTCTGATAGTCAGCCGCACGGGTTTTCTTGATCACTCATTTTCACAATTCTCACACTTTGTGCGCATTTATACACAGCGGACGGGTCTGCCGCAGAAGGTGCACTGTGTATAACAAGGTATAACCTAATGTTAGATTTTAGTACTTTAATGTAAAATTACCTCAATGACCTCTTGATGGGATGTAGCTATGGAGTTCTTCTTTCAAACCAAACAAGAAATTTTGGGGAAAAAGTGGCTTTGATAGTCATCAGGACGGGTTTTATTGTTCATTAATTTTCACAATTTTTTGTGCGCATTTATTCAAAGCGCACGGGTCTGCCGGAGATGGCGCACGGCATTATGACAAGGTATTACATATTGTTAAATTTGAGTACTTTAATGCGAAATTACCTCATATGACCTAGTGATGGGAAATAGCTATGGAGTTCTTCTAACAAACAAAACAAGAAATTTTTGGGGAAAAGTGGTTTTGATAGTCAGCCGGACGGGTTTTATTGTTCATTCATTTTCACAATTTTAACATTTTGTGCGCATTTTTTATTCACAGCGCACGGGTCTGCCGGAGATGGCGCATGGTATATGACAAGGCATTACATATTGTTAAATTGAAGTACTTTAATGCGAAATTACCTTATATGACCTTTTAATGGGAAGTAGCTATGGAGTTCTTCTTTCAAACCAAACAAGAAATTTGGGGGAAAAAGTGGCTTTGATAGTCAGCCGGACGGGTTTTATTAATCACTCATTTTCACAATTCTCACATTTTGTGCGCATTTCTACACAGCGAACTGGCCTGCCGGAGATGGCGCACGGTGTATGACAAGGTATAACCTAATGTTAAATTTGAGTACTTTAATGCGAAATTACCTCATATGACCTTTTGATGGGAAGTAGCTATGGAGTTCTTCTAACAAACAAAATAAGACATTTGGGGGAAAAAGTGGCTTTGATAGTCAGCCGGACGAGTTTTATGGATAACTTATTTTCACAATTCTCACACTTTGTGCGCATTTCTACACAGCGAACGGACCTGCCGGAGATGGCGCATTGTGTATGACAAGGTATTACATATTGTTAAATTGAAGTACTTTAATGCGAAATTACCTCATATGACCTTTTGATGGGAAGTAGCTATGGAGTTCTTCTTTCAAACCAAACAAGAAATTTTGGGGAAAAAGTGGCTTTGATAGTCAGCCGGACGGGTTTTATCGATCACTCATTTTCACAATTCTCACACTTTGTGCGCATTTACACACAGCGCACGGGTCTGCCGGAGAAGGCGCACTGTGTATGACAATGTATTTCCACATTGTTAAATTTGAGTACTTTAATGCGAAATTACCTCATATGACCTTTTGATGGGAAGTAGCTATGGAGTTTTTCTAACAAACAAAATAAGACATTTGGGGGAAAAAGTGGCTTTGATAGTCAGCCGGACGGGTTTTATTGATCACTCATTTTCACAATTCTCACACTTTGTGCGCATTTCTACACAGCGAACGGGTCTGCCGGAGATGGCGCACGGTGTATGACAAGGTATAACCTAATGTTAAATTTGAGTACTTTAATGCGAAATTACCTCATATGACCTTTTGATGGGAAGTAGCTATGGAGTTCTTCTAACAAACAAAATAAGACATTTTGGGGAAAAAGTGGCTTTGATAGTCAGCCGGACGGCTTTTATTGTTCAATAATTTTCACAATTTTCACACTTTGTGCGCATTTATTATACACATCGGAAAGGTCTGCCGGAGATGGCGCACTGTGTATGACAAGGTATTACATAATGTTAAATTTGAGTACTTTAATGCGAAATTACCTCATATGACCTCTTGATGGGAAGTAGCTATGGAGTTCTTCTTTCAAACCAAACAAGAAATTGTGGGGGGAAAGTGGCTTTGATAGTCATCCGGATGGTTTTTATTGTTCATTAATTTTCACAATTTCAACATTTTGTGCGCATTTATTCACAGCGCACGGGCCTGCCGGAGATGGCGCACGGTATATGACAATGTATTCCACATTGTTAAATTGAAGTATCGAATGCGATATTGCCTCATATGACCTTTTGATGGGAATTAGCTATGGAGTTCTTCTAAGAAACAAAACAAGGAATTTTTGGGGAAAAGGGGCTTTGATAGTCAGCCGGACGGGTTTTATTTTTCATTAATTTTCACAATTTCCACATTTTGTTCGCGCTTATTCACAGCGCACGGGCCTGCCGGAGATGGCGCACGGTATATTGATGACAAGGTATTGCATCTTGTTAAATTGAAGTACCTTAATGCAAAATTACCTCATATGACATTTGGATGGGAAGTAGCAATGGAGTTCTTCTAACAAACAAAACAAGAAATTTTTGGGGAAAAGTGGCTTTGATAGTCAGCCGGACGGGTTTTATTTATCACTCATTTTCACTATTCTCACACTTTGTGCGCATTTATACACAGCGGACGGGTCTGCCGGAGAAGGCGCACTGTGTATGACAAGGTATTCCATATTGTTAAATTTGAGTACTTTAATGCGAAATTACCTCATATGAACTTTTGATGGGAAGTAGCTATGGAGTTCTTCTAACAAACAAAATACGTAATATTGGGAAAAAAGTGGCTTTGATAGTCAGCCGGACGGGTTTTATTCATCATTCATTGTCACAATTCTCACACTTTGTGCGCATTTATACACAGCGGACGGGTCTGCCGAGATGGCGCAATGTGTATGACAAGGTGTTCCACAATGTTAAATTTGAGTACTTTAATGCGAAATTACCTCACCTCTTGATGGGACGTAGCTATGGAGTTCTTCTTTCAAACCAAACAAGAAATTTGGGGGAAAAAGTGGCTTTGATAGTCATCCGGACGGGTTTTATTGATCACTCATTTTCACAATTCTCACACTTAGTGCGCATTTATACACAGCGGACGGGTCTGCCGGAGAAGGTGCACTGTGTATGACAAGGTATAACCTAATGTTAGATTTGAGTACTTTAATGCGAAATTACCTAATATGACCTCTTGATGGGATGTAGCTATGGAGTTCTTCTTTCAAACCAAACAAGAAATTTTGGGGAAAAAGTGGTTTTGATAGTCATCAGGACGGGTTTTATTGTTCATTCATTTTCACAATTTTAACATTTTGTGCGCATTTTTTATTCACAGCGCACGGGTCTGCCGGAGATGGCGCATGGTATATGACAAGGCATTACATATTGTTAAATTGAAGTACTTTAATGCGAAATTACCTTATATGACCTTTTAATGGGAAGTAGCTATGGAGTTCTTCTTTCAAACCAAACAAGAAATTTGGGGGAAAAAGTGGCTTTGATAGTCAGCCGGACGGGTTTTATTGATCACTCATTTTCACAATTCTCACATTTTGTGCGCATTTCTACACAGCGAACTGGCCTGCCGGAGATGGCGCACGGTGTATGACAAGTTATAACCTAATGTTAAATTTGAGTACTTTAATGCGAAATTACCTTATATGACCTTTTAATGGGAAGTAGCTATGGAGTTCTTCTTTCAAACCAAACAAGAAATTTGGGGGAAAAAGTGGCTTTGATAGTCAGCCGGACGGGTTTTATTGATCACTCATTTTCACAATTCTCACATTTTGTGCGCATTTCTACACAGCGAACTGGCCTGCCGGAGATGGCGCACGGTGTATGACAAGTTATAACCTAATGTTAAATTTGAGTACTTTAATGCGAAATTACCTCATATGACCTTTTGATGGGAAGTAGCTATGGAGTTCTTCTAACAAACAAAATAAGACATTTGGGGGAAAAAGTGGCTTTGATAGTCAGCCGGACGGGTTTTATGGATAACTTATTTTCACAATTCTCACACTTTGTGCGCATTTCTACACAGCGAACGGACCTGCCGGAGATGGCGCACGGTGTATGACAAGGTATAACCTAATGTTAAATTTGAGTACTTTAATGCGAAATTACCTCATATGACCTTTTGATGGGAAGTAGCTATGGAGTTCTTCTAACAAACAAAATAAGACATTTTGGGGAAAAAGTGGCTTTGATAGTCAGCCGGACGGGTTTTATGGATAACTTATTTTCACAATTCTCACACTTTGTGCGCATTTCTACACAGCGAACGGACCTGCCTGAGATGGCGCATTGTGTATGACAAGGTATTACATATTGTTAAATTGAAGTACTTTAATGCGAAATTACCTCATATGACCTTTTGATGGGAAATAGCTATGGAGTTCTTCTTTCAAACCAAACAAGAAATTTTCGGGAAAAATGGCTTTGATAGTCAGCCGGACGGGTTTTATTGATCACTCATTTTCACAATTCTCACACTTTGTGCGCATTTACACACAGCGGACGGGTCTGCCGGAGAAGGCGCACTGTGTATGACAATGTATTTCCACATTGTTAAATTTGAGTACTTTAATGCGAAATTACCTCATATGACCTTTTGATGTGAAGTAGCTATGGAGTTTTTCTAACAAACAAAATAAGAAATTTGGGGGAAAAAGTGGCTTTGATAGTCAGCCGAACGGGTTTTATTGATCACTCATTTTTACAATTCTCACACTTTGTGCGCATTTCTACACAGCGGACGGGCCTGCCGGAGATGGCGCATTGTGTATGTCAAGGTATTACATATTGTTAAATTGAAGTACTTTAATGCGAAATTACCTCATATTACCTTTTAATGGGAAGTAGCTATGGAGTTCTTCTTTCTAACCAAACAAGAAATTTTCGGGAAAAATGGCTTTGATAGTCAGCCGGACGGGTTTTATTGATCACTCATTTTCACAATTTTCACACTTTGTGCGCATTTCTACACAGCGAACGGGTCTGCCGGAGATGGCGCATTCTCTATGACAAGGTATTACATATTGTTAAATTGAAGTACTTTAATGCGAAATTACCTCATATGACCTTTTAATGGGAAGTAGCTACGGAGTTCTTCTTTCTAACCAAACAAGAAATTTTGGGGAAAAAGTGGCTTTGATAGTCAGCCGGACGGGTTTTATTGATCACTCATTTTCACAATTCTCACACTTTGTGCGCATTTACACACAGCGGACGGGTCTGCCGGAGAAGGCGCACTGTGTAATTTCGCATTAAAGTACTCAAATTTAACAATGTGGAAATACATTGTCATACACAGTGCGCCATCTCCGGCAGACCCGTTCGCTGTGTAGAAATGCGCACAAAGTGTGAGAATTGTGAAAATGAGTGATCGATAAAACCCGTCCGGCTGACTATCAAAGCCACTTTTTCCCCAAAATTTCTTGTTTGGTTTGAAAGAAGAAATCCATATCTACTTCCCATCAAAAGGTCATATGAGGTAATTTCGCATTAAAGTACTTCAATTTAACAATATGTAATACCTTGTCATACACAATGCGCCATCTCCGGCAGGTCCGTTCGCTGTGTAGAAATGCGCACAAAGTGTGAGAATTGTGAAAATAAGTTATCCATAAAACCCGTCCAGCTGACTATCAAAGCCAATTTTTCCCCAAAATGTCTTATTTTGTTTGTTAGAAGAACTCCATAGCTACTTCCCATCAAAAGGTCATATGAGGTAATTTCGCATTAAAGTACTCAAATTTAACATTAGGTTATACCTTGTCATACACAATGCGCCATCTCCGGCAGGCCCGTCCGCTGTGTAGAAATGCGCACAAAGTGTGAGAATTGTAAAAATGGGTGATAAATAAAACCGGTTCGGTTGACTATCAAAGTCACTTTTTCCCCGAAATTTCTTATTTTGTTTGTTAGAAAAACTCCATAGCTACTTCCCATCAAAAGGTCATATGAGGTAATTTCGCATTAAAGTACTCAAATTTAACAATGTGGAAATACATTGTCATAGACAGTGCGCCTTCTCCGGCAGACCCGTCCGCTGTGTGTAAATGCGCACAAAGTGTGAGAATTGTTAAAATGAGTGATCGATAAAACCCTTCCGGCTGACTATCAAAGCCACTTTTTCCCCAAAATTTCTTGTTTGGTTTGAAAGAAGAAATCCATATCTACTTCCCATCAAAAGGTCATATGAGGTAATTTCGCATTAAAGTACTTCAATTTAACAATATGTAATACCTTGTCATACACAATGCGCCATCTCCGGCAGGTCAGTTCGCTGTGTAGAAATGCGCACAAAGTGTGAGAATTGTAAAAATGAGTGATCAATAAAACCTGTTCGGCTGACTATCAAAGCCACTTTTTCCCCCAAATTTCTTATTTTGTTTGTTAGAAAAACTCCATAGCTACTTCCCATCAAAAGGTCATATGAGGTAATTTCGCATTAAAGTACTCAAATTTAACAATGTGGAAATACATTGTCATACACAGTGCGCCTTCTCCGGCAGACCCGTCCGCTGTGTGTAAATGCGCACAAAGTGTGAGAATTGTGAAAATGAGTGATCGATAAAACCCGTCCGGCTGACTATCAAAGCCACTTTTTCCCCCAAATTTCTTGTTTAGTTTGAAAGAAGAACTCCATAGCTACTTCCCATCAAAAGGTCATATAACTTAATTTCGCATTAAAGTACTTCAATTTAACAATATGTAATACCTTGTCATACACAATGCGCCATCTCCGGCAGGCCCGTTCGCTGTGTAGAAATGCGCACAAAGTGATAGAATTGTGAAAATAAGTTATCCATAAAACCCGTCCGGCTGACTATCAAAGCCACTTTTTCCCCAAAATGTCTTATTTTGTTTGTTAGAAGAACTCCATAGCTACTTCCCATCAAAAGGTCATATGAGGTAATTTCGCATTAAAGTACTTCAATTTAACATTAGGTTATACCTTGTCATACACCGTGCGACATCTCCGGCAGGCCCGTTCGCTGTGTAGAAATGCGCACAAAGTGTGAGAATTGTGAAAATAAGTTATCCATAAAACCCGTCCGGCTGACTATCAAAGCCACTTTTTCCCCAAAATTTCTTATTTTGTTTGTTAGAAGAACTCCATAGCTACTTCCCATCAAAAGGTCATATGAGGTAATTTCGCATTAAAGTACTCAAATTTAACATCAGGTTATAACTTGTCATACACCGAGCGCCATCTCCGGCAGGCCAGTCTGTTCGCTGCGTAGAAATGCCCACAAAGTGTGAGAATTGTGAAAATGAGTGATCAATAAAACCCGTCCGGCTGACTATCAAAGCCACTTTTTCCCTAAAATTTCTTGTTTGGTTAGAAAGAAGAACTCCATAGCTACTTCCCATTAAAAGGTCATATGAGGTAATTTCGCATTAAAGTACTTCAATTTAACAATATGTAATACCTTGTCATACACAATGCGCGATCTCCGGCAGGCCCGTTCGCTGTGTAGAAATGCGCACAAAGTGATAGAATTGTGAAAATAAGTTATCCATAAAACCCGTCCGGCTGACTATCAAAGCCACTTTTTCCCCAAAATTTCTTATTTTGTTTGTTAGAAGAACTCCATAGCTACTTCCCATCAAAAGGTCATATGAGGTAATTTCGCAATAAAGTACTCAAATTTGACATTAGGTTATACCTTGTCATACACCGTGCGCCATCTCCGGCAGACCCGTTCGCTGTGTAGAAATGCGCACAAAGTGTGAGAATTGTGAAAATGAGTGATCAATAAAACCCGTCCGGCTGACTATCAAAGCCACTTTTCCCCAAAAATTTCTTGTTTGGTTAGAAAGAAGAACTCCATAGCTACTTCCCATTAAAAGGTCATATGAGGTAATTTCGCATTAAAGTATTTCAATTTAACAATATGTAATACCTTGTCATACACAATGCGCCATCTCCGGCAGGCCCGTTCGCTGTGAAGAAATGCGCACAAAGTGTGAGAATTGTGAAAATAAGTTATCCATGAAACTCGTCCGGCTGACTATCAAAGCCACTTTTATCCCAAAATTTTTTGCTTGGTTAGAAAGAAGAACTCCATAGCTACTTCCCATTAAAAGGTCATATGAGGTAATTTCGCATTAAAGTACTTCAATTTAACAATATGTAATACCTTGTCATAGAGAATGCGCCATCTCCCTCAGGCCCGTTCGCTGTGTAGAAATGCTTACAAAGTGTGAGAATTGTGAAAATAAGTTATCCATAAAACCCGTCCGGCTGACTATCAAAGCCACTTTTTCCCCAAAATATCTTATTTTGTTTGTTAGAAGAACTCCATAGCTACTTCCCATCAAAAGGTCATATGAGGTAATTTCGCATTAAAGTACTCAAATTTAACATTAGGTTATACCTTGTCATACACCGTGCGCCATTTCCGGCAGACCCGTCCGCTGTATATGATAAATGCGCACAAAGTGTGAGAATTGTAAAAATGAGTGATCAATAAAACCCGTTCGGCTGACTATCAAAGCCACTTTTTCCCCCAAATTTCTTATTTTGTTTGTTAGAAAAACTCCATAGCTACTTCCCATCAAAAGGTCATATGAGGTAATTTCGCATTAAAGTTCTCAAATTTAACAATGTGGAAATACATTGTCATACACAGTGCGCCTTCTCCGGCAGACCCGTCCGCTGTGTGTAAATGCGCACAAAGTGTGAGAATTGTGAAAATAAGTTATCCATAAAACCCGTCCGGCTGACTATCAAAGCCACTTTTTCCCCAAAATTTCTTATTTTGTTTGTTAGAAGAACTCCATAGCTACTTCCCATCAAAAGGTCATATGAGGTAATTTCGCATTAAAGTACTCAAATTTAACATTAGGTTATACCTTGTCATACACAATGCGCCATCTCCGGCAGGCCCGTCCGCTGTGTAGAAATGCGCACAAAGTGTGAAAATTGTAAAAATGAGTGATCAATAAAACCTGTTCGGCTGACTATCAAAGCCACTTTTTCCCCCAAATTTCTTATTTTGTTTGTTAGAAAAACTCCATAGCTACTTCCCATCAAAAGGTCATATGAGGTAATTTCGCATTAAAGTACTGAAATTTAACAATGTGGAAATACATTGTCATACACAGTGCGCCTTCTCCGGCAGACCCGTCCGCTGTGTGTAAATGCGCACAAAGTGTGAGAATTGTGAAAATAAGTTATCCATAAAACCCGTCCGGCTGACTATCAAAGCCACTTTTTCCCCCAAATTTCTTATTTTGTTTGTTAGAAGAACTCCATAGCTACTTCCCATCAAAAGGGTAATTTCGCATTAAAGTACTCAAATTTAACATTAGGTTATACCTTGTCATACACAGTGCGCCTTCTCCGGCAGATCTGTCCGCTGTGTATAAATTCGCACAAAATGTGAGAATTGTGAAAATTAATGAATAATAAAATCGGTCCGGCTGACTATCAAAGCCACTTTTTCCCCAAAATTTCATTATTTCTGCTTTCTCTGAAGCTGTTTTACCCATCTGAACATAATCATACAGGTAGATTTTTGTTTTTAATCATTCCACCACATTTTAAATTGTGTCTTTAATAGATAAACCCATATGAATGAAAATGAATATATACTTAATCAAATAAAGAGAAATAGATTATCTACAACACTGTATTAATCAAGATCGTTAAATTCATCCACATTTAAAATTGGCAACAGCATGCGCGTTGCGAAATAGTAGCTAGTCTCACGCACGTCACGCTTCACTTATTCCGGCGCTTCGGCTAGGATCAGCGGAGTAGGCAAAAAGGAATTGTTGGTGGGGGGGGGGGGGAGGTTAGCAGGAGATAATGTGATCATTGTTTTCTGACATTGGTGTTGCAATGACGCATATATGGCAAAGATTACAGTAAAGAGAATGTGCATATATGGCAAAGATTACAGAAAAGAGAATATGCATATATGGTAAATTACAGAAAAGAGAATGTGACAGAAAGAAAGACAGACAGACATACTGACAGACAGAAAGAGAGATAAATAACTATTTTGGACATTGCTTTTAAGATATTTCTTACATGACTGGATGTTCAAACAAGGCAGTTCTTTCTACACATGTCCATGATATCACAGTTAGAAAGAAATAGTTGACAGGATGGCTTTAAAAAAAAATACTTCCTCACAGCTACCAAGCTTTGGATAAAGAATAGAGTTCATTTGAAAAATTGCTTGCATCTCTTGCTGCTAATGTCATTCTTGATAATGTGCTACTGCTTAAAGGGATAGTACAGTATTGGTGGAGATGAGAATTGGGCTTTTAACTTTTTGCGAGATACCAAGGAAACACTTATGACATAGTACAGAACATACCATTTTAAGAGGAATTCAAAGTTTATTTGATGAAAATCGGGTTTGAAATGACTGAAACATCAAAAAACAAAGTAAAGCAAAGCGATCGTTATAAAGTGTGGGTCCCACACTTTATTAGAATCGCTCTTTTTGGATATCTCAGCCATATCAAAACCAATTTTCATCAAATAAACATTAAAAGCCTCGTAGAATTACATGCTCTTTCATATTTCATAAGAGGTTTCTCATTTTCTCAACAAAAAAATGTAATAAATCTGAAATTAGGTCTCCACCAAAACTGTACGATCCCTTTAATGATTTCACTAAGTTGTTTTTTTTTTTTTTTTAATTCCAGGAATATGAATTACTTTCAGATGACACTAAATCTTGCTGAAAAGCAGCTTCTAGCTGATTGCATGTCTTCTAACAATGATTAAATGAAACAATCCCAACTCGAACTAAGAATTGTAAAAAAAAAAGGAAAAATAGAAATTACAAGAGTTTGCCACAGTAGGGTGAATATACTCAAAACAGGGTTTTTTTAATAAGTCTTGAAATTTGATGGACAATGAAAATTTGTAAGCTAAACCAGTTTATATTGAAAATATATATATATGTTAAATGTTTATGATGAAGATATGAATAAAAAATCAATACATTGTAGCTTGATTACTTGTAGGCATGCATAATAATATTGTTTTGATGTAAGTTTGTTGCAACTAATAAAAAAATTCATAATAGGTCCATCTTCTAAGCAATATATTTATAGTAGATTTGCTATGTTTTATCCATGTCATGCATAAATAGCAAAATCAACAATAAAAAAAAAGCAGCAAAACAACAATAAACAATCATACTGTGTTTAAATGTCACAAACATGAGCCTTACACGCAATTGTGACGTGTCCTCCATACTAAACACTCTCTCCACACAAAAAAATACATATGCATGATGACGCTGGCAGCTCCTCATGAATAATGCATTTCTGGGCTGTCAATCAAGCATGGGTTGCATGTGATTTCCATGTACTTATGGTAATGAGATTGGCAGGCAGGAGAGCCTGGTAACAAAGGGCACACCTCACTGAACAAACACAGTCTAAGGTGGTTTTCGAACAGGACATGTGTGTGAGTGTGTGTGTGTGTGTGTGTGTGTGTGTGTGTGTGTGTGTGTGTGTGTGTGTGTGTTTGAGGTCGGTAGATCTTGAGTCGGAATTCAGAGCGTATAACCAGTTTTGTTCCAACTTTTGTTACACTCTAAATTTCAGTAAACAAGCGGAATTCACTCAGCAAAATGAATTGCTTGTGAAAGCACTAGGGAACAAATACCTCACATTTTACTGGTGTCAGCAGTCATGTAAGAACAAACTGCAAGTGACATAAAAGATAATGTAGAAACTTAAGTCCAAACACAGGCACTATATTTGACTGCCAAATCTGCGTGATTTCATCTTATCATGCCTAGTGTATGATGTGAAAACCTGTCTTGTAAATCTGTGATCATGAGACATGTTTTTGTCATCATGAGAAGGCACTGTATTCACAGTAGGCCACACATCAAAAGAGATGTACTAAGTATTGATAGCCATTATGATCTGCAATGCAGGAAGTGAGGAGTAGGAAAATTGATTAATTATCCAAAACCACAAGTAGGGATAGTAGTGAACAATATTCTAGCAGGGTGATTCACAGAAGTGGAGCCCCGCCACGTAGACGGTCCATGATGTGTTTGCCCATGGATGTTTGGGGTGAAATAGAGGGAATTCACTGCCTGTGAAGATGCATTGTTGGGATCAAAATATGCTCTGGTGCACCCATGGGCTGAGGGTCACACAACAGCAAGATAACTGACTCACTGTGACGTCATGCACTACAGTGGAATAAACCAGAACATGTAGCGCTGCATTATTTGACAAGTAGAGTAGCCTAAAGGTCATAGCAAAGCCCTCTATATATCTGGCCAAGAATCAATATGGGTATGACTAGGCTGCTTACGTAAGGACCACATGAATTACTTGCAAACTGCATTCACAAGATATTGGCTCAACTGTATTCTGTCCGAGTCAGACTCTTACATTATACCATAAATGGTAGCAGCAGAGCAAGAGGTTCAAACTTGCCTGTATTTGCTCTTTTACAAAATCAGTATGGCATGAGAGCAAAGACAATGGACTTTATGCTTTTCTGCTCCTCAAATGACAAGGTTCATGTTTCATGGAAATGGTGTTTGTGACAATAGGGAATTTACCTTCATGAGTTTCTGCACTGTTAGCCACTATCAACTACCTTCATCTCTGTTCTGCTGGTTTGTTTGTTTGTTTGTTTTTTTTTGTTCAAAAATAAAGAACAAAGTGATTAAAGAACTCTGATGACAAAATGCTTGTATTTTTGAGGATTAACATTGCAACCTGATAACCAGAATATTATTTTCAGGCACCACTGCAATGTGGCTCATAGTGCACGATTTTACACTAGGAATATCAATAATGTTATTTCTCAATATTTCTTCCTGAAATGACTCAATGTCTGTGGCCACAACAAATGAAGTCAATGCACTAGGTATGAATATGAGACTAGTCCCATGAGTCATTTCAGCAGTTCGAAATCCCAACCACGGTCCGGCTTTCAGTCTCTCACGATTGCTTCTCCACTCCCCTGATTGCTTGGATATGTGCTCTCAACAATGTCATCTTTTTTTGTTCTCTCTCTCTCTCTCTCTCTCTCTGAAGCTTGCCAGGTATCAATATAAATAATCTTGCACAAAACAGACTTGAGGACAATTTAGAGCACCATAAATAACGCATCAATGTTCATTCAAATGTGTTGATATTAAATACAAAAAGGATAGTCTTAAGGGTAGATTTTTTTTTTTAAATAACAGGTGTAGAACAGTAACAGATGATGAAAAAGATCAATGGTGGGAAAGCAACAAATAGTATAAACATCTAAAGTAAACATCGGATTTCAAATTTAATGATTTATCTTGCTATATAGGCCTACAGTCATGTTTTCACAGATTTCTTTACATCTGACATTTTTCTTCAACTTGAAAATATTCTAAAAAGTTTTGTTCCCTAGTACAGATCTATAGCTGAGGAATAGTAATTACATCATCATCATTACAGCATATATTACAGAAGGCCAAAGGAATGGAGGGATGACTGTTTCACTAATCTACATGAAAAGAAAAGGGGTTTGTATGCTACTTGCTAAATGAATGAGTAATGTACGATTGCATCAGAATGTATAACTGCACAATGCATTCAAGATAAGTTATTCACAAATGGGTCTGAGAGTATAGACTAAGCAACCACTGAACCACTGACGTAATGTATGGGGGTGGGGCATTGGAGTGAAGAAATATCTGTTGTTGTGATGGGTCTTCTGTTCCAAATATGGTGTTAAGCTCCAGGGATTTCCTTCCCTTTCTCTACCTGAACTGAACACAGTTGAGAAAGGATATTGAGTCCAAGAGACATTATTATGAATGCCGTATTTGGTGGATTTCTATCCCACTCTATATTTCAGACACTGACACATCAGCAGCCTTTCCACTGCTACAATGGCAAGGTGGTAGCAGGTGCTATCTGAAATTAAAGGGACAGCGGAGTGTGAAGCACCTGTATTGGTAACCTATATATGATAGATTACACAACTGCCATTCTCTGTATCCTTCTTATCTCTGCTAAAAACATGTGTCAGTAGTAGTGTAGATATTGCAATGTTTTTGTGATGAATGACATTTGTGATTCAGCATGACTTATTATTATTATTTGTTAACACAAGATTTGCTTTGTTTCCGAGACACAGCAATTGGCGGTTCATGCAATTTACATGCTGCAGCATGAAACAGACATTGTGACATCACCATTCATTATGCCTGATCCTAACTTGATTGTTATTTCAGAATTATCTGATGGAATTTGCATCTGATTACCTCACTGTATTGCATATTGCACGAGTCATTTTAAAAAACAAGTAGATTATGGCCATCACACACAGGGTGATATTTAGGCTATAAGCTGTTGGTGACATCAGCCTGGGCAATGTGTCTGCGCTCGGCTCTTGGCTGTGAGAAATGTGTGAGAAGGAGTCGGTAGGCACCTGCCACCCTGTTAACCCCTTGCTTCTCGACATCTCACAGCTCACCACTGGCATGTTTAATAAGCTTCTGACAAGAATATAACCCTTTTGAACAGAGTGCATTGTGATGACAGAAACAGGTGACCAATATTTTTAGAAGCAAAAATGGCAAACTGGTAAGATCACAGTTATACATGACTATTTAAATGTCAACAATTAAAGATAACACAACATACCATCTCTTGATTCCTTCATGTGAATATGATGGGTCAATGTGGGTCATTCGTTTTGAATGGTGTACACAGGACAAAAACTGAGTCAGTCATGATATACATGTCTTGATGGAAACTTACTTCCCCCGCATTGGGGCATATGAGTGATGCTCTTGAACTGCTTTGAACAGAGTCAAAAGGGCAAATTTCTGCTCAGGAAAAATGCACATAAGAAAGACATCACATTGCAAATATCCTGAGGTTATCCAGATTTAGATTGAGGGTCAAATAAGATTTTGGTAGTAGGGTAAATGAAATACGAAAGAAAAAAATACAGACAAAATATTTCACTTCTAGTGTTTGTCCATTATATCACATAGTTTTTGTAGCCATAAAATGCTTTTTTATCATCATCTGGAGTGAGACATCATGAAACAAAAATCTGAAAGTCAAGTAAGATAGAAGATCGAAATAAGCAGGAAACTGTTTAATGATCTATGTAATCGTATTGTAGCATTTCTATTCAAGTGGTGTCCCAAATTGTGCTGGCTTTCAAAGCATGCCAGTTTTCCAAGAACCTTGATACAATTTGTAGGTCCTATGATGGATTCATCTCTTGTCTACACATGCAACTGTGGAGAAAGTTGTGGGACTTCAAGGGGACTCAATTTCATCTTATACTGAGGGTTCAGAATTGTGAGTAGGCCTATATGCCCCAGAACGTGTAGATATTATATATATTGCCTCTTTGAAATAAAAGCTGGTTTGGTTTATGTGAGATGACAAAGGCTTTTGCCCTTTATTTTTGCCAAATATACTTAATGTAGTTATTGTCATTTGTACAGAATAGGCAGAATATCTTATTAATCATTGTTCCCACACAAGTTATTGACAAGCCATCATTGCATTTTACTGCATTTTATTGCATTTTTTCCCTCCTTCCTTTGTAGATTAAACCACCCATTAAAAAAAAAAAAGTTACTGACAGTGTCAGGTAGCAGACAAGAATAGCGCAAGGAAAAATTTATAGCTCATCTATGAAAGTGTCTGCATGCCCAGTGATGAGAAACATAACACTTCTCAGGTTTCCATTCACTTTATTTCAATGCTTAAAGGTACTCATGAGCACAGGTCTTTTTTTTCTTTTATTAATACTGTGAATACATTTACATTGCGAAATGAATTCCATGTTGAACTCATTTGAAGCTATACTGAGCCATCCTCCACCCATTCTCCTCCACCCCCCCCCCCCCCCCCCCCCAATGTGTACCAAGTGATATGTGACCTTCATGATTGCTCTATATTTCTGGTCATCATGATTTATATGGTTTCAGAAAATAATGCAATATCTATTGCGTTGTACTTTGAAACATAATAAGGGGAGATTATGAGGCTGAAGTTCGATGATAGTGATTCCACACTAATCAGTAGGACGTGCACTTTATGATTACGCAGCAAAATGATAATTACATGTTGTTAAATGTATATAAATGAGCACATAATTTGAAATAAAATATAATGATCATGTGGCATATATGCTTGTCCTTTTGTTTGATTCAGTTGGTTAATACTTTACAATTAGGGTGCGATAACATCTCACTTGAGATCAGAAATATTGCACAAGTCACATGACACACAGTTGATCACACAGCAATATGCCAGTGTGATGTCCAAACAAGGTGTCGTATCTTTTCGTCTTGTGCTGTGGTTCGTGCTAAGAGACCACTTAGTCATCATTCCAGTGAAAACAATTAAATTCTTTTCTGTGTCATGACTTGTTGTATGATCAAACAGTCTGATGTTTTGATAATTGTCTGACAAGATCTTGCCTATGCAAATATATCCCTGCAACTACAATATCTCACTCAACAAGAGCCATTTGTGCCATGTCATGATCGCACATTCACTGATGTTCTCTAAAAGAGGAATTCCATCAACCTAAGATTTTTTCCCCCTTTTGAAATACCTCTTCTGAAGTTGTGATACATCAAGTACTTCATGACAATGGGATAAATATTTACTAAACATGAAAGGATGTGCTTAATAGATGTATGAAAATGTCATTGAGTAAAAAGCAAACAAGAAACAATGAAACACTAGAAAATGATTGATCAAAGATTTGTCTGCTTGGCCAGCTGATTCTCGTTCTTGCTGATATATTTCAGGTCTAACCAAATTACCCATTCTTGAGGATATTTTTCAAAGTTAGCTCTGCTTAATTCTCATGCACCTAGCGAAATGAGATTTGATCTAATTTTCTAAAAGCCCAGCATTGAGCTTGAATAAATTACAACACATCGCAAAAGTTCACTTTTCTTTGGTAACAATGTAAAAAAGGAACAGAAAAAGAAAAATGACGGTCCAAAATGTGTACTAAAAAGCTTAGAAACAAAGTATTCCTCTAAGATAATGATTTTCAAAGTTCATATTGCTGACATTCAAAGGGATTTATATCAGACCCTGGCAATCAATGTAGGTACTCTTCTGAATCACAGGGTTAAAACCATGATCAGAAATATTTTCAAATGTCACTTGTAGTTCATACAAGAATTAACATGTGAATCCATTCAAAATAAACTTGTCCACTTTCTCCTGTTGTTATTGTTTTGTTTTTTTAGTTCTGTTACCGTAACTTCAATGTATGCTGCATAGGACAAGAAGACACCATGAACAAATCACCTCCCACTACCCATTTAAGCCTCTGCAAGAGCTAGATCTCATTGTAATCATATTCTCATGATATTGACTGCCATTCGATGGTACTAATGAAAAATATTGGGGGGGGGGGGGTGAATCAGATCATGTTGATATAGATGAGATTAAGATCATACAGGGAGATCTATTGATCTTCATACTGACTGTAGCTCCTTGCACAAAATTAGCTTGAAAACAAAATGATTTTGTGAGACCATCAGGAATGAGCCCAAACATTAGTTTCCAACTAACAGAATCAAAAGGGCTCACAACTTTGCGTGGCTTACTTCCAATCTACTTACAGATAGCCCTGCACACGCCCCCCCTCCCACACACACACACACACACACAAACATACACTTTTTTTTTTCTTTTTGAAAGGTAGTTGATTAGATCGCCAGTAACCATTCTTTCACAAGGGTGCTACCTCAAGGATTCACTTCCTTGTTAAGATTTGTTTTGTCCCACTGACGTCACGCTTTTTTGCTCCAGTGACTAGCAAAAAG